>NC_051184.2:88689355-88993172 GCF_013339695.2 Rhipicephalus sanguineus | reverse complement strand
AATGCCAACAGCTACATGAGTATTAAGGTATGAGGCCAAGTGGAAAATACCAATTGTTTCGCATTTTCCACTTGGCACTGGCGTCAAGGCACTGGCGTCAAGCACTGGCGTCCAACAAACTGTCTTTGATGTCATAAGGCCGGGTGAATCCTTGGGTGCCGAGGCGGCTGTGTAGTCGAATGCGCATACTGGCGGGGCGGTTGCTAAGTAGGCGGCTTCGGCTCTGTCGAGCGCGACGACTTCTTCACGCCCGTTGAGCTCGATGGCGGCAGTTTTTTCTGTCCGGCTGAGCACCTTAAGTGGGTCATCGTAGGGAGGCTAAGGGGTGGTCGAATTCCTTGACGCCGGACACAAAACGTCGCTCCATAGGCGTGCGCAGGAGGGGGGCAGGGGAGCGGCCGCCCCCCTTAGTCACCTAATAGGGGGGCGCAAAGTCTACCCCATACATTGAGTTAATAGGGAGGGGGGCGCTGCGACGAACCTTCGCCCGCCTTCGCCCCCCCCCCCCCTGAAGAGGAACCCTGCGCACGCCTATGCGTGGCTCGCTGTAGCCATGTCCTTGCTGACAAAAATGTCAGTCGATGATGCATCTCGAATAGGGCAAGGACGCAGGCGTGAAAATAGGAAACGGAGTTGTTGAACGTAACTGTCTGGATCGGGCGTTGCGACAGTAGATGACACGAAAATTCTTCAGGCATACGCAAGGTTATACCGTAGACCAACTCCGCGGTTTTGCAGCCGAAGTCTTCCTTGATAGGCGAGCGCATGTCAAGCAGGACGAGAGGAAGATCTTAAGCCTAAGACGAACGAGCCTGCCCCGCCACGGTGGTCTAGTGGTTATGGCGCTCGCCTGCTGACCCGAAGGTCACGGGATCGAATCCCGGCCGCGGCGGCTGCATTTTCGATGGAGGCGAAAATGTTTGAGGCCCGTGTACCTCGATTTAGGTGCACGCTAAAAAACCCCAGGTGGTCGAAATTTCCGGAGCCCTCCACTACGGCGTCTCTCATAATTATATCGTGGTTTTGGGACGTTAAACACCAGATATTATTATTATTATTAAGACGAACGAGCCTGGCGAGCCTTCAAGGCGGTTTTAAGTTGACGATGAAGGCGTTTAACTATTCCATTTGCCGATGGGTGGTAGGCGGTAGTATAGATGTGGCGAACGCCAAGCAGGCGTGTGCGTTCGCGGAAGAGATCGCATTTCAACTGTCGGCCGCGATCAGTGGTCACAACGCTGGGGCATTCGAAACGAGAGATCCAGGCAGTGACGAACGCTGAAGCCACGTTTAGTGTCGCTATGTCGGTAAGAGGAAACGCTTCAGGGCAACGGGTATAACGGTCACGCAGGTAAGGAAGTAGCAAGCACACCGGGATGGTGGGAGTGGGCCAACGATGTGGATGTGAACGTGATCAAACCGAGCATCGGGTGGGCGAAATGAGTGAATTGGCGATTTTGTGCGTCGTGTCATCTTGGAGCATTGACAGTGCAGGCATTACGCGCACCCAACGGCGCACGTGGGAGTTCACTCTCGGCCACACAAAGCGGGTCATAATGAGACGCTGCGTAGCGCGAACTCATGGGTGACTTGTGCCGTTAAGATTGTTGAATATGTGACGGCGGAATCGGAGTGGGTCAAACGGACGTGTTCGACCCCGTGACGCGTCGTAGGTTATGGTGATTGAAGAAAATCGAAGGGGAACGTCGGACAGCATCAGTGATGTGGTGGATGAGCAGATGTCCAGAAGTTCGAGATCTGTAGGTTGCGCCGTGGCAATTTCTTCGAAGTCAAGTGTGGGTGCCGATATCGCGTCGATATAGGACAGGGCACCTGCAACCGCATTGACTGGGCCTTCAATGTACCGGACGTCAACAGTGACTTCGGAAATAAAGTTGAGGCGCTATATTTCTCGTGTGGTACATGTATCAGGGTTACCGCGAAAAGCGAATGTCAATGGATTGTGGTCCGTGAGGCCGTGAAAGCTTGAGCCTTCCAGAAGGTGTCGGAAATGTGAGCTACGGCCAGCAGCTCACGACCGGACGTGCTGTGACGCGGTTCTGCAGGTTTCAGTTTCTGAGAGAGAAACCCGAGTGGTTACCAAGGGTTGCGCTGCCACTGCTGGAAAACCGCGCCAAAGGCCGCACTAGAAGCATCGGTGATAAGACGCATTGGTGCAACGTGCAGAGGCTGTACCAGCAGTGTGGCATCTGCCAATGCGTTCTTGGCAGCATGGAAGGAAGCTTCGGCTTCAGACGTCCAAGTCAGTGGGGGCGACGGAGCTTTCGTGGTCTTGAGGAGATCGGTGAGCGGTATGACAATGCGGGCGATGTTGGGTGGAAAACGCCGGTTGAAGATGAGGAGCCCAAGGAACTCGCGGAGCTTCCGGATGCAAGGCTTTAACTTTCTTGTCCAACGGTCTGATTCCCTCTCTTGTCACACGGTGTCCGAGGAACTCAATGTCGCCGACACCAAAGGCACACTTTGTGGGGTTCATGAGGATGCCATGTTCATGGAGTCGAGAAAATAGCCGACGGAAATGGTTTCAATGTTGCTCGGGGGAAACAGGCCACCAGGAGGTCGTCGAGATATGCAAATACCAAGGGGAGTCTACGAAATTACTTCGTTTATATACCGCTGGAACGTATATACCGCGATGCGTCCGGCTGCCGCCGCGACAGAACGCGGATCTCAGGAGCTGTACCACATGCGCCATGTTACCTCGAACAGTGGCCGCGCCTGTACCTGTTTATAGAAAAAAAAAACGATGCTTTTGGCCACGTGCGATGTAAACAAAGAAACCTACAAATAAAAAAAAATCACAGCATATCCACGGGGTGAATGATGATGAGTGGGGCGAAGCTACGGAGGGAATCATCTGTAAACCGTAAAACTCTTCCGTGAAATGCGCCCAGTACATAATATAAAGAGTGTGAACATCGTGTATATATTAAACATCAAACTTTATTGTACTGTTGGTTTACGTGTCCCTTCATTATCACTTGTGATCGGTGAAATGCAAGGAAGAAGTCCGCTCCCGAGCGAAAGAGCGCCAAGAGCGACCGCATTCCCCGCTCGCCCTGTGCGTATTAAAGGCAAGGCTAGAGGGAAGACAGGACGCGCGTTCCACGACGCGAGGTCGGTAGCATGCCCAACGAAAGCCAACGGAACGCGATCGTGCAAGTGCTCCGGCTTCGCATCGCCTCATGGTTCCATTTAGCGTCCCAAAACCAAACATATTGCTCAAGGTGTGCCTTGCGTTTTTCGTAGAAATAATTTCTTTATCATGTACATTAGACGAAAAGTTGAAAGCTCACTAGAGTGTATCGCCCGCAAAGTATGTCTTTTAGTGTGATTTAACTCTCGTACGGCAGGGTCCTCGCGCCGTTGCCGGTCCACGGGCGAGGTGGCTACATATAACTACTACTACTACACTTTAAGAAAAACATCTGGCGTTCTTTCGTTCTGCTTTTACAAAACATCTGGCGTCTTTCGTTGGTTTATTTCATCAATCAACGGCGTTTGAACAAAATTTTATTGTTTAATCACGCACAGGAGAAATCTCACCAGCACTACCTTGGAGGTAAACAATGGCTGCTAATGGCAAATGAGAGACAGAAGAAGTCGGCTTTTAGCTAACACTTACACTTCTACTTCTACTAACGTTTCCTACTGGAACATGCCAATGGCTGCTAATGGGGAATGAGAGACAGAAGAATTCGGCTTTTAGTTAACGCGCACGCTGCGAATTTTTATTGTTCAACAACGCACAGGAGAATCTCCCACCGGCACCACCTTGGAGGTCAAAGCGTAAGACTTGTTACTCACTACTACGACCACGACGACTACGAGGGACGAACGGGTGCCGCCTTAAGGAGCTTCGCCCCTAAAAATTGGGTAGATCCCACGTACCATGGGAGTCGATGTTATGCGAAGCATGTGGCGGGAAGGTGACTGTGACATAATCTTTTATTGAGCGAAACGTTACAAAATGGCGCTAAATATTTGTGTAAATTTTATACGCACATATATATGTTGAAGAGCTGCATATGTGTTATATCACCAGTTGTTTCCAGTTGGGCAACGCTGCCAACGGCAACGTGGGTATTACCAACACCATAAGCGGTAAGCTGATATGTAGTGTTTATACCTGTCCCTTATGATAGAGAACGCAGGCACGTTTCACGAATCCATGTGCATGTGTGGAAGAAGTTCTTGACAGTTCTTGAACAAGGTCATCATCACCGTGATTAGTGAGCACCAGGAGCTGGTCATGACTTCTTATCGGATCCGGTCGTGATCGCTGTGACGAGGTGTCTGTGTGTAGTAAAGTATGAGGCGTAGTACAGCTGTTGGAAATCGTGGATGCCTTGGTCATTTAGTCGACAAATTATCCGAAATCCAAAATCACCCTTCGCGTTGGTGAGGCATAGGCCGACGAGGCTGGTAGGCCTGGATATTGCTACGTAGGCCAACATCAGTGAATGGCACTTGTCGTATTCGTAGACAACCTGTGCTATGTGGCCCACGTAGCCTAGTCTACATAGCGGATGTCAATCAATCTGGCATCATCCTCGGTCAGCATGAGGCCATCGTCCAGCCTTGTAAGAAATGAAGAGAAAACACTGGGTCGTTCTGGCGTACTAAGTGCAATTTAGGGTGCGGTGATGCGAATGTCATACGTAATTTTCGTTAATGTATTCCTGCTGGGTCGAGCAATGCTTCAATATACCTTGCTGAATCATAGGGATACAAATGTAATGTTTATTAGTTTCAGTTTGTTTATTGCAATTGAGCTTACAATGATCGGTACAAAAAGATATGCAGACGAGGGTCTCAAAGTCAGTGACTGCAAGCGGGACCCTCGGTAAAAAATACAAAAAGAGAAGATGTACATTAAAAACAGGGAAAAAAATATAGGATGCAATTCAAAAGAAAGAAAAAAAAACATCAAAAAGTAACGCAAGTCAACTGTAGCATAAAGAAACATCAAACAACCAACGTTATACACCGAGAAATGGTCCAAATAAAAGCAAGAAAAGCTATCAGAGAAACTGTTTACAGAGAATATAAAGCTTAGCTTTAATTCATGCCTAAATGTGTTTAAAAAAAGTCAGCTGTTTAAGATGTAATGGAAGGTCATTCCAAATTTTAAGTGATGGAAAAGGTGATACCATTTTACCATAGTTTGTGTTACATCGAGGAAGCAGAAAATTAAGATTGTGTGCAAACCTAGTGCAGTTATTATTGGTACGCAATCTGCCATCAATATATACATAAGGTAGACAATTATGCAGTAATTTAAAAAAAGAGAATACATGAATGATATTTGAACAAACCAGAAATTGGTAAAAGAGAGTTATTTAGCAGAAGTGTGCAAGCATTCGCTTGGAATGGACTATTAGTGATGATACGAATAGCCATCTTCTGTTAATGTTGAATAGATATCAGGTGAACATTGTACGTGTTTCCCCATGAAGTGATCCCATAAGTAATATGGCTATGAATGAACGCAAAGTATCATGATAATAAAGCCTTCAGTGGAAAATAAGTTCGTGCTTTTATTAATGCTCTTATGCCAAAAGCAGTTTTTTGTTTAATGAACGCAATGTGGTGGGTAAATAGACTGCTATAAAAGCGGAGCCAACACTGGAACCACCAACGTTAATCTGATATGACGCCTGAATCGGAGTACATATGTAGTGTTTATTGCCTTCTTGTAAATTAGATAGCCAGCACCACAACTGCAATCGACGTGGCACTGACATCACGCCCGCATAGGCTGTTTTTCCAAACCAGTTTATGGGGCGTGGTTCTGTGGTAGAATACGTGATTGCCACGCAGAATGCTTGGGTTCGTTTCCTGCTGGGATCCTGATTTTCATTCTTTCAGTTCACCGCTGCCGATGTCGGTTTTTCTTAATGCTCTCGCATTTAAATTTCCGATGTCTGATCTCGTCGTTGCTGGGCGCACGTAAACTTTCAATCACCTGTGGCGCATACCCGTACACAGCGGCACGTGGTAAACGGGTATGTGCCAGACGTGTCTGGGGGAAAGGGTTTGACGTACGCGACAGGAGTTTAACGTTATTTATGTCATGACCCGACAGTCATATTCGTCAAATCATCTTACCCTCCCATGCCAATTTTGGTCTACATCAAGTTAAGGAGGCGACCATGAGAGCACCCAGACGTAGGCGGCTAGATAGATAGATAGATAGATAGATAGATAGATAGATAGATAGATAGATAGATAGATAGATAGATAGATAGATAGATAGATAGATAGATAGATAGATAGATAGATAGATAGATAGATAGATACGTACATAGAAACGCTCAAAGTGCCTAAGGTTCGCTAAGAAATGCTTCGCACTTAATATAGCCGTTTATTAGTCGAGGCAAACGCTTCCGTCATGTGTTCTTCAAGCCTAGACGAATCGCGTGTGGCCAGAACTTTCGTTCGTTTTTGGAACGGGTGCAATATGGCGCCCCTCAAATACTTACGCTGATACCCTCTTTCTTGTGGTGAAAAACACACATGAAGGAACAGCTCGGAGCATAAATGATGATATGGTATGCGTATGGGTGTGAAGATGAAGCAAATGCATCGCGCGAAGAAAATGCGCAATTTGTCTCTATGAAACAGTGGACATTTTATATCCTATTTTATGTGGCTGGTGAGCTTTGAAAGCGTCATAAGCGACCGCCAGTGTGCTTATAGGCGTAGTGAAGTACAGCGACGCGAATTCGTTTAATCGTATCGTACTTACTGCGCTTGCGTCGGACGCTACGATGTAAATGAGCCCCATCCCTGAAAAGAAAAGAGAAAATATTGTACACATGTCAGTGAAACGTTGGACATACAATGTACTGCATACGTTGATTAGTCACAATGACAGATATTGCTAATGTATATACAGTACAAATAGTTGCCGGTTTACCTTATTTCTAGGAGACAATATTTCTAACATGTCGATTATGTACAAGCCTCAAGATTCTGGAACTAAAGCATAGGTACATGTGAACACTTTTATTTTACAGAAATTAGGCATGCCTTATTTTTGCAGGAGACGCTGTCAGGGAAACTTTACGCTAGTCTTCTGGTGATGTCGATGTGACAGGAAAATATCATTCCTATCACACAAGACCCAGCATGAATCCGAAGCGGTTGTAAAGTATTCACGCGGAATCTGTCGTGCACATTGCAGTTTGTGCAATGGAAACTCGCAATTGGAAGGACCCCTGTCTTCGAGCTCGACTGTTCGGAGTCACAAAAGCAATTAATCGAGTCATGGCGGCACATAATTCGCGCGAGAGAGCAAATTGCCACAGCGAATATAATCTTAAGACCCCAAACTACGCGTGAGAAAAGGATTTGGAAGAAAAAATTGCTCCACATGGAGAAACGAGAAAGCTCGCACGACAGTAAAAGGAAAAGCAGTGGCAACGTAACAATGACGGGGTTACGGCGCAGCGTGGTGCAGCGCCATTGCGTCCATAACATGCTGAGAGGAAAACACATTGTAATCGGGCGCATACTGCCGACTCTGCTGGTTCACGGTTTAGCTTGTAGCCACGTGACAGGTACTGAGGTGGACATTACTGCGCAGACATTCCGTACAACGGAACGAAGGTCTCAATGACGGTCGTTATTAGGGCGAAAATACGTCAAAAGTACTTTGCTCCTCGTTGCTGCTTTAAAGTTCACAGGCTCTGTACAGTAGCTCAGATAGAGTGAGATGACCATGTAAAATAATCTTGCACTAGTTTTGTACATCGCCTTCCGCGTATATCTAGGGCCCATCCAGGCACAGGATCTAGGCACAATAACAGTTTCAGCTCACAGCACAACGTTGTTCCTTGTCTGCACAGTGTTCTAGCTCGCCGTATCTATGATTTTTACGAAGCCAGCGTCCCACGATAATAGATAGTTATATAGAAGGTGTTTCAGCTAACTAGCACCAGGTATAAAAAATAAACATAGGCGCTAAGCGTCTCCAAATGGCACGAGATTGTCCTGAGCCATATAGATCACGTCAGGGGGGCGCAAAATCTGCCCCATACATTATCCCCACTAGTCACCTAAGAGGGGTGAGGGCGCAAAAATCCGCCTCGTACATTGACTTAGTAGGGGGGGGGGGCGAGCGATGAACCTCCCCCCCCCCCCCCGTAATGGGTAATCCTGCGCACGCCTATATCTACGACTACCAAGTCTTGACCTGTTATACCAGTGCAATTACGACAAAGTAAAGTTCAAATATTAAGAGCATTCTGCTGCACGATCGGAAACGCAGCGGTGCTGGCCCAGCATAAACCGCATCGGAGCGCGCAATTGCTTCTAGCGCAGCCGCTGTGCAGGTGAAGAAGTGCGCGTCGACTGAAAGCTATCCCAGAGTAACCATTCTTACTAATACGGCTTAGGCCGATAACTCGAAAGAAAATACGCAGAAACTCTCTTCTCGAGAGTTCGCTTGCCAAGGCTGCTGCATGAGGTAATGCATGAATAGTATGAAGGACATTAGGGTATAAGCGCTTGATTTGATAACTGGGGGTTTAAATTGGACTTGAGAAAGCAGTCGATACAAGACAACTGCTCCAACTCGCCTACGGTGCACTTGCCACGGCGTCACCCTCTTTCTAGTACAACTCTAAAATTTTCGTGGCACCACTGTCACTGTCGGTAAACCGAATAATCAAAGTGTAATCGAGTAAATCGAATAAATGAAACCTTAACATCGAGGACGAATAATCGTATTGCGCGACACTTTTGATCAATTAATCAATTAATCATTCAATGATTTTATCATCGCTATTTCTTGAAAAACCCGGTATACGTATACAGTATACTCCGGTGCGAGATTGCCTCGCCAAGGTGGTCTAGTGGTTATGGCGCTCGACTACTGACCCGAAGGTCGCAGGGTCGAATCCCGGCCGCGCGGCTGCATTTTCCATCGAGGCGCTACTGTTTGAGGCCCGCGTAATTAGATTTAGGTGCACGTTGAAGAACCCCAGGTGGCAGAAATTTCCGAAGCCCTCCACTACGGCGTCTCTCATAATCATATCGTGGTTTTGGGACGTTAAACCCCGGATGTTGTTATTATTACCGCTGCGAGATTAGCGCTCATCGGGTCGTTAGTATTAGGGAAATAGAGGCCTCTTTTAGATGCGAAGTATCTCTTGCTCGGGGGTATGCAACGCAGCGTGGTCATCCGCACGCAGCGTTGTAGTCCGCACTCACACTACGCATGCGCGACTCTCCTCCTCCTCTCTCTCCAACAGCTGCGCGTTACTCTCTCTCAACTTCTCTACCAGCACCTGCTTGCGCTTCACCTGCGTTCTCGCTTCTGCTCTCACGGCGCATACGCTATGCTCCCTCCTCTAGTCTCCTCTCCTTCAAATGGCAGAGCGCTGCGCGCGTTCAGTCACAGCGCTTCCCTCGGTTGGCTCCTCTGAAATGCGGGCTCGACATGCCAAAATGCTCTCCTTCGCAGCGCCACGATGAGGGCCAGCGCATGCGCGTCCCCCCCTCTCTCTCCTCTCCTGCTGTCTCTCTCTCGCGCGCCTGTTCGACGTTCCCCGCATGCCCTGTGAGAATTAACGGCCAGGCTAGAGGGAACACACGACGCGCGTCGTGTTCCTCTTCGCGTTCCACGACGCGAGGTCGGATAGGCTTGCCCAGCGAATGCCAGCGGAACGCGATCGTGCAAGTGCTCCGGCTTCGCATCGCCTCATGGTCCCTTTTAGCGGGAGATGGTGTAAGTTTTTTGACAAGGTCTGGCTGGCCGCAAACAAAGACCATAGTGAAAATGAGATGACGCAACGCGCGCATAAGTTGCGCAATATCTATAGCATATCAGCCGCCAGCAGTAGGTCACAGCTCTCAGTTTCGAGTGCGCAGCGGACATGCAAATATGCCTCGGATAGTAGTCTGCTGCCAAGTGTGCAGTGCGTGCTGTAATTCGCTTTCTGTATGCTGAGGGGTATAATAGCGCAGTTGAAATTCTTCGAACAACGAGTAATGTGCGCCGCATAACTTTCACTGAGTGACAGCAAGTTCCGGCAGGTGCCCAGGGAATTTGAAGCAGGACGCAGATATATTCATGATGCAGAATGACAGGGAACTACACTGCGCACTCGTCTACATGGACGCTATTGTCGCTGTCACTGTGCGAGAAAAATCTCCCTTTTGTCTAGGGCACGCTACCAAATGCGACATGAAGCTGGTGCGTCCCGCGCAGTGTGGCGCCATCTCTTGAACAATGCGGCAAGCCGCGCCTCCAAACCACTGCCTTCAAAATCAGCTCTGGCAGCGTGCCGTTCACTCGCCGACTTCTGGCATTCAAAATAGCCCAGGTTAGACCTGGCGTTAAAATGAGGAAACGTATGGCGCGCTATCTGCCTTTGGAACGCCGCTATTGCTATTGAGAAATAAAATTACAGCGCAACGGGAGTTACAGCTTCAGTGATAGCATGAACGAACACTGAGAACTCTGAAGCAACATATTCTGCAGTTTGTTTGCACGGTAGCAAGGGTATGTAATGCGGTTCTTTACGAAATTTTACTGCTAAAGACCGCATTCTTTAATAATTCTGGGGGTATTGCGCCGAAGTGTCGTTTTGTTCTCAAAAAGATGTCTGGTTGATCTAGCCTGAAGAACAATAACATCTCTTTCAACTCCCGGATGTGTCGTTTTAATTGCCCGTATGATCAGGTGTGAGTACCCGGATAGCGGTGCCGGCATTTGGCTCAATATCACTCGAACACCGGCGACAACAAAAGCTAAAAAGCATTTCGTACTTGAAAATAGCCCTCGTTTCCCCTTTCAGCTAGCATAGAATAGAAAGGTAAAGCTAACGTAACTATCTAACATATTGCGATCTGCTACAAAGTTTGGAACAGTAGACGTGACATGACAAAGTTATCACTACTTCTTGGAAAACTTGGAAACGTCACGTAGCAGGCGTAGCAAGCTTCAGTGACTAGTTTTGTTGAGATTACATGCATATAAATTTGTACCCACCTCCTGATTACGCGGAAGGAAAGGTCACTAAGGTATTGGTTGAATAGTATTACCTTTAGGTTGTGTATACATGCGTAGTTCCTTTTTAATTTATTACGGCAATAAGAAGAGGCAGCTGGAGTGGCCACAAAGTGCACTGAGTGAAAATGTCAGGTATTATCCCTAAACTCGGTGCTCCAGGATGTGAGTGAGTGAGTGAATAGTTTTATTAGGTTCCTGCAGGTTTCCGGGCTGGGTTCCCGCCTAGGAGCCCACCGAGAGACCGTGTCTCTCAGCAGCTTCCTTGGCCTGCTGGATCGCCAAGAGTTGATTGTCTAGTCCCGAGCTGAGCAGCGCGGCCCGCCAACGCACCCCAAGGTCCTCACTGGAGGCCGCGTCCGTAGTTTTGCGAATTAGTGCTGGCCACTCCCAGCGAATATGCGCTAGTGCGGCCCTATTGGGGCAATACTTGCATGAGTTGGTTGTACACAAATCAGGGTAAATGTGCCTCATAATTGCGGGATTAGTGTAGGTACCTGTTTGTAATTGCCGCCATTGAACGGACTGGGCCCGGCTAAGTTTGGGGTGGGGCGGGGGGTATTCCCGTCGCTGAATTTTATAGCGTTGGGTAATATCGCTGAATTTGGTTAGTCTATCTCCCCACTCCCATTCGTTCACAAGGGAGTCATTTCGGGTAATGTCAACCGCAGACGCAGCTCGGAACGTGAGACCTCGAGCCACGTTGTGCGCCACCTCGTTAAGATTGACCTCCGTGCGGTCAACGGGTGTGTGGGCGGGAAACCAGAGGATGTGTGCATTTTGTTCGTCAGAGCGGGTTTTGCCTTTAGTAAGGACTTGCAATGCCACTGGAGAGATCCTACCATTTGCAAAATTTCGTACTGCCGTTTGTGAGTCACTGATAATATATTGGGCATCGGTGTGAGCTATGGCCAGCGCGATAGCTACCTCCTCCGCTGTTTCCACGTGCCTTGTGTTGATCGAAGCACTGGTCATGCATTTGTGCGTATGGTCTACAACCGCAACAGCAAAACGGCGACCGTCTCGATAGCGCGCTGCATCGACAAACACGGCCTCCTCAATACGACCAAAACTTTGGAGCATAGCTCTGGCTCTACTGATTCTTCTGCCTTTGTTGTGTTCAGGATGCATGTTCTTTGGCAATGGTGGTATTATGAGTGTAGTACGGATATCGCGTGGTAGTCGTGTTTGTTACCGTGTTGTGTGTGATAAGAAATGCCAAGACTGTCGAGAATGTGGCGGCCGGCTTTGGTATTGCTCAAGCGCTCGTACTGCGAGATATGTTGCGCTTCAATTATTTCTTCAAGGGTGTTATGAACGCCTAGTTGGAGAAGGAGTTCCGTGCTGGTACTCTGCCGAAGCCCTAGCGCCTGTTTGTAAACTCCTCTAATGAGCCCGTTGGGTTTGGTTTTTTCTGCCGCGGACCATCGGTGGTAGGCAGCGACATAGGTAATATGGCTGAGCACGAATGAGTGGATAAGCCGAAGAATACTTCCTTCTTTCATGCCCTGATGTTTGTTAGTGATTCTTTTAATGCATCGCATTGTGTGCGCAACTCTAGCTTCTAATTTACGGATTGTCTCACCATTTGTGCCTTTGCTTTCAATAGGAAGTCCCAAAATCCGTATTTTATCGGCTATCGGTATGATACGTCCGTCCGCCGTTTTCAGGGTGATGTCTGCATATGAGCATGTAGGACCATACTGTTTGGGGGGTCTGCCTTTGAGTGAGGGGCGGTATAGGAGGAGTTCGGACTTCTCCGCCGAACAAGAGAGCCCTGTGCCGTGGAGATATCGTTCTACTACGTTTACCGCTTCCTGTAGTCGTTCTTCTATAGAGCCGTCGCTGCCGTTACATATACAGAGCGTAATATCATCAGCATAGATGCTGTGATGAAGCCCGGGAATCATTGACAGCTGTGAGGGCAAGCCGAGAAGAGCTAGGTTGAATAATATAGGAGATATCACCGAGCCCTGTGGAGTTCCCGTGCTTCCTATGCATATCTCAGATCATGTAAGTGGGCCCACTTAAACCACGGCTTGTCGGTGCATGAGGAAGTCGCGAATGTAGTTATACGTCCGAGTTCCCAGATTTAAGGCGTTAACCTGCTGGAGTATTGTAGCGTGTGTAACGTTATCAAATGCTTTCTTAGGTATAAACCAAGTATAGCTTTGGTTGAGTTGTATTATGTTAGACTCTACACTCTTAAAAAAAAGGGTGTCTGTACTGACTACCTTTGGGTGGTAATCGCCTCGCTACACATATGATGACCTTTTGGGGTGTCAAACGACTCCCTTCGTTCTTCAGACCAACGACTCCCTTCTTCACAATTTGGGGTGTCAAACGACTCCCTTCTTCGCAAGCAGAGAGAGAGTATGTATTACTCCCAACGCAGGAGTCTACGCGACTACCTTTTATTTCCCGCTAGTACCTATAGGTAGTCAGGGTGACCCCTTTGCCATGGTAACGCTGACCCCCACTGGAGCGTTCCTTGACTCCGTTGTCCTTAAGGACAGTGGTGTACATGACTCCACTGGCAAGAGTCAGTGTGACCACTTCGTGGTACTCAATGAGACACTCTGCAACAAATAATGCGTTTATTTTTCTTCTTGGTCAATATTGATGAAACTTGCTGAGTTTAGGTTTACTTATGTGGCGATTTCAAATATGCAATTATCTGGAAGAAAACGCAGTTTTGACACAAAAATTTCATGTGTCTTGATGAGCAAGCCTTTCCAAACTTGGAGTTACAAAGTAAATCGACATGTCGCTATAGTTAGGGGATAAAAACTGTATGCAATAGTTTTAAAGGAGTTTACTGCGCTGTTCTGGCATAATGTTCATGAACCCACTAGCCCACATACGAACTCGCGTTTTAAACCCATTTGAGTTAAAAGTTACGTAATATTGAACTCTCGTGAGCGAATCACCAGCTAGACATACACTTACTGGTCAATGTTCAGCATACTATGACTATTGTTAAGTGGGTTTAGGACATGCATTCTGGTTATGTTGCATACAGTTCCCATTTCATATTATTGTGATATGCTTACTTTGTAACTCGTGCAGGCATAACATGGCACATTAAATGTTTGATATACTTAATTAACACGACATATAATAGTAAAAAAATATTTGCATTTTCAAAATCAGCGTACAAATACACATAAACTGAACAAGTTTTATAGAGATTGACCAAGAATTTCAAAAGAACTTCAAATCAGAGCGAACACCATTAGGGTTTTTATCTGACAATCGACGAAAGTTGGTGCCGCTACCTCTTGTTACTCAACAAGGCACTTCCACCGGGTTTACTCAAACAGGAACACTGTGGTGGATGCATGACAGCCGCAACAAGTTTTTGTAGCAACTTTACAGTGCTGCACTCGATTCCTCTGGGGGAAATAAAATACTACTCGAAGTTTATATAGATGAGTCTCAGAACAATTTCCGCTCGCGTAAAACAACAAAAAAATGTTGATTCTAGAAGAAAGTAAGCCATGCAACACGGAAACAGAAGAGATGCGGACAGCTCAAACGCTAGCGTTTGGTTTGTCTGTGTCTTCTCTTTCACGTCTGCATGCCTTCATCCTATAAACAAAGTGAAATTTCTGCGATTCGTAAAATTATTCTTTGAATCGGTTTTAAACACTTCATGCCATTTCATACATGTTCACATTGTAATGACAACCAACTGTTTTATCAGTAAGCACCTAAACTATAGGCAGAACATCCTGCGAATAATGCGTAGTCCTTAGCCACGTCACCACCATTGTTAAGCATTTTATATATATATATATCTATATATATATGTGTGCGTGTGTGTGTATGTGTTTGACATTTTTGAGCGCGCAAAAGAACAGGGACGAAAAAGACGCGGACACAGCGCTGACTTCCAACATATGCTTTATTTTCTACAGTGGTACATATCTATATATAGACAACAAAAAGCAACGCACGCAGGCGCATTGTACAGGAAGGCTTCATGTAAAACCACAAATAAGTATGCATGATAAGCAATCAAACAACCTGATACCGGATTTTTTTCTTCTTTAAGAGATCAAGCGGTCATTCCTGACTACCACTATCGTCTAGTCACCCTATGGGCCTTGCTTAGAAAGTCTAGTTCTTTTTGGATAGGTCAATTGAAGGTGCACTAATGCACATGTCTCCCAAACTTGCAATCTTCGCCGCTTCAATTATCTCACGTGTTGTTTGTGCCTGGCTCCTTGCTGTCGCAGTGCACTGCGAATACATGGGATCGCACCCACACTTCCTGCAGTGGAAAGCCAAATGTCCCACACCTCCAGTTCGCACGTTATTTGCGTGCTCACGCAGCCTGTCATTGGCACACCGTCCCGTCTGCCCTATGTATTTCTTGCCACAGGACAGCAGTAACTCATAAACGATGTTCTCACATTTAACAAAGCTTTCTTTGTGCTTTTTTGGCACCTGGGTTTTTCAGAACCACTGTAGGAGGCCTTGCACAGATTATAAAGCTTGTTTGGTGCTGAAAGGACGACTCTTACGTTGGCGTTGTTTCCTATCTTTTTCAGCCTATGTGAGACATCGTGAAGGTACGGTATGACGGCGCATTTCTGCTTGACAGGCTCCGTTTTTGGTGAAGCCTGCTCCTCACCCTCGCGAGCATGTTTGACAGTCTTAAGAAGACCCTCCGCCACAGATGTGACGACATACTGAGGAAACCCCGCCTTTTTCAGGCGGTCAGCGTGCGCCTGGAAACTACACGAACACTTGTGAGGACATGAGCGGCGAAGCGCATTCATTAGGGTTAATTTTGCAATACCCCTTTTAACTAGCTTGGAGTGGCCCGAAGAAAACGGCAGAAGCGGCTTATTGGCCCTAGGCTCGTACGACCAGCAGACCTGGTCTCGCTCGAAAAACATTCGTATGTCAAGAAAACGCAAGGCGTTGTTTTGCGGCATTTCATGCGTGACTGCGAGCGGTTGCAGGAAACGCGTGAACAGATCAAGTACGTTTGAAGAATCATTGCCAAATTCGCCTGGACTTGATTCTAGAAAGACAACGTAGTCGTCTACATATCTAAACACCTTCGTTACATTTGTGCCTGTTAGCTCTGTTTCTAGTTTCTAGTAACAGGCACAAATGTAAAGAAATGTACAAATGTAAGACGGGACGGTGTGCCAATGACAGGCTGCGTGAGCACGCAAATAACGTGCGAACTGGAGGTGTGGGACATTTGGCTTTCCACTGCAGGAAGTGTGGGTGCGATCCCATGTATTCGCAGTGCACTGCGACAGGAAGGAGCCAGGCACAAACAACACGTGAGATAATTGAAGCGGCGAAGATTGCAAGTTTGGGAGACGTGCATTAGTGCACCTTCAATTGACCTATCCAAAAAGAACTAGACTTTCTAAGCAAGGCCCACAGGATGACTAGACGATAGTGGTAGTCAGGAATGACCGCTTGATCTCTTAAAGAAGAAAAAAATCCGGTATCAGGTTGTTTGATTGCTTATCATGCATACTTATTTGTGGTTTTACATGAAGCCTTCCTGTACAATGCGCCTGCGCGCGTTACTTTTTGTTGTCTATATATAGATATGTACCACTGTAGAAAATAAAGCATATGTTGGAAGTCAGCGCTGTGTCCGCGTCGGTTTTCGTCCCTGTTCTTTTGCGCGCTCAAAAAGTCAAACATGAATTACCAACTTGCCCATGCCTACGCTTTCTCAATATGTGTGTGGTGTGTGTGTGTGTGTGTGTGTGTGTGTGTGTGTGTGTGTGTGTGTGTCATTCCATGCAAATTGTCCCAGACATGGCGCTCGCACATCACAGATTTTGCTGATAAAATTTGTGCCTTTTTCCTGTGCCACATGGAGTATTGTGGCAAAACATTCTTGTACGAAAAAATTTTTTGACGGTCCTGGCACCCCCTCGAATTTCGCTTCTGTTTATTAAACTGTACCTAATAGAAAAATGTGTATAAAATCTACTTTTGTGTGTTGAGCTTCTAAACTGCGCTTGCGCTATCGCAGAGGTTCTGTTTAGTTGTCCCATTCATTATTTCCGAATTTTGGTGTTTCACTACCAGCTACGTAGCTTCAAAAACTGCAAAAATCTTCAAAGTTCGTGAATTTTTCTTGAGCTATCTGGAACTCACCCTAACCAATATTAATAATAGCCTGATTTCCAGGAAAGTGTATTTTAGTACAGAAATGTTTAGGGGTAAAATAGACTTCAAATCTTTCCGAAAAAATTGTGATATTTGAGAAAATGTACGATTTGTCACATGTTTGACCGTATTTTTCATACTGATGCGGTCAAAGTAAAATCCTCGTCATGTGGCGTTTGATAGAAGACTTCATCGTTAAGTAACGAAGAAAGTCTAATCAAATCATTTTTTTGTTTTAAGGAAGAAAATAATTTTTGAATTTGGCCCTCCGATCGCGCAGTGCATTTCATTTTGCTGCCACTTTGCCGCAAAGCACGTGGTCGCCCTTACAGCTGACACTCGTCACAGGCAGCGGCCAGATGCGAGATGTATGTCAGCGGCTCGTGAGTGGTCGAAAGTCTTGTCGCGCTGTCAGGGCGACGAGTAATGAATTTGCGTTACAATGAGCATTTGCTAGGCGGGCCCAATGGGAAATATGGACGCCCGAGAGCAGCATGTGGAGTCGTTGGCACAATGTCCTAGAGGGACGTCTGCACAACTAGCATACACATACTGAAAGAAATAATGCACACTGTACACACTTCTTTCTCAGGGTATACGTGTTGTACAGACGGCCTCTAGCACAATGTGCCAACGACGCCATAGGCTGCTCTCGGGCGTCCATACTTCCCATTGGGCCCGCCAAGCAAGCTCACATTGTAACGCGAATTCATTACTCGTCGCCCTGACATCAACGTGACAAGACTTTCGACCACTCACGAGCCACTGACATACATCTCGCATCTGGCCGTTGCCTGTGACGAGTGTCAGCTGCAAGGGCTACCACGTGCTTTGCGGCGAAGTGGCAACAAAATGAAATGCACTGCACGTTCGGAGGGCCAAATTCAAAAATTATTTTCTTCCTTAAAACAAAAAAATGATTTGATAAGACTTTTTTCATTACTTAACGATGAAGTCTTTTATCAAACGCCGCATGACGAGGATTTTTACTTTGACCGCATCAGTATGAAAAATATGGTCAAACATGCAACAAATTGTACATTTTCTCTAATTTCACAATTTTTTTCGGAAAGATTTGAAGTCTACTTTACCCCTAAACATTTCTGTACTAAAATACACTTTCCTGGAAATCAGGCTATTATTAATATTGGTTAGGGTGAGTTCCAGATAGCTCAAGAAAAATTCACGAACTTTGAAGATTTTTGTAGTTTTTGAAGCTACGTAGCTGGTAGTGAAACAAAAATTCGGAAATAATGAATGGGACAGCTAAACAGAACCTCTGCGATAGCGCAAGCGCAGTTTAGAAGCTCAACACACAAAAGTAGATTTTATACACATTTTTCTATTAGGTACAGTTTAATAAATAGAAGCGAAATTCGAGGGGGTGCCAGGACCGTCAAAAAATTTTTTCGAGCAAGAATGTTTTGCCACAATACTCCATGTGGCACAGGAAAAAGGCACAAATTTTATCAGCAAAATCTGCGATGTGCGAGCGCCACGTCTGGGACACTTGGCATGGAATGACCCTTAAATATAAGAGCTACAGAAAGATCACGAAGGTCCTGATACTGTAGGAAGGCATTTGACACACGACGTACGTTTTAGCACTATGCTAATGCTAAAACGTACGTCGTGTGTCAAGTACCTTATATATATAAGGTATGATATATATAAATATATATATTTAGCGGTGGTATGGAGAGTTCTGTACAGAACTGAAATACAGAAACACCGTCCAGAAATACAGCGAGACACATTACTGTCAGAATGAGTGAGATATGAAAAGCAATAGTTTCGCTAACATCGTTCATTACTGTCAAATGCGGCAATATACCAGACCTGGCATAAACATTAGCATAGCCAGCAGTCAGTTTTTATGAATAGGAATCAATGGCCAGCCATCAAGCACTTCTTTGCGACATCCATTACATATTTTATGTGGCATACAGCGCAAAACATGCAACATGTGTAGTTCTCATGTAGTACAGGATTCTCATGTAGTCATCTGAGATACAGGACCCCAATAGGTGACACAGCTTGCGTGCATGAGCTTGGCAGTGTCGTGTTCCCAGACCATGTCAGGGTCAGGTGGCATTCTGGCGAAAAGGACAGCAGGTTGCACTGATTCGAGACCACTCACGGCCAGACCTTAAGCGTGGCTATTCCGAATTCTTGGATACGTCTTGACTACCTCGAGACACGAAGTTTCCAAGGAGGCTTCCTGGTCAAATGCAGCTGTAGAGCTTCAATGTGCAGTCTTGAAGCAACCTGAAATAGTCAAGTGCACAAAAATAAATACATGATGACAGACAGATCGATCACCTTTTAATCTGACAAGGGCAGCGCTCACACACCAGATTCCATGAAGTGTCATGGCAATGAACAAAACTAGGGATACTCATTACCTTTGCTGTACTTTGAGGGTATGTTACTCCCTTAGCCAGCTGCAACTGTTTCCGCTGCATGACCTCCGTACAATTAGAAGGATGTTTTTTTAGAGAACGCATATTTCTTATCAAAATTGTATAATAGTCACGCTCAAGATGTTTTCGCGCACACACTCTATGCCAAGAAGGAAATAGTTTGCTGCAACTCAAATGGCAATGAAGAGATTAATTAACAAAAACTCGTTAATTAACTTTTAATTCCTGACTTGGAGGTACTTGTTTATATTAGAAAGTTGTAGCGCATGCCAATTTATGGCATACACATTTTTTTATTCGCGAAAGTTACACGTAATTCGTGATATTCATCCTTGAATTTCAAGGACGAAATCGAAACTGATAGCGCCTGACGTGCAGGAAACGTCGCTTCTCTGTTACGTAAGCTCGGAGCTACACGTGAAAAGAAGGTGATGATAGTTTAATGAAGGTGGGCCGAAGCAGAATGTGATTAGGAAAATCTGCAAGCATTCAGAAATACACAAGTAAACAGCTTATTATTTGGGTGCGATGTGTGGTACTTATCTGTAAACATAGAAAGAAAAGGTTGATATTACTGCCGTTTCGGATGCGCGCATCTCGAAAGAAACAAATGAGCACCAAACGCCACATGCAAAGGTAAGGCGATCCGCTGACGCAAGTTAGATGACTTGCCAGTTTTCACGAAAAGGTACGACCACGACGCGCCTTCATTCAAATTTCGTCACTCCTTTGTCGCGGGCAGCTCCGATCTGACGTAACAGAAAAACCGCGTTTTCTGTGTGCCGGACACGATCAGTTTTGATTTAGCCCTTAAAATTTCACAATAAATATCTCGAGTTGCATAAAACTTTCATGATTTCTGAAAAATGGGTATACCATAAAGCGGCACGCACGACAAATTTCTAATATAAACAACTGCCCTCAAGTCAATAAATAAAAATTAGTTAACGGGTTTTTGTTAATTAGTCCCGTCAATGCATTTTTTGTTGCGGCAGAATATTTCCGCCTCGAACTAGAGTACTACTGGAGCGTGACTGTCATAGAATTTTTTTATAAAAGATATGTACTGTCTGAAAAAAAAAATCACCCTGTATAGCATGGCAGCAGTATTTTAATAATAATAATAATTGTTGGGGTTTGACGTCCCAAAACCACGATAAGATTATGAGAGACGCCGTAGTGGAGGGCTTCGGAAGTTTCGACCACCTGGAGTTCTTTAACGTGCACCTAAATCTAAGCACACGGGTCTAAACCATTTTCGCCTCCATCGAAAATGCGGCCGCGGCGGCCAGGATTCGATCCCGCAACCTGCGGGTCAGCAGTAGAGCACCATAACCACTAGACTAGCAGTATTTTAACAAAGACCTGTAGGTCGCGGGATCGAGTCCCGGCCTCGGCGGCTGCATTTTCGTTGGAGGCGAAAATGTTTGAGGCCCGTGAACTTAGATTTAGCTGCACGTTAAAGAACCCCAGGTAGTCGAAATTTCCAGAGCCCTCTACTACGGCGTCTCTCAATCATATCGTGGTTTTGGGATGTTAAACGCCAAATGTTATTATTAGTTTAACGAAGAAAACGGCAAAATGTGTATACAGCTACACGAAATATGGCGAATGTACGACAAGACTAGGCTTGCCTTCACTGCCTTCTTTCTGTCGCATCATTGTGAGCGTGCCCTTCTAGTGCCTGGCTTCAGAACAGCTGCAGTGGAGCTATTCTAAAGGCCTAATGTGCCATTTTTTCTTCAGATCTATATCAACAGGCAAAGGTCTCGTTTTTCCGTTTGTCTGGAAGGACAACCCACCAGCCAGCGTTGACCAGTATAGAGGGTCGGTAGCAAACTCGGGCAAACTGTGCAGCACAAACATCACCTCAAACCTCAAACAATCGAGGTGATGAGAAGCAGTCAAACAAAAGGAACAGTGCTGAAGTGACTTATATACATATTAAAAACAACAGCTAATTATGGCACGAAATTGGGACAATTAAGGTGCATTGTAAAAGAATGTCAAATGAGGTACCCTGCTGTAAAAAGTGCTAAATATTCATTGCAGACTATGGCGAATAGAATTCAAATAGGATACAGCGAGTGTTTCGAGGTATAATGACGAAGTAATAATTGCTAGAGATTTATGAGCGAAAAGCACAATGCGATTAAGCGGTACTACATAGTGGGAGATCACGGATTAATTTCAACTACCTGGAGTTCTTCAACGTGCACAAATCAGAGGGCATGGGAGTTTCTGTATCTCGCCCCCTTCTAAATGCAGCTGCCGGGGTCAGGAATAGAACCCGCGTCCTTGGGCTTCGCAGCGTAACGCTTCCAAGTCCATTTTAAAGGATTTTTGTCCACTGCCCACAACATCACTGTAGACTGTATCTTTTTGTTGAAAATAATAACGAACTGAACCACGGCTGGTATAACAAAGGCATCCAATATCCACGCAACACAGCGCTTGAGCAGTATGTTTACTGCCATTATTACTAGCCGGTGTTGTGTTTACTATTAGGTACTAGCACCACACTACATTAGACAAAGCAAGTATCACAGGAGGATGAGGTTATGCTCGTATGCAGTTTGTGGACAAAAAAAAAAAAACTACAACTTTGAAGTGATCTCACATTTACCTTTGTTGCATGATAATTTTTAGCATCATAAGATCAAGTCACCACTGTTTCAATTAAATGAAACCGTGCTACAAAAGCTATTGCATCAAAGTTTTATAGCAGTTACGCACGCACGCACGCACGCACGCACGCACACACACACACACACACACACACACACACACAAACAAACAAACAAACAAACAAGCAAACACGGCGAGAAGTTCGAATATGCAGCGAATAAATACGTATTAAACGTGTTTCAACGTCTGGGTAGCAAAGGAAAGAAACACTATATTCTAGAGTTTCACGAGCCAAAATCATGATCTGGATATCAGGCATGTTCGGGCCGGGTGCATTAGATTGATTTTGATCAGCTGATCTTACTTACCCTTCAAATATATATCGGTGCAACGTTGCTCTACGTGTCACCACACTCGACTTGCAACCGAGATTTCAACTCGCAGTTTCATGTTTTTCTGGCATGTATGGAATAAGGAAACACGATATTGGCGCGCACCACTCCGTTTTACCCGCTATTGGATAGTCCAGTGCGGTTTTCGTCGTTGCCAAGCCATTGAAACACGATAGCAAAATCCGTGCAACTGGAACATCAGAAAGACAAGTGGCAAAGCTACGTGTGAAGCGAATAAAAGAGTTGTAGGCAGAAGCCGGCAGAACTCACCTGAAATCTATAACGACCGTAGGAGCGTCGTCCACAGGCTTCGTCTGTCGGTGCCACTGGGATCCGTCATGCGCTGCCATCTTGCTCAGGCAAGTTCACGACGAAACGAAGCTTACTGCAGGGACTTCTCCGTCCGGAGGCTGCTTTTCCCAAACACTGAGTGACACTGCTTCAGCCAGTCACGGCAAGCGTGAGCCGACGACACGATACTATGCCACGAATGCATAGCACGGAAGGAAAGTCACGCAAAACGATCAGCCAGACACGGCAAGAGCGAGCCGACGATACGATACTACGCCACGAATGCATAGCACGAAGAAAGTCACGCAAAACAATCACTTGCAATCACGCCTGACGACGCAGATTATTCTGGCGGACTAAAGAACGACCACAACGAGACGGATCACGAACAATGCCGTCCAACGACGCCAGGCCAAAATGGCTGTCTCGTATTGATGGCTTCGGCTTTGGATTAAAGTAGCCTCCACGAACGCCTAAATGGTTTCGGTTTTGTTTTGGTGCTATAGACGGTTTCGCTGTTTGTAAACAAACTGGCGTGCACCGAACGGCCTGCCCAAGAAGACTTCCGGTGCGCCACTTCCGGTAATACTTTTTCAATGGTCCCGGCCGTATTTCCTGGTGTGTTTGAGTTTGTTGCTCTATTATTTCTGGCGCATTCCTTCAGATGTGTTTAGAGCGATGTCTAGCGATGTCTAGCGTCTGCATGAAGGGGCTCGAAGACGTCGCACGGGAGAGGTACAAGCAGAAACTGCAGCCGCTGGATAGAGAAGCCATGCAATTCGGCTTTTCGACAGGAGCCAAAAACCTGCCTTTTATCACAGCCGCGGACACATTTATGTATATTCGTCTAGGCACACAACCTCACGATGGATGGATGGATGAACAACTTTATTTTAGCCCTTCGGTACGCGCGATTAGCGCGCAGCGGGCCGCTCCCAACGCTTATTACTGCGCCTGTGTCACACCGGGCACTCTTGATAGAGATCGGCACCGATCGGAATCGCACGCAATCCGACGTTTTCGGTGTGACTGAGATAATATAGATGAATGTACTCATGCGATGATGTCAGGTGCGGCTGTGTCACGCGAACTACTATGGTTTATTCACGAGTACAGTATTCATGAATCCAACTTTCAAGTTAACTCGCCTACTTCTACTGCCCACACTCACACCGGAAGATGATTTAGCTAGAGTGGGGCGATGTCCATTGGCGGCAACAAGACAGGTGACGAGTCATTTGCTCTCACTGATGCGAACCCATTCGCAGGCGTCGCTCTCATAAAATGCAAACTCAACGGCAACAAAACACGGGCACCGCGACTTACACTGTGCGGGAATTCATGTTGAGCGCGGCTGCTTTGGTGCTCCGCGTGTTGCTTCGAACAGTACACATCACTGATGAGGTTCCAACTACAGGAAACACCTTTACGGTGAATTTTCTGCGTTAGCCAGCTTTCACCTCTTGCTATCCACTTCAGGCGTCAGCGTACTTATCTGCCACGGGTGGAAGACGACGGCGTCCGACGTGTTCTTCATTGGGGACCTTCGACTAACGTCTCAGCATCGCCTCTGTGCCATTAGAGTATGCTTTGAACTTTACTTGCCTTTGATAAAGTGGGCAGAACAAATCTACGCGCTTTTCATGGGAATCCAGTTTTCTCGCCTGATCGCTGCAATCCAGGCGCTCTTTCTGCCTTCACCTCTCGGCAAACAGAACGTTTTGACTTGCGATAGCAAATTAGCTCCGTATCGCAGACTGCATCCTGGCACTACAGGACAGTGCCCGAGTCGCGAGCGCTTCATCGGGATAATTCTATCAGCAGAAAACATCGAAACACAAGCAGCCGCGGCCAGCAACGCAGGCTAAAACCACGCTAAAACAAGGTAAACAGGAAGTTTTCTAGGGCCAGTTTCCGGTCAACGCACAATGTTGCCAGAGAACGGCAAGCGCTGGCGAAACCGTCTATAGAACACACATCCATGCATAGTTAAAGCTCTATTGAATAATATCAGGGTGGAGGAGGCGAAGCGTGCCCTGTGTGTGTCTGTAAGGGCTGTACGGTGGGAGGGGGCGCAGGTGAACGTGCATCCCCTGCTCTAGGGGCTAGGGAGAGTGCGGTGAGGCCGTGTGTGCGTGCCTAGCTGTGCTCAACGTTTGCTGAGTGATTTGGTGGCCCGCGCGGATTATCGTGAAGATATAGTTTAGCTGTGGCGGGCAGAAATGATGACCACGCGCGCTATAATTCTGGTAGTATTGTCGCTCTTTAGGAGACACGTCGCCTTTATAACCGGTCTGCGCGGTTATCATGCCAGCTTTGCGGCACATGTTTTTACGGCCGTCGAGTTAGATGTGTTCCCGATCGCCAGTGCGTTCAACACCATGCACGTCCACTTCACTAATAAATGTATGTTTTCTGCCATACATGCTGTCGTAGGAATCTACAAACCTCGCTTGCAAACGTGCGAAGATTCGCAAATTTGTCAGCGCTGCCATTGTTAAACGTTGTCATAACTCTCAATGTTTCGCTTGGGGGCAAGATTTTTTAAGAACCCTGTTTACTTGTAGACGTTTTCGAAGCGCCGTTTCAGCAATATCGTAACTGAAGCCATAACACAATACGTGCGCAATTCCACATTTTACGAATCCATGTTATATATTCTCAACCAAAATTTTTCGGTATACCGCAAGCCAAAGCAGCGAACTGTATCTTGGTCGCAGCCAGTGAAGCTTTCTTTTAAAAAGAAACCCACCCTGTATAATGCAGAACCATCACTGACTCCCTTGGAGCAAGGGAGTCATCTATTTCATTCAGGAGCGTCGACCAGAGCATTGTGACTCCCCTTAGAAAAAAAGGTGGTCATCGGCTGCCACAAAGAGAGTCAAGCAGACGTGACTCCCTTTTGACTCTCTTTTTTTTTAAGAGTGTAGCTTACTCATTGCGTTCTGAGATGGGGCCTCCTCAGACCAATGCTGCGTTCCCGCGACCACGTTTGCCCACCTCAGCTCTTGTAGTCCAGGCGTTCGCGACTCCGTGACCTGGATTTGGACCCGGAACGGGTGCGGGATCTTGGCCGGCCCCGGCCTCCTGGTCGTCGAGGGGGAGTAGAGTCCTGCTGATCCGCATTGTTACTGGCGGGTGTAGGTTGGGTGAATCTTGTTGTTGTTGGCGCTCCCAGCGGCGACGTTTCACAACGTAGGAGGTCTTGTAGCGTGCCTTGCAGGTCTTGTCGGCCGTCTGGTGCTTGCTTCCACAGAGTTAGCATGTGGGCATACACTGGTGGTCTTGGAGAGGGCTCCACATCCCGCAGCCTCGACATATACGATTGTTGTGATTCGGGCACACATCCGCACGGTGCCCCAACCTGCCACAGTGATAACATGTATCGATTTCGTTTCGGTACAGGGTGCATCGCAGTATAGGGCTCCACCTTAGCGAACGTACGTCGGTACCCTGAAGCCCTCGAAGAGCACGATCACCGTCGTTGTATTACTCAGCCTTTTTGCAGCCATTGCCGTGGGATTTCGTGGTGTGACGACGTTGGCGGTGATATCGCGGGCGCCGTCTTCCAAGGGGATGCTGCGGATTACGCCTTTGGAAGTATAGTCTGGTGCCGCCTCGTAAGCACTGGTCTCATACGTGTTGTTGCCGACCGTAATGCGGGTTATGCGTTGATACTTATCAGCATGTGCCTCTATGGGTGTACTCACGACGATGATATTTTGTTGTAGATTAGGGCAGATCATGTCCTCATCCTGAGCTTCTCTAAGGATTGCTGCTGCTTGGTAGATGCTGGTAGCTAGGCGGACGGCTCCGCATTCAGCGACGCGGAGGCCTCCTCTTGGACATATAATTATCTTGTAATCGCCACGAGGTTAATTTGGCATGCGCTTGCTTTGGTTATTTGTCGTAAACGCTGCTCGGCTTGCTTCTTGTTGTTGTTGCAGTCGGAAGTCTCCACGCAGGCAGCCGACGCTTGCTGACGAGTTGGCTTCCGTGAGCCGACGATTCGCCCCCCTGCGCATTCTTCGATATCTTCACTGGAGACCTGTTCCCCTTCGACTGCGACTTCCATCTTGTTAGGAAAATGAGGCGTTTCCGGCGCGCCAACCGATGCTCCCTTGTTACCACCTAACTGCTCAGCAGCGTTCGTGGCGGCTGCTGCGGCGGCAGCCGTGCATATGTGCGCCCTTGATCTCGCTCAGGCCTTACTGATTTGTAGTTGTCCGTAAAGTGGCGAAAAAGTGTGCTCCCACCTTGATTTTGGTGTCAGGCGGCTCCTGGGGATGCGCGGGATCTCGTGGTGCCAAATACTTGTGGGTATCCGGCGATTTTCGCTGCAACCTCATGCGTTCAACCGGAGCTCACGCGACCACGCGTGCGCCCGCTCTGACGATCGCAGCGCCTCTCCACTGCAGGATATTACTAAAACAATAAGTGAAAAGGGATATCGGCTTTTTGAAGATGTTAATAGGACAACAACTTACCTAGCATAACGTGCATCATGTTACTCTAAGAAGTGTAAAGTGAGACCATTGCTGCTATACAAAGATTGTAGATCACAGAGTATGATAATGATATCTGGGGTTTTACGTCCCAAAACCACGATATGATTATGAGAGACGCCGTAGTGGAGGGCTCCGGAAATTTCGACCATATGGTGTTCTTTAACGTGCACCGAATAAAGATCAGGAGCGCGAGCAATGTAATGTTTAGCTTCCACGAATACTTTAGGCACACATGCGTACAAATAGTGATACACAACGAATGGCATGAGGCGCGCGTGCTCTTAACTTACAACGTAAGCATTTAACAGACAAAAATTGTCGCTGAACACGGGATCAATCTCGCCGCTTTTGTAAGGCTCCTCCGTCGGCGTGGATCTTACGGCGCCTTCGGTGGTAAAGTCCATCACCAAAAGAAAAGATTCAACCGTTCTTTTGAGGATGAAGCTGATAAGTTTGTCCTGATACGAGGAGCTCGATTTGAAAGATATCTTCAAGTCTGGAGGACCGAAATGCGCTTCGATTCTGAAAAAAAAAAAAGAATAGAACAGACGCATATGTTGATTCAATACTAACAAAAACTAAGGCTGTGGCTGCAGTGCTTTGCTTTATTTTCGTTTGGTTAGCTCGGTGCGTTAATAAGGTAACATCAATGTTGAATGCTGAACACTCTGCATTGACTATTGCCACTTTATCACGCCTAAAGCATAGTTCTTTGCCGCGGCTTGGACAGTATAGCTAATGACTAACCTCTAGTAGGAAAGGCACAAATACAGAATACATCGAAATAGCGGCGAGCTACGTATTTCCATGTAAATCTGTTTTGATTGGGTTCTTTGGCCATCCTCGACACAAGGCTCGTTCATGCAACTTAGTGCTGAATTGCAGCGAATAAAGACGGAGATATAAAACAACCGACAAGGCAAACGAGCATTAACTTCCATCAAAAAGCTAAAGAAACAGCGTGTTGTTGGATGTTACTGTTTCTCTATGTACGTCTTCTTTCTGTCCCTGTGTATTTATGCGCTGCAATTCACCGACAGATAACCGAGGCGAGAAGAAATGTTGTAAACATCAGGCACACAGATGTGTAAGGGCCCGCTCACGCTAGCGGCACGGCAGCTCGCCGTTTGCCGTTTTCCGTTCTCAGGCTGCCGTGCGCAAGCGATTTCGTTCGCACACGTCAGCCGTTGTTTGCCGTTCGCAGAATAGGTCCGAGACCCATTTTTGTGCAGTTCTCCGTCTGCCGGAGAGCGACGTAGCCAATCAGCGATGGAGGAGCGGTTGCCATGACTACGGCGCACCGCGTCGTCTGCTTTCGGCTTTCCACGTCGTCTGTGTCTGCCGCGCGACGCTTCGAGCTGCTAGCTTTTTACCCCGCGTTTTTCACCCTAGAAGTGCGGATTTCGTCTGTGTCGTTGCCAGGCATGGTTTCAGCAGTCAAAAGAGCGTTTTAGTCTGTCCGGCATTACAAAAAGCGTCGCGTAAAACCAAATAAAGTGTCCCCAAGCTGGCGCCAGGTCAAGTGGCGCCAGCTATGGAGGACTAGAAACAACTAACAAACGCGTAATCCCTGTCCTCCGAGCATTCGGAAGCGCCCATCTCGACTCGCTAAGCCTACAGCATCGATTATTTGACTACGGCTCTCAAAAATGCGGCCGAAATGGAACGACTACTTTGCTGTCGAAGCTTAAGGACATGAATCTAAAGGAAATGGAAGCATCATTTTGGAGCTTGCACGCTACAGAGCACACGGCGGCCACTTGAGAGATTCGAGGTGGACGACAACCGCTTTTCGCAGCGCGGCCATGTTTTTCGGATGCTCGCCGGCGAAGATTGCCGTGCAAGTAGGAGAGCTCGCGCGCGTGCGGCGACGGCGGACGTTCTGCGGCACCGCGCCGTTGCGGCAGACTTGCCGCTAGCGTGAGCGGGCCCTAATACAGCTGATGCAGTGTCTCCTAAAACAGTTGGCGGAAGCAAACGCGGAAGCGTATTTTGTTCCTTAGAGGCAAGCTGCCAGCATCATCCTGGCTTTATTGTGCTTGATGCCCCAAATAAAAAATATGTTTAATGGTTACAGCGAGTGTTTGAGAATTTGCGCACACGCGGAGCTCTACAACGGTTTTGTGGAGATTGGTTTTCTTCGCAATAAAGGAGAGCTTACCACCGAAATTTTTTTCAGTGTATACTCATTCAACTGAAACAGCAATGAAAAAAAAACACCTGCAAGCCGCTCATATTACAAGTTTTATAATGGTAATTTTAGCCATACCCTTAATCTATAAAGGTAACACCCGGCGTGGTAGCCTTATTGACGGCTGATGTGTTGCGCTCCCACACTCAAGCACACAGGTTTCGTTACTGGCCACGGCGAACGCATTTCGATGCGAGCAAAAATGCAGCAACGCCTGTTTTGTTTCACCGAGGTACTCATTAACGAGCCCCAGTGAGGCAAAATTTAATACGAAGTCCTCAACATCGATGTTCCTCGTAATGACATCCTGGTTTTTTCAAGTTCAACAATCTTGAAAACAAGGCAACGGGTATATCCTGCTTACACATCCGTGTCGTTGAATTGAAGGACTTGACCCTGAAACTGGACACTTGTGCCGACCTGGAGTTTCGTACCCGGAAACCAGAACGATGGCCCCTGCGTGAAGACAGTGTTATTGACACTTTACTTATGCTGTTGACTACTTCCTTGTTGCGCTCTTTTGGTGCGGGGGGCATCGAAGGAAAGAAGTTGCGTTATCGAGCAACATTTTAGACGGACAACAGTGGGCATCTGGAATAGTGTTGCGTAGCAGAAATTTATCATTGCGCTGGAAACTAATCTTAACACTGTTAATGATTACAATAATCAAAAAACGGATATTTCCTTTTCCTGGACGCCCAAATGAAGGCTGACTGACACACATACGCCCTGCCTTCTCCATTTTGCGGCCCTCGAAGATTTCGCGCGTCAGCTGGTCGTGGTGGCGGAAAAGAATCCTCCTTCTAGAAAATACTGTGGTGCACCCGCAGTATCGGCAGTGCATTTCCAAGTGCGTCGAGCAAACATTACCTCTCAAGGAATCTTGATGCTCCCTCAGTCGCAAGTTTACGCATCGTCCCGATTCCCCACTGTAAACACTTCTACACGTGATGAATAGGCTGTAAACAATGCCAATGGCACATGGCACAAAAATATTCCTGTGGTGATGGAACATGAATTCTTCACCACTGGGCCTTTTTCCGCACGTTTCCGCCCCGCTGCGCAGACATTGTCAACTTTATCCTTTGCTGCGAAAACCACTTCAATGGCATGAAGCGATCCTACCTCCTTTTGCCTGTGCGAGAGTTGTTGAACGTGTGGTGGGACGTCAATTTTTTTCTTTTCCTTTTCTTTCCCTTGTGGCGTGTCTTTGCAATTCAAGTTGCACTTCACCTCTTGTATAAGCTACTCGCAATAAAGCAAAACCATTCCGGCTGTATGACTGGCTCAATGTTTGTGACCGAACACACCCTGACATATTATGGTCACACGACTTGGTCATTGCAGACATTAGGGTTGCAAAGGCGATACCGTTTCTTGCAAGTTCAGAATGGGAGGACGCAAAGCAAAGCAGGCACTTTGAACTACGAGGGTGGTGTTCCCAACATACTTGCTCATCCCAGAATGTCAAGAATGTAAGAACTGCAGCACTCCTTGCGACGGCATTTCACATGTGAATTCTAACCCGAGAGCTTTCTTCCTAAACATTTTCAGAATAATACTTGCATTGCTCGTGAAGTTTCTCCTGTCTACGAAAACGATGTAGTACCGTCGATGTACCTATGAAAGTTGCTCGTGATCCCTTTCAGGTTGTCTTAAATCACCCTGTCGACCTTGCCCGAGAAGATATTGCTAAAAACCGGCGTCACTTTTGATCCGATGCACTGCCCTGATTTCTGTACGTATACACGCCATTCCCAGCCGATCAAGGTGGACTTAAGGTAGAACGCTAGAAGTTCAACGAAACCTTCCACTGAAGTCGCACATTGGTTTCTGAAACATTGCTTATCATTATCGTTCATTATTGACTCATTAACAATTTCTAGTACCTGATCTTGAGGGAAAGAGTAAAGCAAGTCTTGCACAACCACACTGAAGACTAAACAACTGTCCTGGTGATGATGAACGAGATTTTCCACCAACGTCTTTCAATTCGGTATGAGAAACGGGTCCGTTATGGTAAGATATTGCAGCTGTCTTTGCAGGTAAATGGATACGACTTAAAGCCAGGTGTCTCGCTCAGAAACAATGGCTCGGAATCGCATGTGCAACTTGTATGTTTTGACTGTGTGGAATATTTCCAGTAGAAGCCCTTTTCTTTTGTACGTCACCGGCGACTGCTTTGAGGTTCAGTTCGTTCAGTAGTTGAAGGGCACTCTGCTTAATCTTGGCTGACTTTTCTTTTACTGGAACTGGAATGGATAAAGCAATATGTGCAGTAGCAAAATATTTTGTTCCAGTAAAAGGGTGGTTTTGCTGGCTTCCGAGAAGCTTACAGGAGAGGTGAAGTGTTACTTGAAAGGTAGACACAGCACAAGCGAAAGAAAATGAAAAGAAAAAATTGGGGGACCCTTAAGCTTCGCCTTTAAGAGTTGAACGCGATAGCAAAATCCGGCCCCTAGGGCGCACTTGAACCACTAAGTGTATACTTATTAATGTGTGTTGTTACACACACACGCACGCGCACACAGACACACACGCGCGGGCACGCGCGACGTGGTCAGGCCAGGAAAGCGGAGGTCAAACGCCAACAACGCCATGAAGATGCCTTGCTGAGAGCCAAGAAACCTGAAATGAAGCGTCGTCGCCGTGATATGAAATCCCCAACTGCGAGCGCGGGAAGCCGATCACAAGCGTCAACGCTGGCGAAATGACGCAGAACGTCGAGCTCGAGAAGCGGAGGCCAAGCATCAGCGTCGCCAAAACAACCCTAAAATGAGAGCGACTACTTGACATAAATGTCCCGCCGGCACTCATCGATGAGCAAACTGTACAGTGTGGCCACGTCCCTGTGCTAGAACGGCGGAATCATACAGGCTCTGCTGTAGTCGAGACATGGCCTCCGAGATGGCGGGCACGTGGATCTCCGCGCGCTTGCCATCTCGGAGGCCATGGTAGAGACAGCACAATGTCACAATGTCTCACAGATGGCAGCACATTATCTAATGTGTGCTGTTTTTTTATATGTTTTCCGCCAGATGGACATAGTTGTCTAGTCTTGGAGCTGTTTGTAAGTTGTGTTTTTAGCGGCGATGACTGCACTATACCGGCTTTTTCGAAGCATGGCGTCGCGCAAAAAAACGTAGTTTGATGGCCTCGCCAACGTGCCTACAAATCGCCGAATGGGCTCAGTTTCGTCGTGACACCTGTGGAACAAAATAAAGAATCCCTCATGGCTGTGTACAGTTTGCAAGGCACACGGCAAGAAGTCCGAGAGCCGACGGGAGTGCGAAAGATGTGAAATTGGTCTTGACATGCCTGTGTACTTCAAAGTTTTTCACACACGAAAATCGCACTCAAACGTTTGATGCAGTTAAGCGTCGCCTTGCGTGATTGTGCGCTTCTGCCATGCAACATTCAATGTGTTAAGCAGACTCGTTGAACTACTTGGCATTTATGTAGTGTTTTTCCCCGAAGCAGTTGCAAGTAACATAGTGGCCTTGTGGTAGGACACCTGCTTGCTGCGCGAACGGCCCGGGTCCGATCCTCGGTGGGACAAAAGATTTTACAGCGAAAGCTGTTATGAGATCATTTAAACGGCCGTTTTGGCGCCGTAGTTGTCCGCCGCCGCCGCCGGTGTCCGTAACCACCATCGCTCGAAATAAGAAAAAATTCCAAGATGGAACGAGGTTCGAACCTGGGCCTTCTGCGTGGGAGCCCAGTATTCAACCTCTAAGCCACGCCGGTGCTTGAAACTGCTTTGCAAAATGTCCTATACAGGCTTCATGTCGGGAAGGAACCACATTAACATATGCAATACAGCGTGGTAGAAGAGTAGAACAAGCACCAAGCGTCGCACAACGCGAATTCTGTAACCTGGCGTCACACAATGCGAATTGCGCAACGAGTAGGTTGTTGAATGCTTCCAACCCATTACAAAGGGCTCCACCATATTTCTTCATCGTCATAGGCACAGCATCAACAAAGCGCATAATGCCTTACATGCGTTTAGCAGGCACCACGGCTCTCCGTAGAATGACAAAAAAATTGCATAGTGCCTGCTTTCCTACTTCTCAAAACGTACAATGATTTAGAGCGTAGCGGGTTCGTCGCAAGTGCACTTGTATTGGTTGCCAACGAAGCCCATAAGCGCATGATCCATTTCCTCGGGGTCTCAGTAAATTTCTTCGCCCCCCCCCCCCGCTTTCTCTCCCACGTCAACGTATGTTATACAGCATGGCGGGAGAGGGAAACAGCGACCGGGCGTCACCCACTGCAAATTGCAGAACTGGTGGGCCGTTTAGAGCTTCCAGCCCATTACAAAGGGATTAGCCATAATTCTTCATCGTCATTAGTCGTCGCGTCAACAAAGTGCGCATAATGCCTTACAGACGTGTAGCTCGTGCCTCGCTTCTCCGCAGAATGATGAATAATAGCTTAGTAGGTGCTTCCCAACTTGACAAAAATTGTGATTTATGGCGTAGTGGGTAAATTGCTAGTGTACTTGTAATAGTAGCCCCAATGGAGCTTACAATCGGCTCTAGAAACGCCGCTCTTCCAGCTTTCGCTGTGACTGTGCTGCGGTTTCAGCGCAGGCCTGGCGTTATTTTTATTCTTTATTTTATTTGCGTCTTTTTCGATTTTTCGCTCAAGGACGATTTTTCGCTCACAACCAACGGTGCCGACACCGTCACCGGAATTTCTGCGACACGAGCACTCTAACGCTATCGCGTTAAAATATGGCTGACCCTCACGTCATAGGAATCGGTATAACACGAAAGTGAAACGTGTCGTCATAGAAGCAGTTGATTGTTTATAGTGCATTGGTATATGTGAGCTTGTACAGTGTCTACTGTTGTTTGGCAGATATAGCAAGTGTGGACGCATCGCACTCACGTTCACGCCTGGTGGCACATATCCGTACCGACGACTAACGTCGATTATCAAGATTTAACCCTTGCGGTAGCTGAAGTTCTTAACATATACGTGGACAGCACACCGCATATTGTGAATCCCGCGCAGAGATGGCATCAACAAGCACATCATAAACACTGATACTCGATATGCACTCCTTGAAAGCGTCGTGAAATGCGAAGGAAAACACTATGCGCGTTGTGTCTTCCCTCTAGCCTGGCCGTTACTTCTCAAAGGGCGAGCAGGAAACGCGGTGCGACAGCCACGCGAGCGTCAGAAAGGTTTTTTGGATATGAATGCAGCAGTGAAGCGGACTTACGGGCCCGCGCCCAGGCACGCCGCGAACGCTCGACATAAATTTTTGTTTCTCGCCTAAAACAAAAATCACTCCAAATAAACTTTCACAAATAAATCTCCTTTGTTTACTCTTCCAAATGAGACCAAGCGCGCATATTTACTTGAAACGCATCACCACTGTGTATGTGCCTCAACACGGGGCATTTCACACATTTTTCAACGTTTGCGCCCCTTCCACTTCGGAACTACTCGGTCATCGACTTCAATACTTTTTTGACATGCTTACTGCCAACTATCCAGTCATGTGATATATCCACATTGTATCTACAATATTCGTAGATGTGTTAAAAAATAATCAAAATGGGCGCAGATGTGCAACATTGCTCATCACAAAGCACATCGTGAAAGTAGTGGTCGTCAATGGGCGATAATAAAATTGTGCCATTTCTTTTCAAGTAAATAGCAGATATTTGAGGCGTTCCGTGAAGTATTGTATTCTTCAGAGGATTTTTTCGCAACCTATGTTTCACCCACTACGGCCAAATTGAAATCACTGTAATAGACAAAAATTTTTTTTCCAAAAAATACTTTCAGAGGGCAAATAGTGCACTGATATGAACGTCCACAATTTTTTACAATACAATTGTACAGGATCGAGAGCAATGTTTGGGACGCTTGGCGTGGAATGACCCTGCTATGAGCGTGGCTTGGGCTAGAGTGTACTAGAACAGTTGAGTGCTCGGAACGGCCGCAGCACCACTGTGCAGAAAGTGAACTCCAAACAGGGTCAATCCGCCTGTGGTGCGGCGATCGGTAGTCTGCAATGTGTCGTCAGTTAAGAGCTGCGCACGGCTCCTCCAAAATGGTGCAGGGGTAGAGTGCCCGCTTACCACTCAAAAGGCCCGGGTTCGAATCGCAGCTGTAGATGGTGGGTTTTTATTCTTAGAGTCATCTTTCATAGCTGTACTGGTTTTCCTTTGTTTCCTAAAACTACTTCTGTTGCTACGTGTTGCTACAAAAAGTAACGTAAAATGTGAAATATCGTTTAGAGTCTTGTATTCGCGAAAATCTCCGAGGCCGTACTTTACGTTTTTGTTCAATCCCAGGCGGTGGCGCGGGAAATAACTGCGCTCACTGTCAAATTTCGTCTATTTTACTTCACATTTCGCGTTACTTTTTGAAGCAACACGTAGCAACTGAAGCTAGTTTTAGGGAAAAAAGGAAAATCAATGCAGCTATAAAAGGTGACACTAAGAATAAAAATCCACCATCTACAGCTGCGCTTCGAACCCGGGCCTCTTGAGTGGGAAGCGCGCATTCTACCCCTGCACCACTTCCGCGGAGGCGCGCGCAACCCTTAAACGACGACACATTGCAGACTACCGGTCGCAGCGTCGCATGCGGATTGACCCTGTTTTGGGCTTCACTTTTTGAAGCTCGTTCCGGGCACTCTCCTGTTCTAGTACACTCTACTTGGGCTAAAGCCGCCTCATGTTATGTTAAAGCTTTCATGAAATTAAAGTTGTATTGGAAAGGCGCCGAACGGGACGGTCAGAGTAACGGCGCGTTTTCGTTTTTTAAAGCCTGGTGGCCCAGATGTCACCGCCCCGTTATACAGGGGACGCTCATAGCATCCATCCATCCATCCATCCATCCATCCATCCAACAGCACTGTGAGAGGAAAGTGTGAAAGATAAAAGGCGCATTTATGTTGCCTCCGTAATTTGTTTGGCGGTAGCTCAGTTGGCTAAACGCCCGCCAGCCATCGTCGCAGACTGAGAGGTCATGGGTTCGTCTCCCACCGATGGAACGCTTTCTTCTAGTTTCTTTTCCATCTGATGGCGTTAATTTTGATGACGTACTTCCGTAACGGAAATACGTCAGCAAAATACGGGCGGTCCCCGGCATAAAACACTTTCGTGTTAAAAAGTTGCCTTTTTACTATACATTCACCAACTCTCGAACAGGCTAAAGGAGGTGCGATCGCGTCATAGCCTTGAAGTGATTTTCGCTGCCAAGAATAAAGTTGGCAATGTCTGCGCAGTGGTGTAGAAACGTGCGGAAGAAAGCCCAGTGGCAAAGGATTCATGTTCCATTAAGAACACGAATATTTTTGTGCCATGTGCCATTGGCATTTGCACGGAGCAAGAATTCTTGAAGAGACGAAACGGTGCTCGCTCGCGCGTCCTAATAAATTCACGGAATCGGGCACTAGATTGCCTCGATGCGCGCGCCCCCGCTTAGAGTGGTGTCAGCTTTTGAAAGGGCAGGTGCCGCCTCCTCGGCCTTGGCGGCCATGGAGGAAGGAATACTAAGGAGAGGCCCTGACGTCACACTCGTGAAGCCGCCACATCGCAAACACCCGCATCGCCTCCTAGCGAAGGCGCAGCGAAACTTTTCGCGACTTCCGTTGCGACGTTCGCAAGCGCATGCGCGCATCGCGAAACTTTGCAGCCTTTTTTTTTTGTTTGTTTGTTTTTCGCCGTGCTAGCGGTGTAGTCGATTCACGCATGCTGCTCTTTGTGTGTGTTCTTTAGGAAAGCTACGCAATGCCCAGCTGTTGCGTATACCCTGTGCAAATCGCGTGTATATACTGCGAGCAGTGTCACTTTTCATGTGTACGTATACGTTCGCTTCATTACTGATCACTAAGGCATGGTATTTGCATGCGGGGCACTCGGATGTGCGCTCTGTTGCTTCTTACTCGTTGTGTCAACTCGGAACACACGTGAAATTTTGTTTTTGGCGTCTGACGCGCCGTACATACCATGCGCTGAAGACATCGTACGTTTTAGAGGCTGTGTTGTTCAAACGAAAGCGCAATAAACTTTTGTTGTTATCGGACTACGTGATGTATGTATCGTGCGGTGTGCGCTCGCTGCGTGCTTGTGTTGTGTGCGCACTGGAATTACAAACTTTATGTGCACGATCGCGTATACAATACGGCGGTGTCTTCTTTTCGACGTGAAGTTACGTCAACTATAGGTTGGCGTTGCGCCGAATAGCTACTGCGCTCACTCCATATACACGAACAAAGAACCGATAATCGGGCAACAGATCTGGAAATCGGGCTACAAGAAAGGAAAAGAAAGGCCTAACGCTCAGCAGAACGCGTCACTGCTAGGTGAGTTCGAATACGATGAGGCAGGGGCAGAATGTTTTGATTACGGCACGTACCGGTAATTTCTGTACTGTTGCACAAAAACGCTCCTCGAAGAACTTCAGCACGCAACGCTCGGGCCTGCCGCGCACGAACAGCCTGGTAAACGTCTGCTTGCAACATTTTACTGCGTGCGAACCGCACAATACGCGCTAAGTTTACGCCGGGACTACAAATCCGAACAGAAGCGAACCACCGCGGAGAGCACGCCGCGGGGCGTCTGCTGTTTTGTTTGCCCCATATCGGCTTGTTTGCCCCATAAATCTGACGTCACTTCCGCCACACTTTTCGCAATGCATTGGGATACGATAGGGCCTCTCCTTAGTTTTTCCTTCCTCCATGTTGGCGGCAGCGTGGCCGCCATTTTGAATCCCCCGCCCGGTCACTTGTGCGTGGCGCGCGTGCTCTTTTAGGTCGGTGCTCGTTTCCCTCCAGTTTTATGCGCTCGCTACCGTCACCATGGCCGGGTGTTGCGTGCCGCAGTGCAGCAATCATTCCAGAAACTCTGGGAGCTGTATCGTTTTAGAAGATACGAGGTTTCTTTGGACAGTAAAAATCAAACGTGACAAGCGGCATCCGAAGAACACATTATGCACTTGCAGCGTAAGTTTCCGGCCGGTATTTCAAATACACATGCAAGGATAACCTGCCGGTGTTAACCTTGCGTAATAAATGGACACACTGATATCAGCTACATGCTTAAAATGCTTTGGTTCACGTGTGCATGAATCCTGCATTTTTCTTCCCAAACATTCTTTACTGCACTTGGTTGGTCCTGTATCTGCCTTTGATTTTTGCTTTCGCTATTTTTGTGATTTGAAATGTATCATAGAATATATTGTGCGTGTTTGTCTGCAGATCAGATCCTTCGTTTTTCCTAATAAGAATTATTTGTGAGAATTTACGTCCCAAGAACCCCGATATGATTATGAGAGGCGCCGTATATAGTAAAAGGCTCCCGAAATTTTGACCATCTGTTGCTCTTTAACGTGCACCTAAATCTAAGTACGCGGGCCTCTGTCACTCCGCCTCCATCGAAATGGGGCCGCTGCGGCCGGGATTCGATCCCGCAACCTTCGGGTCACCAGTCAAGCACCATAGTAAAAACCACGGCGGGTTCTTGTTTTTTATATTCCTTTCCGTGTTTCAAGTACGCCTTCTGTGCTGGTCTGATGCCCATGTATGTATGTGTCCAGTTAAATGTTTTTTATCCTTCCCTGTTTCTGTGTTTCAAGGTTGCATTTTCGTCCTGTCTTAAATAATTACGCAGTTTCTGTTTTTCTTAATCATTTACGATCACTGTGAATCGACTAGTGGCAGTTGTGTTTTATTGTGTAATTTGCGTTTTATTTCTGTAATTGCTTCTGTCAGCGCAGCATTAATGCGTACAAATAAATGGCCTGTACACTGGATTTAACGCGCGCGCGCGCGCGCACACACACACACACACACACACACACACACACACACACACACACACACACACACACACACACGCGCACACACACACACACACACACACACACACACACACACACACACACACACACACACACACACACACACACACACACACACACACACACACACACACACACACACACATTCAGTATCTTATTTCTTTCAGCAAGCATAATTTATTTATTAATAATGTAAGCCCTGAAGGCTCATACAGGAATGGGCATACAAACAGTTCTCGCGAAGCGTCTATACAAAGACGCATGAAAACAACAAGACGGGGAAGCATTGTGTACAGTAGACACGCTATGTCAGTAAAAAATACGAGAAACAAAGTCAAGTTGCACAGTGAGTACGTCATGGAAAACCAGTTAATGAAATAAAAACTCACAGGCTCCCTTATGCGTTCGCTTAAGACGGCTCGAAAGCGAAAGCCATCTTCTTCTCAGTTTTTTGCGCACAAAGCGCGGTTTTGCATTGCCTACAAGATCGGAGGCACCTCACCTGGTTTTGCACTCCCGCCGTGATCTGCCCACTTTTGACCAAGCTACGATGTCATGTGATAACGGCATCATATGACGTCACGCCAAAATTTGTGAAGCCATGATGACGTCATCACGTGACGATTTTTTCGTCCCTCGTCCTCAACGTCGTGATATGCTGACGCCGTAGACGCTGGACGCCGACGGTCAAATTTCGCGTTTGATGAGGCATTTAAGGCTTTCGCTTTAAAAATACGTCCGCCACGGTGGTATGGTGGTGACGGAGCTCGGCTGCTGACCCGAAAGTCACGGGTTCGATCCCGGCCGCGGTGGTCGAATTTAGGTCGAGGTGAAATGCTAGAGGCCCGTGTTCTGTGCGATGTCAGTGCAGGTTAAAGAACACCAGATGGTCAAAATTCATGGAGCCCTCCACTAGGGAAGTAAAACCCCAGATATTATTATTAATAAAAGAGACAAATAACCGACACCGTGCATCTGCCGGACAAAGTGTAAAACAGTATTGGAAACAATATTATGTGCATGCAATTGGGCATGCGAGAAAACCTGCAGATACAGAAAAAGAAACTGCACATACAAAAAGAAGGAAAAACGCACTGATACTGCGCGCATGCAAAGTTTTACGGCATACTACTCAACAACGTATTCATTGTTTTGATAAGAACTCAAGGTGCAACTCGAGTGCCGATACAGTAGCGGCTACAGATTGTGAGCAAGAAACAATAATGATAAAGAAGCTTTCGTTTCATTTTAGCAGGATAATCGCACCATACTTCCCCTCGGCCCTTTATTCTGTGTACAATATGTATGATGCCATTTATAATAAACCAGTAAATTGTTTGCAAACTTAGCAAAATGAGCCATCTTAATCGCGCTTAGGTAGCTTCGCAACACTAAATTGTGTGTGTTCAGATACATATACTGCTGCTGCTGCTGACATGTATACAAATACTTTAAACGATTGTTTGTGTATTTGGAATGCAGAGCTTACGAGAAAATTAAGTAAGGCTTTAGACTTTGTCGTTTCCGGCGTGAGGAAGAGGATTGGTTTTCAACATCACGGAGTCTACGTCTACCTCTAGCGCATGACACATGCACAGGCCGTCAGCTTACATGAATTACATGATTCCTTAATAAACATTTAGGCAAAAACAGCAATAAAAGCTGCCCAAGCCTCAAAAAAAGAAAAGAAAAAGAGAAAGCTCACTAGCGTGCACTTATTTCGGGACGTATCCGCGCACCGCAAGCGCTTTGTGTAGTGCGTTTCGCATGCTGCCGAGCGGCGGCGGGATTCGCAATGGCGGCCGTCGTAGCAGACGACGCGCCTGTCCTCACCCTCAGCGGAGCGCGCGGGCATCAAGGCACCCTATCGGGCACTATCGGGCACAGCGCTCACGCGCCCTCTGTCGTGAGAGTCCGCTAGCGGAGAAGGAAAAATGCGCGCGTCCCTCTCACCGCGCTCTTCGACGAAGCTCGTCGGTTCAAGGCCATTCGTCGCCTATTGGCCGTTCGCGCTTCGCGCCCGAATGGATGTGTTTTTGTGCGTCCTCGCCGGCTCCAAATTTTAACGCAGAGCTCGATTCGCAGAAATACCGGTGTCGGCGTCGGTGAGGCTAGCAATTAAGAAGGCGATGCGCACGGGACCCGATTACGCTATCGCGTTCTACTCTTAAAGGCGAAGCTCATGCGCACTCCAAGTTTTTGCGGTAAATTAACGAGAAAAATGGCGTCACACAAAGGAAAATTACCAGCGTGATATATCTTGTACAACGCCAAATCTATAATTTTTGATAACGTGAACTCAATGAGTTAGGTATTATTTATTTCAACGAATAATGGGACTTACCCTATATGCCATCAATTCACACTTAGGTTGTTGCGGCGGCCGCATTTAGATAGAGGCGAAATGCTAAAGGCCCGTATGCTTACATTAGGTGCACGTTACAAAACCCCAGGTGGTCGTAATTTCAAGTCGTCTTTTTAGATGTGAAGCATCTTATGGCGGAGTTCAATCCGGTGGTGGTGGTGGTGTGCGGCGTGACCACCCTTACTGCGCATGCGCAAACCTTCTCCATTCCCTCTGTCCCCTTTCCCTCTCCACATCACCTCTTCCCTTTCCCCCTCTCATTTCCCTTTCCCACCCCTATCCACTCCTCCTCTCCCCCCTTTCACCTATGCCCTCCCCCTCTCCACATCACCTCTCCCCCTCTCCCCTTTCCCCCTCACCACTACACCTCTGAAACGCGGGCTCTACATGCCGAAACACTGCTTCGCATCGCCTCATGGTCCCCTTTAGCGGGAGATGGTGTGATTTTTTTTTAGAACAGCAGAAAAGTAGCTGGGACAGCGCGGAATGATTGAAGGCACGGCGTCTCGTAACAACACTGGCGGTTTAGGCTTGTCAAGGAGAACTTCGCCACCAAGCTCGCCATAATAGCGCTGCCTGTCTATGTCACTGTCAGAGAAGTGCTTCTCGGAAACGCAGTCACGAGGCGTCAGCTGTCGGTCTTTTCTTGGTACGGCCCGAGCCCACGCTTCCAACCTCACTGGGTCACTAGGAACTTTGAAGGTATTTACCTTCTCCTTGCAGGACGTGTATCCACTGCTGGAGTTCAGCACGAAACATTTCCGCCGCATCCTGAAGAAGCACTGGTCGAAATCTGCTAAGCATTTGCACTCTCCTTTGTCGAGACGTGAAAAGCGTGCGCGAACATCGGGGAGTCGGCGCTGCCGGCGCAACGCGCGGAAGCCACTGAGAGCGCTAAAGAGAAAAAAACCCCAGCAAATCGCCAAGGGAACTTTCCCTCCCAAGGCCACCTACGCATGCGCGCGTACAACATGCGAGCGAGGAGCTAGGGGCGCGTGCATGCGGCGGCAGACGTCGTCTGCACAGGGGCCACTACTAGCGCTTCGTTTCAAGCGCTGTACGGCCTATAATTCTGGCAGGATCGATTAGTAACTGCAGCTAAAATATCTGTCGTATCTATCGATTGATGTCGCAGACAGAAATCTTAGACATTTTACATTGTACGAGGCCCTATCACGATTTTTTTTGCGTCGCGTCCATAGAAGAGCATGTGAAAGATGGCAACAGGCCGAAAGCGTCATCGGTCGTGTTTCGCCGTAAACCGCATTCCGCCGTGACGCTATCGCGCAGCCCTCGCGCGCTGCCGCGGCCTAGAGATTCTCCTCTTCAAATACTTCTTTCTCCGTGGGCATTGTGTACAACATACCCCTCACGTGTAGACGTGTTAACATTGTGTTGTGTCGTCTTACATGAACCCATCCTCGTCGCCATGTGTTATGTAGGGTAGTCTCCCGTCAGTCTCGCCGAAGCTTGATCTGCGCGTCGGCACTTTACGCGCCCTCCCGTCGTTCGGCCTCTCCGTCGGCCCGCCGCGGGTTACCCCGCGCTCCTAGCCCTACACAACACATTGGGCAACCGGGGCGATGCGTATGCTTGCCACTGAGGGAGCATCGAAACTCCCGGAGAGGTAATGTTTGCTCGACGCACTTGACAATGCACTGCCGAGACTGCGGGTGCACCGCGGTATTTTCTAGAAGGAGGATTCTTTTCCGCCACCACGACCAGTTGGCACGCGACATCTTCGAGGCCCACAAAATAGAGAGGGCAGGGCGTAACTGTGGCAGTCAGCATTCAATAGCTCTCCAGAAAAACGAAATTTCCGTTTTAGATTATTGTAATTGTTAACAGTGTTGAGATTAGTTGCCTTGTATCTAGTCAGGAGTGTCGTCATGAGTTTCTTGCCTTGTAAGAGCATGCACAGCAAGAGTATATTATGGTGTTTCTTCAATAAACTTTTGAGTTGACTGTCAGCGCTCGTGTCGTGTCTACTCGTCCTCGGTTCCTATTTTCTCGCGCTGTTTTGGCTCTACCAGCCTTGAATCGTTATCGTCCAATTTTCAATGCTACTGACGACTCTCCGCTGGGAAGTTAAACTGAAGCAAGCACACGTGCCAGAGAAGAACATATCCTGCGCTATAGACGGTTTCGCTGTTTACAAACACAGACCCTGGACGGCTTCCGGTTTCGTGCACTGACGTAGCATTGGCGGGGAACAAAGGCTTGCGGGGTAGTCCGGAGATTTTCAACACTTCTCACCCTGTGCCTAGCCAAATATTTCAAATACAGATGCTTCTCATCTATACGCAGCATTATAAGATTTAGTCCCTCACTTATGCGCGTTCCTTTTATCTGAAGGCGGAAAAAAGGACTTTCGGTTACTCTGACATAACTTGGAAACACGCTTTCCGCTTCTCTGTGAGAGAGTGATAAATGAAGAACCGGAAGTTTCTTGGGGTACAACACGTGCTGCTACTATCGCAGTCTTGAAACCATCTATAGCCCTGCGGCGCAGAACCCAGATATAGTTCGATACTACCTAGGACTTTCTAAATCAATAGACCTTTTTCAAGCACACGAGCGACACCAACGGGTGCGCAAGCGCTCATGGGAAAAGTGTGTACGCCGCAGCAGTCGCCGCCCCGAGCGCGCGGGCCTCACGCTTTAGCTTACCGCTTACGCCGTGCCAGCACTTGTCAGATTAAGTGAATGCGACAAGGTGTAACATATTACTGCGTAAATCAGTCGTGAACTTATTCTGTGCTTAACTACGACGGCCTCTCTACGATTTCCATCTGTCTAGTGTTCCTGCGTGCCACTGTAGGACCACCTGAGCGGTTCCGAAGCATCATTATTATGACGTTTATTAGTATTTTGGCCCCAGCATGCCTTACGCTATAAATTAAACAAAAAGATACAACTTGGTTTCCTAGACTAATTCCGCGAACGGTCATTACACTTTGTGAATCGTGGATCCATTTGAAATCAACGCCCACCAACACTGTTGACGAGCACAAGGTCAGGCTCAAATATTTAAAGATTGCGCGAGACGGTATGCGCTCAGCAAAGTAAGATAAATTGATTAGACAGCGTGCGCGTCGCTCGTACCGCAGGTAACAAAAGATACGCTTTTCTCACTATTCCTTGACACTTACGGCAAATGTTATATTTTACAAAGGCTCGTTGCGTTGTCGCGTGTTGACTCACATGTGGCCACAACTATGGATATGTATAGTCGTGCTCGGGACCAGTACGAAGTTACCTCTTTAAGGACATAGCGACTAAGTGCAGTCGGCAAGCGCGAGAGTGTTCATAAATGCTCAAGCGAAAAACTGTCTCTGGCAATACGATGCGTCTCGCTGATATCAGTACATTACAAGTAATCGTTGAATAAGCATTAGTTCGGTTAGATGACCGATGTCTACATCTTTTAGATGTAGGTTATCCTCGTGTTGCAGTAGCCACTGCCACTGAACGTTTCAAAAAGTCGGTTCTGTGAAGTCCGAGCGTGGTAGTAGAAATTCGATAGGAAGAAGCGTGTCGTATAAGTATTCCTTACATTCATTGCCTATCTCACAGGCTAGGTAAGGTTGGTGCCGTTGTGCAGAGAAAGAATGAGCGAGCAATAGACAAGACGTGGACCCACGTTTGTTTCGTAAAACACAAACGAATTCACTGATTGCCGTACAGGGGTGGTGTATAAGGTTCCTTTTAGCTGCGGCCGCTTCCGCGTAGGACAGACGCTGTGTTTGAGATCATTGCAACATAAGAGATTGCTAACCAGAGGCTCACCTCTTAATCTTTCTTTACATTGCCGAGAATGTAAGCGCACGTCGAAGTTCGACGAATGTGCAGTTTCGTACCGGCACAGTAAAGAAGAAACGCGTTGAATGATTGAGGCATGGTACATCGATAGCAGTGATATGACATGCGTTAGGTAATCGTCGATTAACTTGCATAAGAAGAAATCAAATGCCTTAACAGTTATCTGTCATGTAGACCCCCACGCGTGCCGTATTGATAGGTTCGCCTATTGCACGGGAATGCGCAGATAAGATTTAGTTTTTTTTTCGCCGTTGTGCACCTTTGCAGTTGAACTAGTCAGCGTCTCTGGTGCCTTGACTTCATCCTTGTGCCCGTGTTTGCACGCCCTGTCTTTTAGAATGAATTCGGTGTTCCAGCTCATATTTAATACACCTTTATGATATCGGCACGCGATAACACGCATCCTGCTTAACTGCTACATCCTATGCATATCCCCTCGGTAATACCGACACTGCACTGTGTTACTCCTTTCGCATTTCATGCGTAGATATACATGCAGATATGCGTCCGGATGTGTGCGGTATTTAAGGCGTGAGAATAGTGAGGAAGCGGCGATGGGGTTTTTTTTTCGTTTCGTGGTCCCGCCGATATCACGGCGCCAACGAGCTGCAGGCGAGCGAACAGCCGAGTCGCTCGGCGTACACACTTTTCCCATAGTGCACCGCGCACCCGCGGGGCGCTCTGGGATTGCTTGAAAAAGGTCTATTGTACGCTATTCTGCGCTTGTTTAAACAAAGGTTTCGTGCATGCATACCGGCTAGATAATACCTTGCTAAGGACTGGCATAGTTGACTAATACGTCCTGTAAGTACTGATTGTGATATCAAAAGATATCGTTTATATATACAGGTCTTCAATTGCGAAGAAGGACAACGCACCTGCAGGGCGCGGCGCAACGCTGTCGTTACTTCGGTGACCTAGAGTTAAGCGAAATTTGTTTAACTGAACATTGTCCTGTGCATGACTCTCTTCTGGGAAGTTAGGTTGGCAGATGATCCGTCAGCTCATTGGATTACGTGAGAATTCTTTGCTGACCGTGGTCCTTGGTAGGGTGGAATTTGGGAGCATAATGTAAGATCACTTAAAGACAGTTTGAAGAATGCTCTAGAAAGATCACTTCCAGAATATAAACAAATGAACACGCTCCTAACAATAGGCAGCCAACAGTTGACCGCTGACGTATTCAGGTCCTGCCCCAGAGGAATCAGAAGTCTTGTCACCGGCCCATATCTTGCATGGGAAGCGACTGACCGCCCTTCGTGAGTTACAAGCAGCAGCAGTGGTACCAATCTCGAAGATTGAAATGCTGAAAATATGGATAGAGCTCCAAAAAATGGTAAAAATAATTCTGGAGTCGCTGGTACACGGAATATTTATTACTGCCCAGAAGACCCCATAATAGGCCATTCACGGACATCACTAGCAATTTGGGAAGACACTAGAGTCATAGTGCGGGATGATTCCATGCTTAAGCTGTGCTGGAAACTCGCACGTGTTCTGCAGTTCGTTACGGCAAGCGACGCAATTGTGCGTTAATGTCGCCGGAGGGTAGCAGTTATAGTAGTCACGTGGCCTATACAACATTTGTGTTTCGTAGAAATGCCCACGTAGCACGTCGTGGCCTGGGAGTGGTAATAAGAGCAAAGATAGTCCAAGCAAAAAGAAAAAAAAAACAAAGTACGACGATGGCGCGCGCGCGGCGCGAGAGTATTGGTGTTCTTGTTGGAATAAACGGCGGCATTGGGACGCGCTGCTCTAAGCTCTTCATGTGTATTGTCCTTCATCGCACAGGAAGACCGGCATATCGTAGAACGAAGTATTCGATGTTTACACTATTCTGACGGAGTTAAATTGCGCTGGTTTAGGAAAATAAGAAATGCACTAGGGCCCACTCGCGGCTCGAACGCAGCGTTTAGCATAACGATGCCGCATTTACTAGGAATAATATCCCTGAAATTTCCCGCTAGAGACGAAACTATACAAAATGAAAAGGGATGACAGAAGTGGCGCTCCGCTGAAGACCTAGGGGCAGCGCTCTCTATCACATAAATGCCCATTATTCCTTTTAGATGCGAAGCATCTTGAGGCGGCGTGACCACCCTTGCTGCGCATGCGCAAACCCTCTCCACACTACTCCTCTCCACACAATTCTTCTACACTCCCCCTCCACCTCTCCACTCCCGCTTACCCCCTCTCCCTCTCCCATCTCCCCTTCCCTCCTCTCCTTCCCCTCTACACTACCCCTCCCCACTTCCCTACTCCCCCTTTCCCCTATCCCCTCCCCCTCTCAATTTCCCCTCCACCTTTCCCCCTGTCCACCACCCCTCTGAAAGGCGGGCTCGACATTCCGAAACGTTGCTTCGCATCGCCTCATGGTCGCGGGAGATGGTGTGAGTTTATTATTTTGCTTTCTTTTTCTTGCATGTCCAAATTATTTCGTGTTTCCTTACATTCGAGTAAACAAAAAGTACACATGCTCTTACCAGTCCGCCTGAAGGAAAGGACGTCTTAAGTTCGTCGGTATACTGAAGTGAAAATATGTAGCTCGGTTGAATACTAAGTAACACCCTCCATTTATACCCTGCACATGACATTGATGGCAGAGAAACGTTAGTAGCTGTTAAAACCCTGCCGACGTGTTCGGCATAGGCACACTTACATTCAGTGATTCATATCTACATATCTTGAAATCGAGAGTTCGACGGAAAATCCGCCTGGTCGGGAGGAAACATGATGAAGGGATCGAAGTACACCGACTAAATAAAAGCTTGAACGAAAACGACGTTTCGGCTTCCAGGCGGTAGCCTTGTTCACAATGAGGCCAAACAACAATTAATGTGTCCTATAGAGGTTTCAGCATGTGACGCAAGCACCGCGCGTAAGACGAGGGGAGGTTTCCATCATTGCGATTCAGTGTCTGTCTTCTAGATTGTATCTCGAGCGATTCGATATACAGGCGTGACTTCAGGTCTCTTTCGTTCCCGATGATACTCGCGTTTGTCCAGTCAATGGTGTGATCAGTCATGGCTGCATGCTCGGCCAGTGAATTAGACGCCACTTTCTTCTTTTCGACATCGTTGTAATGCTGGCGCATGCGCTGTCTAAAGTTGCCGGTTTCTCCGATATAAACAATATTGCAATCCGCACGAAGGATTTTGCATACAACACCAGGAAAGGCTTCCTTCGGGGCAGCTTGTCCTTCCAACTTACAAGGGCATGCCTTAACTTGCGTACAGGCACGTCGGCGACTTCTACCTCGTAGCTACGTAATACGCGTGATATGATCTCGCTTATCCCGAGCATTTAAGGAGCAGGAGCGCGTTTCTTCGGACTGACACTGGCAGGCTGGGAGGCAACAGGCAAACGACGTTCCACCGCGTTGATGAACGCTCGCAAGTAACCACACGTCGAAAGGTCCTCCAGAACTGTCTTCACATCAACGGTCAGGTCTTCCGCATTCGTGCAAGTGCGATTCCAACGACCTAACAATGACGCAACCACCTACTTTTTGTGAGTGTCAGGGTGGATAGACCTGAAGGGGGGAAGGAAAACGAGAGAGAGGAAAGACAGGGATGTTAACCACTTTGGCATAACCGGTATGCTACCCTGCACAGGGGGAACGGATGGGGGAGGTTGAAAGCAGAGTAAAGAAAGAGAGAAAGAAAAGCGAACACACACGCACACACATAACTCAAAGCGCAGAGCGGCAGTCTTGTGCGGTATGCGGCATCATTAGGAGTGTACAGCCGCTCGTGCAAGTCTGTTGTCCTTAGGAATTTGAGCAATGCTTTGGTTGCTTGAATTCTCGATGACTTTTCAGGATGACATTAGAGAATTGTTTCTAGTGTCATCGTTCTGTTGTGAAGAGGAGCGAGAGCGAATATGAGGGATCGTCTCTGCGCAGCGTAGCGAGGACAGTCGCAGAAGATATGCTGCAAGGTCTCCTCGGTGCTGCAGGCGTCGCAAAGAGCGTTGTCGGCCATCCCTTTTCGAAACGAATATGACTTCGTGAAAGCCACTCTTAGCCATAAGCGGCATAGCAGAGTGGCCTCTCTTCGGCGGAGTCCAGATGGTATTTGAAGTCGCCACGACTCGTTTAGGTGGTGTTGCCGATAGTTTTGGCGTCTTGAGGTATTCAGTGTTGAGTGCGAAATATGAAGTTCAGGTACCTGCGAGTATGCGTGACTTTCCGGTAGACGCTGAAAGATAACACCCTATTGTCCCTTTGAACGAGGACTTGCAAAAAAGGTAGCTTCTGGTCAGCTTCCAATTCCACGGTGAACAGAATGGAGTCGGCTTGATTGTTTAGATGTGTCGTGAATGCCTCCAGTGCAGAGCGCTCGATGACACAAAAACAATCAACATAGCGCAGGGAAATTCTTGGACAAGGGCTGAAAGAAGAGAGCGCCAGATTTTCCATCCACTCCATTGGGAGGTTCGCCGCAGTAACCGAGATAGACGCATACATAGGTGCATCATGAACTTGCTTGTAGATGACCTCATCCAAACAGAAGTAAGTGTTGGCAAGGCAAAAACTGAGTACACTCACGTACGCAAATCCGCTCATTTCGTTGAAAAAGTGAGGTGTTTTGTCCTCGAAGAAGACGAGGTGATGCTTTCATTTGACGCGGTTTCCGTGTTTACTTCCATTCCCATTGACCTCGCCGTTCAATCGTGTGCTGCTGCTCTTGACGCTGAGCCACATCCAGCGAAAAGGACGCCTTTTGACATCCCCGATTTGAGGAACTAAGTTTTTGCCTTGCCAACACCTACTTCTGTTTCGATAAGGTCATCTACAAGTAAGTTCATGGTACAGCTATGGATGCTACTATCTCGGTTACTGCGGCGAACCTCACAATGGAGTGGCTGGAAAATCGGGCTCTCGCTTCTTTCAGCCCTTGTCCAAGAATTTTCCTGCGCTATGTTGATGTTTGTTTTAGATGCGAAGCAGTTTAAGGCGGGAGCTTTGCTCATCCCTCCCGTCGCGTCCCCACCAACAGTGGGGATGCGCGTCCCCTCCCTCCTCTCCTACGCTCCGTCTTTCGCGCGCCTCATTTGTCCTGCGCAACGCCGCGATGAGCGCCAGCATCAACGTTGCCGCCAGTGTCAACGTTGCCGCCAGACAAGGACCCCACGGAAGGCGACCACACCCTCACTACGCATGCGCGTCCCCCCCCTCTCTCTCATCTTCTACGCTCTCCCCTTTCGCGTGCCCTTGACGCTACGCTTCACCGACCACAAGGCCATCGTCTTCAAAGCGCCGCGTTCATCGACGCTAGGAATCGCACACAGTCTCGAAATAAAGACGTAACCACCACGCACAAAACATCTATCTCTCTTCTCTTACGCATTCTGCATACATTCTCATTCGTCCTCAATAAATTACACCATCGCCTGCTCAAGCGAACCGTCTCCCCGCTGCTGCGCATCCACACATAGTTACCTTAAGCGGGATATGGTGTAATTGATTTGTGTGATCAAGCGCTCTGCATTGGAAGCATTCAATGCATATCTAAACAATGAAGCCGACTACATTCAGTTCACCCTGGAATTGTAAGCTGACCAGGGGCTATCTTTTTGGATATCCTCGTTAAAAGGAACAATGGGGTGCTATCTTTGAGCGTGTACAGAAAAGGCACGCCTACTGGCAGGTACCTGAATTTCAGGTCTATCCACCCTGACACTCACAAAAGGTCGGTGGTTGCCTCATTGTTAGGTTGTGCTAATCGCATTTTCACGAATCCGGAAGACCTGACCGCTGAAGTGAAGACAGTTCGCGAGGAGCTTTCGACGTGCGGTTACCCGCCAGCGTTCATCAACGCTGTGGAACATCGTTTGCCTGTTGCCTCCCAGCCTGCCAGTGTTAGTCCGAAGAAACGCGCTCCTGTTCCTTACCTGCCCGGGAGCTTACGTCGTAGCTACGCGTATTGCGTAGCTACGACGTAGAAGTCGCCCACGTGCCTGTACGCAAGTTAAGGCAAGCCCTGGTAACGGGGAAGGACAAGCTGCCCCGAAGGAAGCCTTTCCTGGTGTTGTATACAAATTTTCTTGTGTGGATTGCGATAGTGTTTATATCGGGGAAACCAGCAACTTTAAACACCGCATGCGCCAGCACCAAAACGAGGTCGAAAAGAAGAAAGTGGAGTCTAATGCACTGGCCGAGCATGCAGCTATGACTGATCACACCTTTGACTGGACAAACGCGAGTATCATCGGGAAGGAAGAAACTGGAAGTCAAGTCTGTATCTGTATGCGCTCTAGATACAATCTACAAGACACACTGAATCGCAATGATGGAAACCTTCCTTCGTCCTCTGCGCGGTGCTTGTGTCACGGGCTCAAACCTATATAGGAGGCATTAATAGTTGTTTGGCCTCATTGTGAACAAGGCTTCCGTATGAAAGCCGAAACGTCGTTTTCTTTTAAGATCCTATTTGGTCGGTGTACTTCATTCCCTTTATCATCTACATGTCTTGTTCGATATACGGAAATAAAAGATCCTACGCGGGCTCCTAATGCACCTTTAACTTGAATCGGTGAATTGATGAACTCTAGTTGAAGATAACTAAAAGTGATCAGATGCAAATTGTCGAAGTACAAAAATATGTAAAAAGGTTCGCCAATTGAGAGTTAACGCGTTATCAAACACGTAATGCAATAACGATAACCGATTGTGTCACTTTACCATACACTACGCTGTGTATAATTCAAATTCAAATTCTGAAAGTAGGATTTGCAAGAATTGGCTAATGATCGGAAAGGGTAACCTAGGCAAGCATGGCTACGAAAATACACATTACGATAAACGATTACTGAGTGCAGTTTTACCTGAAATTTGCTGCATTTCACCTGAGTACAGAAGACTGTCATTATAAAAAATCTGAAAAATAAGACGACGTCACATGGAATGTCATTTGAGTTTGGTAAGCACATGTCTTAAATGAGTCACAGTTTCGCCGCAAGGGCGAAGCAAAGAATTCGATATCAACAAATCGGAATGTTACACTAAAAAGCCTACTAGCTAATTCCTGTAGCATCCAACCTGGCGTAACTCAAGAAAACGCCGGCTAAAGGAAACATAACGGCTCCAGGGAGTGGTGCGACTCTGCTGTATATCACTTCATCGCAGACCCAGCGGTGACACCAGCAGGTATAAAGGTATAAGCCCTCTGCTGACCTCCGTAAAGACAAGCGCACCTGACCACGCCCAGCTGAGAAAAGTACAATGCCATGCAGCCACCCCCCCCCCTTCATGGGCATTACACGCGAAGAAAGACGGCCGGCATGCTTCCACTTCGCTAGATAAGCGTTAATCGGCTGCGCTTGCACGATATAACAAGTACAGAGCACATACGTTGCGCGGGGCGATGTTATTGACTTATAACTTTATACGAAACATCACGTTGCCGGCGACGACGACGGCTAAACGTGCCGGCAATCACTCTATGATTGCTATCGCAATAAAAATAAAATGCGGGTTTGGCTTGCACTAGTGGCGCAAGGCTAAAGGTACAGCGGAACTGATCGGTCCCTAGCCCGTCCTGGCCATACCAAGTGATGCCACGTTATACGACGTGATGCCAAGTGATGTCAAGTTCCAGTCCACAGTCGCCTCTCGCCGTTTCGGCTATACTACGTCGTGGACTACTTTAAACGAGTATAGAGTCCAGCAATCTCGCTTGGCAGCGCGCTCCTATTCTTCGGTCTCCCCATATCACCGCCTGGCGCGGCGCGCCGCCACCACGGGCCGGCTTTTTAGAGATCGACAAAGCGCATGCGCAGTTGGCCGTTACGTCACGTCTGGAGCAACCACGTGGTTGCACGCAGTGTTCAGGCAGGCGGGCTGGTGGCGGAGCACTGTATAGGCTAGCGAAGCAGGTACACAGCTGAGCAACTGCTTTCAACTCTCCAATGCGAAAAAGGAAAAATTACAGCATATCCACGAGTGAATGATGAAGAGCTTGGGCGAAGCTCCTGAAGCAATAATGGTTACACTGTGAAATGTGCAGTGGTTTCGCCCAGCAGTAATCAAAGCGATACGCCGCTTTGATTATTTTAGGGCCGAAGTTCCTTATAACATCACCTGGTCGGTCGTGGCTCCGTCCGGCTTTCCGCCGCCGTCGCGTCTCCTGTATCATTCAATAGATGGCGCTGTCCCATAGAGATGCATGCAAACTGCGGTTGGGCGACGACATACCAGATGGCGCTGTCCCATAGAGCTGTGATAAATTTTTGAAACGCATAATATTACAAATGGGATATAAAACTGAAAATAAGAACATAGAATCAAAGTTTGGCAGCTGGTATCTAAATGACAAACAAATAACAAATATAGCCGCAAGAGTCGAGGAAAAAGTAGAGGAACTACCAGGCAAAGACTGGAAGTATAGTGAGCTGCTACATGTAATCACGAAAGAAATGGAAAAAGAGAAGAAAACTACTTGTTGGAAAGGAAAGAGAAAGCCAAAAAGTTGGTGGAACAAAGAAATGCGGGAGGCGATCGAGAAGCGACGTGAGGCATCACGGGAGCACAGACAAGCAAAAAAGGAGAAGCGGCTACAGCACGAAGTCAACCAAATATGGGAAATATATTTAGAGCAAAAATCCATTGTGCAGAAATTAGTCGAGGCAAAAATTAAAGGTGGAAGTGAACGCTGGATGACAGAGATTCGCGAAAAGAAGTCGGCCGCGCCTAGGATATTTTGGAGCCACCTAAAAGCGCTGGGCAGGAAGTCTGTCACGATGCAACAACATATGGTAGATGAAGGAGGAAATCAATTGGAAGGGTATGAAGCGCTAGGTTACATCCGAAAGATAACAGCTGATTCGTTTAAAAAGGTCGCCCAGGGGATTCCCCCAGTGAGTAAAAGTACGCAAAGGAGTGCAACCGACGATGTAGTACTAGAGAATTACAATTGGAAGAAGGCCGAAGGAAAAATTCCTAAGCGCACTACTCCGGGCTTAGATGGGGTTCCCGTCAGCCTCATAAACGAACTCGGACATAAAACTAAAGAAGCACTGCTGAAAGCCGTAGAAAAGTGCTTACAGGAGAGGGAAATACCAGACAGTTGGCGAAAAAGTAGAATGAACTTCATCTATAAAGGCAAGGGAGAAAAGGATAACATTCGCTCGTATAGACCGCTAACTATTACATCGGTGCTATACAGGTTGGCGATGCAGGCAGTAAAATTAAAAATAGAAGCGTGGGTAGAACAAAATGATATTTTAGGAGAACTTCAGAATGGATTTCGAATTGACAGGCGGTTAGACGATAATCTGTTTGCTCTTACCCAGTGTATAGAATTATCGAAAATAGAAAACAGGCCCTTATACGTAGCTTATCTAGATATTACCGGGGCGTATGACAACGTTAATCAGGAAATTTTGTGGGATGTACTGATAGAAGTGGGCATAGGTGACGACTGTATACAGCTTTTGAGGGAAATATACCGAGAAAATACAGTTTGTATAGAATGGTAAGGAATAAGTAGCAAGGGCAGCGTTGAAATTAGCAAGGGGCTGAGACAGGGATGTCCTTTGTCCCCGCTGTTATTCATGCTGTACATGGTGAGGATGGAAAAAGCGCTAGAAGGTAGCAACATTGGATTTAATTTGTCACACAAGCAGGTCGGCACGATGGTTGAGCAGAAGCTTCCAGGTCTATTTTATGCTGATGATATTGTCTTATTTGCGGACAGTCAAGATGATATACAGCGACTGGCAGATATATGCGGAAGGGACTGTGAGGCTCTAGGACTAGGATTTAGTGCAACAAAATGTGCATTGATGGTATTCAATGATCACGAAGACCATGCGGTCTTTATACAGGGCCAAAAAATTCCGAGGGTAAGCGAGTACAAGTACCTCGGAGTATGGGTAAATGAGGGGGATAGATATATGGAGGTACAAGAGAAAGCATCGGTAGCAAAGGGAAAGAGGAACGCTGCAATTATGAAGCACAGAGCTTTATGGGGATACAATAGGTACGAGGTGCTTCGAGGGCTGTGGAAGGGTGTGATGGTCCCGGGGCTTACATTTGGGAACTCAGTAGTGTGCATGAAGTCAGAGGTACAATCAGGAATGGATGTAAATCAAAGGACGGTGGGCCCCCTCGCGTTGGGCGCTCACGGGAAGACGACAAATGAGGCTGTAAAGGGTGATATGGGATGGACAGGCTTTGAAGTGAGGGAAGCTCAGAGCAAAATGAGATTCGAAGAGAGGCTGAGGAAAATGAAGAACAGTAGATGAGCAGAGAAGGTTTTCAGGTATTTATATAGAAAAAGCGTTGACACGCAGTGGAGTAAAAGAACTAGGAGGCTCACCAGTAAATATACGGCTAGCAGTGCGGGCGATATGGCAACAAGGAGCATTAAGCGGAAGGTCAGAGAGGCGGAGAGGACTTTTTGGATGGCAGCGATGGAAAAGAAGCCGGCTCTGAGTAACTACCGAAAGGGAAAAAAACGAAATAAGGAGGGAAAGGTTTTATGATAATTCAAGGGGAAGCGCTTTACTGTTTGAAGCAAAGTCGGGCTGCCTTAGAACGCGTAGTTATAAAGCGAGATTCAGTAACGAAGAAGAACAATGTACATGCTGCGGGGGAACTAAGGAAACGATGGAACATGTACTGATTGAATGTGGCGATATTCACCCAGGTATACGTGTGGGCACGAGTCTACATGAAGCCTTGGGTTTTAGGGACAACAATGAAAAGCTGCACACGTCCGCGATAGAAATAAGTAACAGACGGTTAGAGTATTGGTGGCAGAAAAGTAGAGATAAAGAACAAAAATAAATAATGGGGGAGAAAGAAGGTCATTCTGCCTTAAGAGGCAGAGAGATGGACCGTGAATTTATATTTTTTTGGTATAATAACATAGATTTAATCAATGGAGATAAGGTATTAGGCCAACATGAAACAAGGAAGTTTTTTGTTTCTTCGAGCCTGGTGGCAGACATGTCACCGCCCCGTTTTAAAGGGGACGCTCATAGCATCCATCCATCCATCGTGTGCAATATGTGTGCAAGAAAGGAAGTAAAAAAAGAAAAGAAGAAAAAGAAACAAAGCAGCGGCACCTGCACGCTAGATGGCGTTATAGGTGCCGCTGCTCTCAGATTGGCTGCTGCGCCCGTTATCTCTCGTTCTCCTTGATCGTCGCCGTACGTGGAGGAGTGCGCTTGCCGGATCGTGCTGCTTGGCGGACCATGGACGACGAGTAGCGCCGGGTGCGGAAGGCCGCTGCGTCTCGTGCTCGTCGGCAGGATCCCGAGGTAGAGTGTACTAGATAGGGGTAGTGGGGTGAGGGCGAGCTCTCCGGAGAGGCCACTTGCATCGACGACGGAAGATGGCGCCACTGCGACTTTCACCTGGGCGCCGCAAGCGCGCTGGGCCGGCCGCCTACCAACCTATTGATGCGCCTGCGCTCTTATCCAGTCTTTGAAGTGAATCCGCGTACTTTTTAACAATTCAGTCTGCCAAAACTGCTCATTGAATTTGAAAACAAGCAGGTACATTTTATTTACAACAGGATACATCGGCAACAAATGCACGTGAGCGAGTTGAACGGTCATGAATTTGCGCACAATTTTCATCTAAGTAGTCCTGCTCAGTTTAAGGTGCTTGGCCCTCTGACGCTTAGTGCTGTTAGCACTGTTCAGGCCTTTAACCAAAAAAGTGCAGGCGCGTAAGAACATAAAAAGAAACAACTTTGAGACTAATTTTCTCACTGACATTGTGGCGAAAATGTTTGAGGTCCGTGTACTCAGATTTAGGTGCACGTTAAAGAACCCCAGGTGGTCGAAGTTTCTGAAGCCCTTCACTACGGCGTCTCTCATAATCATATCGTGGTTTCGGGACGTTAAACCCCACATATTATTATTATTCACTGTGAATTCTGCAGCCCACGGTGTTGGAAGGAAGAAAGTTCTTGCTCACAAGGGCCACAACATCGGATATGCTGTTTGTGTGAAGCTCGCTGACACTAAAATGTTCTGTGAATGGGTCATCAAGTGTAGAGATGAAAATGTAAAGCTCCTTTGATGGATATAGAAGGCCGCCCCAGTCACACTGCTCTGTGAACCCTGACGGGAGCCGATTCTCTGCTGCCTCACTTGGAGAATTATAAGAAGGTCCCTGCTTGATGAACAGCCAAACTCCAAAACACATTTCCTGGCTACATAACCTGCCATGTAGTAGACCAGTCGTGAGTCACTCTTTTCCACAACTAAAGACAAGTGGTGACTGCTTAAGGAGCTGGGGTTGAAACCAAACATTTCTGTGCTTCATACTTGCCTTGCACGAGCAGGTCATCGATTTTCTTTGGTGTGTCCTGTCGTGCGCATTAGGCAGTGAACTGACGATGTCGGGAGTTGCATTGGCACCACCAACACTTCTGGCAATATTGTAGAATGAAAAGCAGTTCACATTGATCAGAAACTGCTCTCGCGACGGGTGAGCGTTACAGCCACTGGACTGTCGAATAATACCGAAGTGGTGCTCTATGGGGTCTGTACTGAGACGCGAAGTCAATATGCACTTGAATCCAAGTGATTCTGTAAGGTATTGAAGTAATGAGAGAGTGCTGGCAATGGTGACTCTCAGTCCTGTCAACGTGGAGTCACTTAGAAATCCCGTCTTTCCAGGGCTGCAGGCTTCCCATTTGCCCAGATAATCGAGAATGTTAACTAGGTCTGCAGCAGTGGGGGAAGCAGGCCTTCGCGACAACGCGAAGAATATTGAACGAAGAAACAGCGCTAGAACAGCACGAAGACGAGAGGACACAAACACGGCGCTGACTAACAACCATATTTTATTGCGTTTGCACGTCAATATACACCGGGGAAAACACAATCAGTATACACATCGGGGAACAAGATAGCGCTGTAACTTTGCCAAATCAGCGTTTTGAAAGATACATTTCATTTTTGCAATGTGATAGCGAAGCTGCGCTGACACAACGTACAGTCTCCACTTATCTGGACGCAAAAAGCCTCAAAGACATAAGTGCCTAGAACTTCACAATCTTTAAAAACTGGTTCGCAATCACATTTCCTACAGTGATCTACCAGATGACTGCTCACGGACCTTGACTGCTCACGGTCCACGATGTGTATACTGATTGTGTTTTCCCCTGTGTATATTGACGTGTAAACGCAATAGAATATGGTTGTTGGCGCCGTGTTTGTGTCCTCTCGTCTTCGTCCTGTTCTAGCGCTGTTTCTTCGTTCAAAGTTCAGTATGTACCAAGCAGCCCAATTCAAGACGCTAACGCGAAGAAGTTCAGCAGAACATGTCGAGGCGCGCCAAACATTCCAAATGACCGCGCCCGGCATGCGCGCCGCCAGTGCCAGGTGAAAGGCACAGCAACGCCACCACGCGGAAGGTTAAAATTTCCGTACTTTGAGCTTCACTGCGCGCCATTGCCGCCAGCTCTTCCTCGCCCCACTACGCCTATCTAGTACACTCTACCCGACGTGCGAGCTCGAGAGGCTGCCGCCAAGCGAGCGCAGCAGGAATCAAAGCGGCGTATCGCTTTGATTACTGCTGGGCGAAACCACTGAACATTTCACGGTGTAACCATGATTGCTTCAGGAGCTTCGCCCAAGCTCTTCATCATTCACCCGTGGATATGTTGTAATTTTTTCCTTTTTCCTCTTTTCTTCTTTTCTCAGTTTTTAAATTTTTTCTCTTTTTCCTTTTTTATGTTCTTTATTTTTACTTGTTTTATTTTTTATTATTTTTATTTTTTATTTTTTTGACTTTTTAATTTTTTTTTCTATCTCTACGGGACAGCGCCATCTATTGAATGATACGCGAGACGCGATGACGGGGACACGCCGCATTGAGCGACGACCGACCAGGTGATGCTATAAGGAGCTCCGCTCCTAAAAAAAGAACTCCGCGCCGAGAAGTAGTCACCGCGCGTTGTCTAGCGCGGTGACAACTTCTCGGCGCGGAGTTTTTTTTTCACAGCGAAAGCTGTTATGAGATCACAATAAGGGCCGTGTTTGGCGCCGTAGTTTTCTGCCGCCGCCGCTGGTGTCCGTAATCACTATCGCTCGAAATAAGAAAAAAAAAAACGAAATAAGAAAAATATCCGAGTTGGAACGAGGTTCGAACCTGGGCCCTCTGCGTGGGAGGCCAGTGTTCTACCTCAAAGCCATGCCGGTGCTTGAAAAATGCTATGCAAAAAGACCCTTTGCAGGATTGATGTCGGGAAAGAACCGCATTAACATATGTAGTGTAGTGTGGTAGAAGTGTAAATTAACAACTAGGAATCACACAACGCGAATTCTGTACCCAGGCGTCACACAAATCGGATTGTGCAAGGAGAGGGTTGTTGAATGCTTCCTACCCATTACAAAAGGAATCTGCCATTCATTCTTCATCGTCATCAGCCACAGCATCAACAAATTGAACATAATGTCTTACAGGTATTCAGCGGGTACCACGGTTCTCCGCAGTATGACGAAAAATTGCAAAGTGGCTGCTTCCCTACATCACAAACATTATGATGATTTATAGCGTAGTGGGTTCCTCGCAGTGCACTTCTATTGCTTGCCAAGGAAGGCCATAAGGCTCCCATGATCCATTTCCTCAGGGTCTCAATAAAGTTAATTCCCTCTCTCTATCATCCTTTCCGACGTTAACGTATGTTATAAAGCGTGGCGGGAGAGCTCAATAAAGACCGGGCGTCACACAATGTGAATCACGTAACTAGTAGGTCGTTTAAAGCTTCCAACCCATTACAAGGGGCTCAGCCATAATTCTTCATCGTCATAGACCGTTGCATCAACAAAGTGAGCATGATGCCTTCCAGATGGTACCTCGCTTCTCCGCAGAATGATGAATAACGTCGTGGTGGATGCTTCCCAACTTTACAAAAAGTATGGTTTGTGGCGTAGTGGGTACGTTGCTAGTGTACTTAGTAGTCACAAGAGAGTTTATAACGGGCTCTAGAAATGCTGCTCTTCCAGCTTTCGCTATGACTGTGCTGCGCTATCCGCGCAGGCCTGGTGTTTTTTCTTTTTCGTATTGGACAGTTGAAAGCAGTTGAAACTACTGCGTCTTAAAAAAAATCACAGCATATTGGGCGCGAGGACATACCGTGGCGCCACCATGCGGATGCATCCCTGTGACGTGCAAGGTTGGATTGCTCCGCCAGCCCTCTCCCGCTCAGCCCGCAGCCGCTTTCGCGTCTGGATTTTTATTATTGTTGTTGTACTTCACTTCAAAGAAATCAGTAAAATACTGCTGCGGCTTCATCACTGAGTGTACGAAATGCTAAATAACTGCTCAGAAAAAATCACAGCATATCCACGGAGTGAATGATGATGAGTGGGCGAAGCTGCGGAGGTTCATCGGTAAACCGTGAATCTTCCGTGAATTCTGCCCAGTACATCATCACCGACGTGAGATCGGGCGCGTTTACACTAAAGGTTCGATGAGTTATGACGACTTGTAGCTCACTTTAATTTTACATGTACGCTGTGAATTTTCATTGTTTAGAAAACCATTGCTTTAGAAAACATCTGGCGTCTTTCGTTAAGCAGCTGGCGTCTTTTCGTTTTGCTTTAGAAACATCTGGCGTTCTTTCGTTTTGCTTTTACAAAACATCTGGCGTCTTTCGTTGGTTTATTTCATCAATCAACGGCGTTTTGAACAAAATTTTTATTGTTTAATCACGCACAGGAGAAATCTCACCAGGCACTACCTTGGAGGTAAACAATGGCTGCTAATGGGAATGAGAGACAGAAGAAGTCGGCTTTTAGCTAATACTTACACTTCTACTTCTACTAACGTTTCCTACTGGAACATGCCAATGGCTGCTAATGGGGAATGAGAGACAAAAGAATTCGGCTTTTAGTTAACGCGCACGCTGCGAATTTTTTATTGTTCAACAACGCACAGGAAAAATCTCCCACCGGCACCACCTTGGAGGTCAAAGCGTAAGACTGGCTACGCACTACGACTACTACGACTACTACGAGGGACGAACGGGTGCCGCCTTAAGGAGCTTCGCCCCTAAAAAAATGCTACGTCCTCGTAATGCCTTAGACAGTGTCCTGACTGCCGGCGTCGTCTGCTATGGAAACCGCGGGGTCCGCGCACGCTGCTTTTGTAAAAGGTAACGAATCATTTCGCGTCGAATGGGCTTTAGCGCGTGCTTGCGGCAAAGAAACACATTTTTTTGCGGCAAGAAATGCGGGCAACCGTGTAAATTCATTCGTTGTAGGTTTCAATATAAAGACGGGCCTCGTTTGACACCACAAGGATGGGCAAATTTACATTCCTGTTTAGAACACATAATATTATGAAGCACGACGAAAGCGGTTTCTCCGCTTTGTGGGAAGCAATCCAGTATGCCTAGAGATTCATGCAGCCGCAACCTTTCTCATACGATTGGAGACAAACGCACGAGAGCCTTATGTACGCGCGCGCCTCATTCAGTTTTGTAGCTATAGATAACATTTCACATGATTTTGTCTGCGGCACGATTTTAATATATACCTGTTGCTTCTCGTTGCGCATATTTTCTGAGGTTGTCACACGGTGCATTTTCGATCGCTACCAAGCCACATCGGGGTGAAAATTTTTCACGATTGACTCCGTTATCCAGCTTGCACAAAGGGCCCAATCGCGATCGAAAAAATACGGTCCCGATCAGGTTCGATTGCGATAGCAAATGCACCGCGTGCCAGCCGGCCGTATTACTTGCGCATTTGAATGGCCATGCTGCAAGGTGTAACTTACCGTGGTCTAAATGGCAATATTATGTTGCTGTGAAAAATACAAGCGTCCAGCATTTATAAAGCTTCATTGATAAGCAGTATGACACTTTGAGGCTGCTGCTGGAAGTTGAATGAGTGTTTGAAGCTGGCCACGTTTTCGCCTGTAGCGTAAACCAACACAGAGAACAACTGACACTGGCTATGGGCTCATTTTACAGAAATAATCTATAAGCAAGGAACCCCATGGGCTCATGTCGAGAGTCTGACGGAAACCCGTGTGGTCTGGAAAAGACACGCGGACAATTAAAATAAACGCGAGGGCGGGAGGGGGGGGGGGGGAGTCAAACAGTTGTGGAAGTTACGTCGGCGAGACAGGTCACTTCCAGCAAAGACTCAAGCAGCACATGTATGACGTAAGAAAGGTTTCATCGGACGCGCTGGCCGAACACGCAGATGCAACTGGTCACGAAATAGACTGGGATAAGGCAAAGGTAACAGAAAGAGAAAATAACTGAATTTTTTGGCTTTATATTGAATCTATGACAATCTAGACAACGGCGCACACCAGGGGCGTAGCCAGAAATTTTTTTCGGGGGGGGGGAGGGTTCAACCATACTTTTGTATGTATGTTCGTTTGTGTGTGCGTTTGTATGTGCGTTTGTATGTGGGCGTGTATATACGCAAGCAAAATTGAAAAATTTCGCGGGGGGAAGGGTTGAACCCCCCCCCCAACCAACCCTTGGCTACGCCCCTGGCGCACACGCTTATTCGCCATTACGGCAACTTTCCACACATGTCCGCACGTTGCCTACGTCATATTTTAAAACATACATAACCGGACTGTTTGCGCATTCATTTTTCACTGTGAACAATGCTGCCGTGAATATTCGTGGTCGGTGTCCATTTTAACACCACAGGCTTGAAATAACAAAAAAGAAAGGTGACAGCGGCATCATGCTCGTGAAAAGCAGGGTGGTGGGGTGGTGGTAAATGTGAAAGCTCACGCCTGGCCCCTTCGCGTACGCAGCGCACTGTGACACGGAGCAGAAAAGTACTATGCCGCCGATAACTTTTACTGCAATTTTCCGGATTGTGTAGCCTCTAGGGGTCCACACACAAGAATTGAGAGCAAAGCAACGCTGTTCAAAAGCGAAATCGCGGTTAAAAACAACGCATTCAACCATCCGCGTCCCTTCGCCACAGCGAGGCGAGGTCACGTGATCCAACCCTGCACGTCACAGCGATTGAAGCGCCCGCGTCTCCAGTGGTGGGCCTCGCGCCCAATACACGGGGTGAATGCTGATGATTGGGGCGAAGCTCCGGAGGGAATCATCGGCAAACCGTGAAACTCTTCCGTGAAATTCGCCTAGTACATCATATAAAGAGTGTGAAACACCGTGTATACATTAAACATCAAACTTTTAGTGTACTGTTGGTTTACGTGGTCCCTTCATTATCACCGCTTTGTGATCGGTGAAATCCAGGGAAAGTGTCCGCTCCCGAGCGAAAGAAACAACGCGCCAAGAGCGAGCGCCTTGTCTGGCTCCATCCGGCGACGAGCGAAAAAGAAAGCGCGCCAAGAGCGAGCGCCTCGTCTGTCTCCATCCGGCGACTCCGAGCGAAAGAGAAAACGCGCCAAGAGCGAGCGCCTTGTCTGCCTCCATCCGGCGACGAGCGAAAAAGAAAGCGCGTCAAGAGCGAGCGCCTTGTCCGCCTCCATCCGGCGACTCCGAGCGAAAGAGAAAGCGCGCCAAGAGCGAGCACCTTTTTACGATCGCAGGCATCCAATGACATGCGCCATTCGCATTATACAAGCGCCATCTGTCATCTTTAAACAACAACTCTAAGAAATACATGAAACGCCATCTAGTGAGCAATTCAATAAACTAGAGCTGGCTACATACATACATACTACAGAGGAGGGAACGACCCACACCCTAAGGAGCTTCGCCCCTAAAAAATGAACGCCTTTTCCGCGAAGCCTACGCGAAGCATTGCGAATTTTGTCTTTGTCATGTTTCTGTGCTTCCCTTTGTGGCACGGTGTTTGAAACGATTTCGTAGTACCGAAGCATTTGCCTGGCGATTTGTGTGCTCGTCCCAGTGCTTGGTATTTGTCGGTTCTGCGTCTGCCTAATCTTGGTGCCTTATTTATAGCTCCTGCACGGCTGTACGTAATTCTAGGAAGCTATGTACCTCTGTTCTTCTACTCGTAAAGAAACGCTCATCACATTTTTATCGCCATGCACAGGAGAGGCCATGTCTCCGAAACTACGGTGTTGGTATCAGCGGCTTCGTTGTGAGTAAAAAAAATCAGCGCTGTTCGAGAGAGAACAATTATGATGGAAGCAAGCTACGAAGATAAGGTATTCCAGCCGTAATCGAACACAGGCATACTGCGTGGTAATGAGGTGTTATGCCACATAGCCACGCCAGTGCTCGAAATAGTTTCGTAAAAGGATCGCATGCAGACGTCATGTAGAGCGTCATGTAGAGCGCACTAAGATATGTATTATGGCGTGGCAGAAGCGTAGAATCGCACGAGATGTCACACCATGTGGGTGGTTAAAAGGTCCATTCATTACGAATCGCTCAGCCGTAATAAGTCCTCAACAGCCACAGCGCCTCTTGCCTTACGGACGCGTAGTGGGTACTTTGCTGCTTCGCAAATTGAAGAATTATGGCTTAGCGGGCACTTCGCTTTTGTGCAGTTAACGCAACTATATTTGCAGTGGGTGTTCTAGGAAAGTTGCAGACGGTCAAAGTTACTCCCAGTAACAACAGACATGACAGCCGGCAACGCTGTCATGTTCCACTCTTAAAGCCTGGGCTCGAGCGTCTCCAAGTTTTGTGTTGAAAGAGAGGGCAATAAATGTACGCTGTCACAACACGCGAATGTACGTGTGCCGAAGCAGCTGCTGTCCCTGAGTAGTACATGTACAGACCATTCCAAAATTCTTTGTAACGGTCCTCTATACTCAGTTCTCGTATTCGCTTGACAAGCCTTAGAACGGGCTGTCTGTCCTATTGGAGTCATTGCCGATGTACCAGAGATATGCACTTGTCACAATCGGCATGTATGCGCACAGCTCATTCGTCCTTTGCTTCAGATACGAAGGCAGGGCCGTAATAGGAATGTGTAATGAATAAAAAGTTCGAAAAAGCTTATTTTCGCAGAGGAGGGTCTCGCTTCAGGCTCTTTCACACCGGGGAATCCGTCGGGCACAGCGAGCAGAATTCTCGCGCCGCCAACATTCCGCATCGTTCACACTGCTTACCAACCACACCGTGAAGACGCGACGCAGCGCCATCTTCCGTGTAAAGCGCTAACCAAAACGCAGGCGCCGGGTATCCCGGATGTTGCTGCGGCTCTCCGCTCGCATAGTGTTCGTGTGTTATGGCGAATCACGTAAACAGTAGCAAAGTTGTCGAACTGTTGGGCCTGCTGGCAATCGACTATCTGGCAATGTCTCAGTGACATACCTTCGCCAAATAAGAAACGACGGCAGTTGTGGTGGTTGGTTGGTCCTGATTTGCAAAACGCCAGAAGCTTGGTCGCGCCGAGACAATAATACACGTTCTGCGAGGTCGCGACATGATGCACTTGAAAGAGTAGGTCGAGATATATTGCTACTCGTGATAACAGTCATTGTGCTTCATTTGGCGCTTGTCGAAATTACTGAGGACTTCGCTGTCGCAACGGTCGTCCACCACGGTGATATGAGAAGCGTTCCGCCGTTTTATTTTTTGTTCGACTCGCGCTCTGATTGTTTCGCGGTGAGGAAATCTGGAGGCAAATGTCGGAAAAAACGGTCCGGGACCAATTGGTGTGGAAAGGGCTGTTCCGGCGGATCTGCCGCCGCCCAAGTGGATTTCGCGCCGCTGTCGCCGCCTAATGTCTCAGTGTGAACGCGGCATTCGCACTGTTGTAAATACGTCGAAGCGCTCATGAAAACCGCAATGCTCATGGCGATACCAAATTTTAAAGCCGGTTTTTGCTGTTCGTTAAAACCGCCGTAATTGCATTTTGCGCCTTCCGTAAGCTGCCTTAGAGCAATATCTGCGCAGATAATTCCTCCTTGATGAAACATCAATTTTAACAGGGTAGTGCGGCTGCAAGTGCAGCTGCCTCGTTGGTACTGCCTTGCTTCAGGCAGTATTGCCATTGGCGCCTTCACTTGTTGAACTCTTAGCGCAAAAAAGGCAAAAATTGGAAACCCGGAAATTGAGCAACGTTTCCGCGAAACAACGCGCACAGTGTGGAATGGTCTTCACATAGTCGAATGTTATCGAGGCACGCCCGGTAGTCTCGCGCCTTCAGACAACGGCGACGTATTGATGTTGGCGTGGCGCTGTGGCACCTTTTTGCTGTTGTCCTTTGGTCGCCATATGTAGTGAATGCATTTAACTGCAGATCAGTAAGTGGAACACTGAGCTATACAGACAGCCTCCTTTGTGGCTGATATGGCACGACATAGCCCATCCTGAAGCGCACGGACTAAAAGCTCGAAGCGTAGGAAACTGTACTATGATCGCTTTAGGGCGACATAAACGAGTTGGAAGAAGAAAAAAAAACGTAGCTGATCCCCCTTTCATAGGAATCGGTATAAGAAGAAAGTGAAGGTGTAGTCACTTGGGTACATCAGTGTTTATTATGCACTGGTTCGCCACAAGAGCGAAGGAATGAATGCTATAGCAACAAATTGTTATGTCACAAGAAAACGGCAAACAGCTCGAAACTTGCAGCGTGCTCTAAAGCAGAAAAGACGCACGAAAAAAACATACACAGGACGAGCGCGAACTATCAACTCTCACAATTGTTACTTCGCTGTGAGCAGCGCGCTCCTTTCAGGAACGCGGCCGCTGTAGCGAGCGAAGTGACCTTCGTGCTCTAGTAACGTCAACGGAAACTTGTGGTGATAGCACAAGATGTGCACACCACCCCGATCACGAGGTAAGCGCGCGCACGAGGGAGACCCCCTGTAGAGGCGCGCTCAGATCGCAGCGCGCGGGGCGACGACCTATAAAGCGCGCCCTGCGCGCTCTTCGCGCCATCTCGCTAGTGATAACAAGAAGACGCTGAAGCCACTGAGCTCCGAAGACCGCCAACGGTAAATTGTGTATATAAATAGCTCGCCGTTAGCTATTTGAGGAACGTACGCTCTGCGGCCGAGTGGCTTCGTGCCACGCGCTGTGGAGCGAGGGGTCGTAGGACATTTTTCCTATAGTTTTTCTTTGCCATCTGTTATTGTACATTTTACAGCGTCATATCTGTGACGGAAGTACGTCAGTGGAGCCGTGGTGGACCCCGGCATAAAACACTTTCGTGTTAAAAACACGACATATCCACGAACTGAATGATGCTAGAGGAACTTGCTCGGAGATAATCGGGTAAGCCGTGAATCGTCTGTACAAATTCCTCTATCGGTATATATATTTGCTTGCTGCCGGCGCTAGCGTCTCTCTTCTGCTTCGCGGGCTCTCTCCGCAGGGTCTTGGCGGCGAGCCCGCGCTGCTGCTGCCTTGCGAGCTCTCACCCCCGCTGCCTTAGCTTCTTGAGTGTTCATGCTGAGTAGCGGTAGCGAAGTGCACTGAGTGAGCTGCTGCCGAAGAAAAAGGAAGCGCGCCGAGAGCAAGCACTGTGTAAGGGCGCGGCCCTCTAGCTGTCACCTATGTAACGAGAGCACGCGCCGAGTGTGCCACCGGAGCGGCGGCGCGCCATCTAGTGAGCGCTTCAATCACCGGAGAGAGCACACCTGCGCCTCTAGCGGGAGCAATGAGAACTAGCGGCTACGGTGCGATAGAGAAGGCGCGAGCATAAGAAGCTTGGCGAGCAAGCTCCTAAGAAAACAGGTCGGCAATGGGTGCCCCCCCCCACCCGGTGCCGTAGCGCCAATCTCCAGGTAGTATATATCTTCTGCGCAGGTCTTTTCAAAGCTTTTGCGCTACCCAGGCGTAACAGGCAAGAGCGAACAATACCGTCATTGCCAAAGTAAGCTTGTTCAATTCTTGCTAGATGCCACATAAACTTTGCTTTGTTTGGTGTGTCCACATTCACTATGTCTGCAACTGCCAAGCTTCGAGAGGAATATCCAGGAGAACGATGTGCGGATGGTAGCGTAAGAACATACTCGTGCTTCCAAGGTCTGCAGAAATTATACAAATAACATTGGCAGTGCTGTAAACGGTGTGAATATTTCTTCGCATTGTTATGGCTCACTGATCTTCTGTTGAATCACCACCCGGCAAAGCGGTACATTGCTGGCCTATAAGGAAATGTGCGGGCGTAATCGTGGATGGCTCACTGGCTTCGAGGCAGGCATAAGTAAGTGGACGGGAATTAACCACAGCCTCGACCTCAGTAAGTAGCGTACTGAGTTCTTCAGTAGAAAGGCTATTTCGTCCTATGACTTTCAGCAGGGACGTCATCATTAATGCCATCAATCTTCCCCACCAATCGCTCCACCACGGAGCAGCGTCCACGATGAATTTCTATTCAATCCGTTGTTTCATGAGGAGTGACTGGAAGTTGGTCTCTTTGATCCGGTCCATTATCTGCTTTAACTCCTTAGACGGTTTTTTGAATGAGAGAGCGTTGTCTGACTAAATGACGCTGGGTAATCTTCTCCTAGCAATTAATCTGCGGAAGGCCAACGGGAAACCAGCAGCAGGAAACCTACATTTCTTGGTCCCAATTTCCGGCTTTTTTACAAAGGGCGGCCGTGTGAAATCCACTCCTGTAGTGTCATATGGCTTGGAACATTTAATACTACATGTCGGCTGTGCAGCCTATGGCGGCGAGCTTGCCATTGATCTATACCGGGCACCTGACGCACAATGGCGTATGACCGTATTCGCTGCTCGGCGCGCTCGTATAACCCAGAATAGATCTCTCACGTGGTTTAACGTGGCGGTTATGCCTCCATGCATTGTGCGAACGTATGAATCTCGAACTTGAAGAAACGGGAAATAAGGACCATCAGGCAGCACCAATGGATCCTTTGTACCAGGGCTCTCATTCAGGTTTTGAAGTCCCCCACCTGTTCGAAGCAGTTTTTCTCTGTCTAGAAAGGGTCGCAAGTCCGCCACCTTTGAACATTTGGGTGGAATTTGCTCCTTAAGAAGCGCAAACATTTTTTCCCCAAAGGCTTCGCTTTGAACTTGACGTATCCAATAACGCTTAGCTGCCAATACCTCCTCTCTCTGCAGACATCGATACTTCGGGCAACCTTTATTAGCGTTGTGAATGAGGCGCTGTACCCACGCCGGGACGCTTAGCAGTTTGATTAGAGAACTGCGAATTTTTACGCCACAGATTGGCGCCCTCCGCTAATGCGTTTTGTCATCCACATGAAGGGATATATGTGCAGAGTTTATCACTTCATGATCCCCTTGAGCGGCTAAGGGTATCATCTGTCGCCAATCGGAACGACCATGCCGCAACCAACTCGGTCCTTGCCACCAAACGTTCTTTTGTATCAAGACGTCCAGAGATTGGCCTCTTGTTGACAAGTCCGCAGGATCTTCATCATCTGGGCAATGATACCAGCTGCAATCTCGTATCTTTGTCAGTGCCTTAATTGCAGCGATGCTGTTTTTAACGATGATTTCTTGCTTACATTGTCACGTACATTGTCACCGGGCGTCACACCATGTGAATATCATAACGACTTGGTGGTTTAGAGCCAGCTACCTATTACAAAAAGGCACGCACATTACCGCGCGCATTCCCTTAATACCACGCAGTGGGTGTGGACACGAAAATGTTTGAGGCCCGTGTGCTTAGATTTAGGTGCACGGTTAAGAACCCCAGGTGGTCAAAATGTCCGGAGCCCTCCACTACGGCGTCTCTCATAATGCTATCGTGGTTTTCGGACGTTAAACCCCAGAAAAAAAAACACGTAGTGGGTGCGTCGCAACATCGAAAAAGTTTCTCGCGCACATGGAGGAAGGAAAGAACTGAGGAGAGGGCATGCCCAGCCGGCGCGCTGGCCGAAAAGTGTGGAGAAAATGACGTCATGGCGGCCGTATCCACAGGGCACAATGGCGGCAGTTAAATTTTGGTCGATGGAGGTGATGCCGATGGTTCGGATGATCGTGACGACACGTTGAAGGACTGGACAGGCCCGGTTGTTCAGATCCTGGCAAACTTGAGTATATTTACACACTTTTACACTTGATGACAAAACAAAGGCCGGGGCGGCCACTGAATAACTCTCGGGAGAACAACTGGGCTGGGTCCGCACCAAGCGTTCAAGCCCTTAAGAGAATATCTCTAAGTCCTTCGTCCCTGGATCAGAGTCGGCGCCAAGCACGACCTCTGTCCCCTCCGCAATCTCCCCGTCGAGCACCAAGCTCTCCCTCTCCTCTCCTATTTCTTCCTTTAAATCCACCCTGTCTCGTCTGAGACCGCCTTACGGGACCAACCCTTTTCGATACTCCACCAATGAAGCAGAGAACTTTGTTTATCTCAGAGACGTGTGTCCGCCTCCGCGTTCCCACGCTTTGCTGCCCTGACTATGCGGCAAGCCAACTAAAAACGCCATCAATCACGTACACAGTCAAAGTACACTGAAATACACCACACCAACGTGCCCAGTTTACAATGCCGTCTCGAGCCTTGTCTGCGACAAGATGCCGCCGCCTGTTGCAATTACTGCAAAACCACGTCGGTGCTCATTCAGTGAGGACCGTCGCGACGGCGGCACATTGTTTACGTTGTCAGTCTCCGTGGGATCGCTTCTGCCGCACGGGTGACTCCGCCGCGACAGGAGCGGTCGACAAAAGGTCGCGGGGTTCGGCTACAAAGGCGCGGGTAGAGGCGAACGGCCTAATGGCCCTTCTGAGCGCCCCCTTTCCGTCGGGCGCCGTCTGCCGATTAGTCACCGTTGATCCGCACTGGTGAAATCTTCCCCCAAACATAACTGGTTACGTGGCATAAATGGTTACGTGGCGCGCCGTGTTGTGCAGTGTAGCTGACTTAGCGGCGGCGGCTTGAGCGCTTCCGTGTATCTCGTACCGAACCGTGGCGGATATCCATTTTGCGCCGCATTGTTCGCTACGCAGTGTTCAACCGGTGGTTATTGTACCGAGCAACGTTTACAAATCCCTTTGGTAGCCACGGGGCCTCAACAGTGCGTGGAACGAGCGCGTATCAACGTACCGTGCAGCGGATAAAGCAGATGAAGTACGTATTTGAAGTGCTTAGCGAAATCGGGCTTAGACACCATGACAGAACGGAGGCACTGATAGAACGGAACCACGACGAACGCCTTGCAGGTCAGTTACGGTTGTGCAGTGTTCCTGCTTGTGACAGCGGACGAAACATTCGTGCCCCGCAAGACGAAATGAGGACGTCACATATGTAGATTCGTGTTCTATACGTTTACACGAAGAACTTGCTTGTGCCCATTAAAACACCTTTTTTGTTTTGCTTGCGATGCTCGCTTCTTGCAGTGTACTCTCGGCATTAGAGCAACCGCGTTCGAGTGTCATTCGCACACCTGCACCGTGCACTTGAAGGTCACCGGTCGCATAATGCTGACGCCGGTGAGCTTTTACGTGAAACACGGGCACGCGATGACCAGGCGCCGCGTGAGAGACGGAATGCAACGATAGAAGGCGGCGCACGGCCCATCGTGTTTTCTGTTCAGTGCGTGGATAGATGTAAATACATTGACACCGCACGCTATAGTCAGTGTATCGTTCGCGGCGTTCTCTTGTGCATGCCTCCTTGTCGTTGTGCCATTGCTCGCCACATTTCCCCGGTGTTTGGCCGCCTTGTTCAGGAAATTAACACGATTCCTCAAGCCATGACGAAAATACGTGTTTGTGCTCTTAAACGTCCGTTGGTTTAGCCATGGGTCTGTATGCCGGAATGTACGTACGTACGTGAAGTACGAGCTCTGTCGGTCATCGCCGAGCATTCTAAAGTGCCGTGAGATTGCGCGGATTTTATTCGTACACTATCGCCGCGTCGAGCTTGAATTGTCGCTAATAGCCCGAAAAGAGAGAAACAAAGTATCAGCACAAAACTAAAGCGTTTGAAATAATGGTTGCGACTTAGCTCGGCCAGGTCCGGTTATGCAAGCGAAAGCTTGTTTACTTGGTTATGCTTGTTTGCCCTCGTAGCCGAAGCGCAGTTTGCCAACCGAACGATATGGCTAGTCGAACGTTCCCTACTGCGTGCACTCACTATAGTAGTTTCGTTAGTTACGGAAGCCGTCCAGGCGAGAAACGCTGGCCCCTAAACTGCCTCAACAGACGCTCGCGCGCTCCTCTGCTAGCAGATGCGCGCGCTGCTTGCGTTTATCACCTCAGGCGCTGAAGAAGGGCATTCAAGAATAGACAGACGAGCCGACGAACGCTGTAGCCTCGTGCGTAACTGCAACGCACGAAATGATTTCGCCAGCGGTATCGCGCTGGCCCAGCGTGTTGAATTCCGTTCAGTGGGTTTCGGACCGCCACGGCACGCGCGCCACGCAGCCCACGTGCGTTTCGAGCCGGAGAGAGCGACGTAGCTTCCACTGCGCTGTTCGCACGGAAACAAGAGAGGAACGTCTGCCCGGTCAATATGGCCGACTTCCGGCTTCATCGAGGCTTCACCGAGAGTGACGTCATGGCCCCTCCTCTGTTCTTTGCTTCCTCCGTGCTCGCGTATGATTGCTCTTGGTTTAAAGCATGCTACCCATTACATAAGGTGCACGCCTTAGTGCGCACATTCTTTTACACACACGTAGTGGGTGCACTGATACTCCAATGTCAAAAAATGTCACGCGCACAGACGTTCTCTAACGCCACCGGGCTGTTGACACGCTTGGGGTGGATTCTGTGTTGTCTACAAGCGCCAACCATCCTGCGATGTCCTCCCCATCGGCAAGTTTTGGTGGAGCATCAGTGTCAAGTGGCACACTACAAAGCGGACGGCCACGCAAGACGGAGGCAGAGAAGGCAGACACCAAAGCCCGGCGTGCTGCGGCTGTGCGACCACTTTGTGCTTTGTCAATTACATTGCAGTAATGCGCAATCTGAACTTCTCGAGTAACAACATACAATAAGAAGTATGCACTAAGTGGTCGAAATACGCACTAGGGGCGAGATGTCGCTATCGCGTTCAACTTTCAAAGGCGAAGCCTAAGTGTCGCCCAATTTTTTTTCACTGCGATTCCTAGCTCATGCGGGCCCTTGTTATCTTCAGAACTAGTCCAGCGAATGCTAAGGGATATCTGTTTCCCTTCTCGCTGCACGATGCCGCATGTTTTCGCCTCGTTTCTTTTCCTAACAACAGTTGCGAAGCCTGCGGTTTTGGTATATGCGCATTTTCATGCTGCAGGTACTGGCAAGTTCACTCGGATGGAGTCGGAGCGGAGGAATGATGTTAAAAAAGAAGGCATGGCACACTTTCTTGTTTGTTATAGCCCCAACCAACGAATGTATTAGCATTAAAAAGCAGCGGGAAACTGCTCGCTCAGGAGAATGAAAAACGTATAGTGCGACGCCACATGAGTAATAATGATAATTAAGCGTCCATGTGCTTACGAGGAAATGAAAAAAAAAACCAGGCCTGCGCGGAAAGCGCAGCAATGTCACAGCAAAAGCTGGAAGAGCGGCACTTCTAGAGCCCGTTGTAAACTCTCTTTTGGCTACTAATACAATACAAGTACACTTCAAGGTACCCACTACGCCATCAATCATAATTTTTGTGAAGATGGGATGCACCTACTACGCCATTATTCGTCATTCTGCAGAGAAGCGTGGTACACTCCGCCCATCTGTAAGGAATTATGTGCACTTTGTTGATGCGGCGGCTCATGACGATGAAAAATTATGGCTGAGTCCTTCGTAATGGCCTTGAAGCTTTAAATGACGCACTGATTACGTAGTTCGTATTGTATAGCGCACGGTCGTTATAAACGACCGGGCGGTACACAATGTACACAATACACAACACGTTACACAATGTACACAATAAAAAAACTTTATTGAGACCCTGAAAAATAAATCATGGGGGCCTCATAGGCTTCTTTGGTAACCTATACAAGTGCACTTGCGAGGTACCCACTATGCTATAAATCCTCATAATTTTTTGTGAAGTAGGGAAGCAGCACTGTGCCGTTTTTCGCAATTCTCCGGAGAACAGTGGTACCCGCTAAAGACCTGTAAGACATTATGTCTACCTTGTTGATGCTGTTGCTGATGACGATGAAAAATTATGGCAGAGCCTTTTGTAATGGGTTTGAAGAATTCAACAACCCACTCGTTGCGCGATTCCGATTATGCGGCGCCTGGTTACAGACTTCGCGTTGTGTGACGCCTACTTGTTATTTTACTCTTCTATCAGGCTATATCACATATGTTAACGAGGCTCCTTCGCGACATAAAGCCTGTATAGCGTCTTCTTGCGAAGTCGTTTCAAGCACCGGCATGGTTCAGCGCGTGAATACTGGGCTGCCACCAGGCGGCCCAGGTTCGAACCCTGTCCCACCCTTGATAGTTTTGCTTATTTGGTTTTTTTGTTCTTATTTCGCACGATAGCGGTTACGGGAACCGGCGGCAGCGGCGGGCAACTGCGGCGCTAGAAACGGCCGTCGTTGTGACCTCATGACAGCTTTCGCTGTAAAAAACGAATCTTGATGACGGAACGCTCAAGTCACCGTTGGTGCCGATTTCCTCGAAGTTTTTGAGAAATTATATCCGAAAAGGTTTGCGGACATCCACGCAACAGAGGTTACTTGTGTACACACAGTAAAAAATGTGATTTACTGCGGCCGCGCGATCGCTTAATTGAGGCTTCACTCTTATACGCCCTATTTACTTATGCAGACAGACGAATGTAAGAGTGTATTTGATATTGTTCGCCTTCAGGGACTGCTTGCCTTTCCCAAAAGTAGCTTGTTTAGGGATACGCCATCGCGGTGACCGTGCACAACATGCGCTCACTATACGTATTATGTAAACAGGTAGCGCCTGTAAACTATTCTGCGCTTACATTTATGCACAAGAGCGTTAGTTTTACTGTACAAACTTCCCTCGTTTCGAAAGTATTCACAGACATGCACAGGAGCGCTTCCGCGAGGTAATTCCGTCGAGTGCCAACAGCCAAACCCATGAGGAACGCGCCGGCGTTATTCTACCTAGCACGCAAGAGAGGGGCGCCCGATAGAGGGCGACTCCGTAACTCTTCGTCCTCAATAGTGTTACGTCGTAGCACTCTCGCGTTAAATAAATTGGACTGCCTCAGAACGAAAGGCGAAATAAAGCTTTAAAAAATTCTGCAGATCCCACGCTCTGTGAGAATCAGTTTGATGCGAAGCAGCCGGTCAGTGATGGTCTATAGGCTGCATCTTTTGGCTTTCAGCCAAGCGTTAGGAGGGGAATCGACGTGTTTTCGTAAGTGTAGTAGCTGTGTACCAGGAACGTCAGCTACACTGGCGTTTGAAGGGCAACTTATGGTCTGATGTAACATCAAATCTCACGTTAGAGCACGGATGCCAGTATTATCGAAACGAAGTCTCCTTCACAGTGTGATGGCGTGAATATCATATGCAACTTTCGTTAGCCGATTCCTTCTAGGCCGAGCAACGCTAGAATATAGCTTGCTGAATCATAGGAGTACAGATTCAATGTTTATTAGACTGCTATAAAAGCAGAGCAAGCACTGCAGCTACAGCTGACGTCAAGCCGACATGACGCCTGCATCACAGGAGTACATATGTAATGTTTATTGCTGTGTTATACAATTAGATAGCCAGCACTGCAACCACAACTGACGTTGCACTGACATTACGCCTGCATAGGGTCTTTTTTCCAAAGCAGCTTCAAAACCTGGCGTGGCTATGCGGTAGAATACCTGACTGCTACGCAAAATGCTGGGCATCGATTCCTGCTCAGATCCTTATATTCATTCTCTACATTCATCGGGTCAACGGTGCCGGTGTCGGTTTTCCTTAACGCGCTGGCATTTAAATTACCAATGTCTCTTCTCACCGTTCCTGGGTAGATATAAACTGTCAATCACATGTGGCGCATACCAGCATATCGCGGCCGGGTATGTGCCACAGCATACGGGTATGTGCCACACGCGTCTGGAGGAAAGGGTTTGACGGCGTACGCGACGAGATTTTCACGTTATTCATGTCATGGCCAGACAGTCATACTCGTCAAACTCTGTTACCCTCCTGTAGGAATTTTGGTCTACACCAAGATAAGGAGGCGATCACGAGAGTACCCAGACGTAGGCGGCTAGATAGATAGATAGATAGATAGATAGATAGATAGATAGATAGATAGATAGATAGATAGATAGATAGATAGATAGATAGATAGATAGATAGATAGATAGATAGATAGATAGATAGATAGATAGATAGATAGAAACGCTAAAAGTGCCTTAGGTTCTCTGAGAAATGCATCGCATTTAAAGGTTGCTTGCGTGAGCTCACCTTGAATATCTTGTCTTGGACCATCTGAAAGCCGATGCTGTAATAAGTTCCCGCTGCCATGGGGTACAGGCTATCCGTCCACGAAATGTGGGGTGTAGCACCTCCACGCTGCATGTACCACACTCCGTAATCGAACGTAGTGGCAGCTACGAATGTCTCCTCCCTTTCACCATCTTTGTATAAACGGAATGTAGTCTGCTTCCTGGACGTTAATAGTGACATGTGTTACGACATCAGGGCTCCCCGGGTGCGCTGCCATATTGTGCACAGGAGAATATCAGTTGTTCGGGAGTTCAGGTGAACTTGATTGCAGGGACAATAAGGATCCGTAGTCAGGAAAAGGCCTTAAGCTAGAAGCGATCCTAAGAGAATGTTTCTGTCAAAGATGGATGCTGTACGCGTCGTTAGCGAAGCCAGTTGGTGAATTAAAAAAAAAAGCAGACATTTCAATGAAGTATGGCGATAAAAAAGGTTGCTAATTTTTCGCGATCCTTAGATTGCCGGTTGAGCGCTCTCAAACAACCCTTCTAAGCTGACTATTACAGTACCGAGATGGCGTCACGTTTTCAAGAATTTGCCTTAGATTAGACGGACAGACATAGGAGCATACATGTGCGTATACATTGCTCTCGTGAAATCAGCACCGGTGGCATTTTCTTCAAGAGGTTGCATGAATAGGACAGATAATGCAGCCATCCCCACAGAACCTCTGTGTGAAAAAAAAGATTTGCACTGCTTTTACGGCCTAAATTAGTAAATTCTGTCAAAGTTAAAGAAAGCTACACGGGCATTTAAGCGCGTGAACTCAGGCGGTTTAGAGAGCAATAAATTTAGAGAGCTGCAGCTCTCTAAATTTATTGTTTTGGGTGATTGTTCGCTTCACAAGCTGCCCACAATGAGGTGACGTAGTAGCAAAGAGGCGGCATGATTTTCACGCTCTGTGGTAATGGTATTTCTTTTTGTTTGTTCGCGCTAAACCATTGCTCCATTATTGATTAGTATGAGCTTTAAAACGTATACTTACATATTGATGGCATATTAGGCTGCCATAAACTTTCTGTAATTTCCCACTACGTGACTGCCACTGAAACCATGAACTATTGCTGCGATGACGCAAACATAGAAGAAAGGGGGGATGTAAAGAAACGCAAACAACGCGGCGTGCTGTTTTCATCTCTCGCTGACTTTGGTAGCAATAAAAACGGGCTAAACAATTCTTCGTCGTATCAAGGATGACTCTAGTGGCTTTTAATTACCATACATGCGACAGAAGCTTGAAAAAGAATGCCAAAGAGCGGATAATGTAGAGGCCGCGCTGTTCACGTTTCTTTGTATCCCCACTGTACACTCTAGCACGTAGATTGGGCCGAACGAAAAATCGACGAGTCGAGGAAGGCAGAGTAAAGCAACCTGAACGCATAATTGCATCCATGTTGGAAGCTGTCAGCTACTCCTTGCATCAAGGACTACTTTGCCGGAGCATATTACGCGCATACGTTTGCGCTGGCTCTTACCAGGGTGGTATGACAGCTGCCCTATTGAGCACATGGCCAGATAGCTAAAGTCCGCGTTCTTAGACATAAATGATTAATGTAAACAAAATGCTGTAAAGGGGTCATAATATATAAAATTACCAAAATGTCAAAACCGCTGCTGTTTCTATGAGCGTACGTTCAGTGCTGTCCCATGGCTCTCAAAGTATGTTGTTCAAACGAGGCAGTGTGGTACACATGTCGTCCTGCGCTGTAATGAGGGTAGCGACAGGAGATGTGACCGTTTGTCCTTGAAGTGCCACATGCCTGGTGCTTGGGGACATTCAACTGAGGTGAGCAGTGTGCACGTGAGATCGGTGCGAAAAAGCTCCCTGCGCGTAACACAGCCACATCAGAACTTGCATGCTTCTAATATGCAATAAACAAACACTGTTGTGCGTGGTGACGGCATAGTATGCGTCGTCTCGGCCACGCCGTAATGAATACAAGCGCAGGCTGCCGACTACTTCTGACCGTGAATGTCGCCGGGCTGATACACTATTGACGTCACGCAGACGTCAGCCCGCGCCAGTCAGCAGTGAGTACAAATGTAGAAAGTCGAAACGTACAATGCATCGGAACAAAAGCAGAAACATCTGAAGGTCAAGCCGTCAAAATATGGTGTTGGCAGAGCTATGTCCATGTTCTCCAACCGGCCAAACTAAACAGCAGGAGAAAAAATAAGACGAGTCAATATTTTTTTCTGTCAATGCCTCCACGATTATTATGTTACACTGGCACCGTGTTCTCCAAATGGTGATGCTCTCATAACTAATTGGGATCACTGTACTGGATAACAACTGAAGCGTGTGTAGCTGTAAATATTAAGCACTCGCAGGAACGTGAAGAGCTGCTCTTAATTCATTTAAAAGTTTTCATATACGCTTACCTGAAATACCTGTAACTTCACATGTTTGGTGTAAATGCGTTAATGTTATATGCTTGGTCTATTTGCTCGTTAATTTCGTTAATTTTCCTCTTGGTACATTTTCTGTTGCATACAATTTTAATGCGCGCACATTATGCGTGAGTTAAAACGCAGCTGGCGGCGTTTCGTCTTCTGAAGAAGAGGCGGTGGAGAAATCCACACGCAAGCTAAGTGGCTATATTGGCCACTGAAATCTCATGTGCACCCTTCTGGATATAGTGCACCCTTCTGGATATGTAACACCTGTCGTCAGCATAGTAGTACTTTACCACGGCAAGAGAAGTAGAGCAAAAAGGCCAAATTTATCAGGTTTGTTATAAATACACTAACCTAGGTAAAACTTCTAACGAACTCCGTGCACCAAATGCGCTTTTCGAAATACGTGTACACAGCCGAAAGGACGAAAAAACCATTTGTTATAGCATTATTTTTATATATTATAGCATTATTTTTATATATTATAGCATTATTTTTATATATTATTTTATATATTAGAGCACTGCACGGACCGTGATTCTCGACCTACCCGGTCCGGTCCGGCCCGACAGGGCCCCGAGCCAATAATCTAGGTGGTGCTCCCCGCAGATGGAATCGTCAGCAAGGCGTTTTTAGTATCAAATATCTACGCTTCGTTGGCAGATGCTACGCTAAAGAGTACGCTTAATTCTAAGGTAATTCCTCGCACAAATGGGCATCCGCCACTATGGATCAGCGGCTCGGAGCTCGGCTGCTGACTCGAAGGTCGCGGGTTCGATCCCGGCCGCGGCGGTGGCATTCTGATGGAGGCGACATGGTAGAGGCCCGTGTGCTGTGCGATGTCAGTGCACCTTAATGAACACCAAAAGGTCAAAATTTCCGGAGCCCCCGACTACGGCGTCTCTGTAATTATATCGTAGTTTCCGGAACCCCAGATATTATTATTATTATTATTATTATTATTATTATTATTATTATTATTATTATTATTATTATTATTATTATTAAATATTATTGTACAAAAGGGCCTCACTGTGGTAACACTTCACCTGACATACTGGTTACGATGAGCGGTTATTCGGCAGCGGTTTACTGTGCATATTGTTTCTACAAATACAATAGGAATCATCAAGAGCGTTTAGTAGCAGATATTGTAGCAAGAAAACTGATTTGCAGCATGAGTTCAGCTTCAACAGGGAGCGCAATAAGCGCTGGGGAGAGAAAGAACAGAACACTCTTATCACTTTGTTTTTATTGCGCCCCCTATTGAAATTTAAAGTATGCTCTACCCTCAAACCCTATAGTGTAGTCTGGATATGTAACACCTGTCGTCAGCATAGTAGTACTTTACCACGGCAAGAGAAATAGAGCAAAAAGGCCAAATTTATCACTTTTGTTATAAATACACTAACCTAGATAAAACTTCTAACGAACTCCGTGCACCACATGTGCTTTTCGAAATACGTGTACACAGCCGAAAGGACGAAACAACCATTTGTTATAGCATTATTTTTATATATCGGAATACTGCTAGTGTATACAGGCTATAGACCAGAACACAGCGAATTCCATGCGTAACGCTATATTTGCATCGCGCGTAGGGTCATCTATCGGAAACTCGACGAAGCAACGTCCCTAGACTGCCATGCCAGCAGACGCTACTCAGAGAAAACGCGAGACTTTCGAAACTCAGTTCCCCGGAGAGCGTGTTTTGCGTTTCTTTAATAGCCTGGACATTTTCGCTATTTTGGTTGAAACATCAAGAACACCTTGCTGATACAAGTCCGCAATGTATACAGTACATGCTGAGCAGGCTGCGGAAGCAACGTCGTCAAGTACTTAGGCTGTTACATTTGTCAAAAAAAGAAAGCGTTCTCGTGGCAGCACGCCTGCATTGCAGTGCAGCTAGCGAAACAGTGAAACGATGTTTTGTTGCGGCATATTTCACGTTGCCCGCAACATTTTGTAAAACTCATCATATCAACATGCATTGCGTAATAATTAGAGTACGCTTTGCGGGTAGCTTCGTGGAACGCAATTTTTGTTTCACGAGCACTCTCACAATAATGCGTCTAGCTGAAAAAAGCGTCCTATCAGAGAGTATCGCTTGCACTATCGTTCATCGATATCTTTTGGAAGCTATCTTCGCGATTTCAATCCTGTAACAATGATGCTTTACAAGCCTAACTGGGCTACTCTAGGTTAAGTCGATATTGAAATAGGCGGAATCCCGCTGTGTTTCATTGAATGAGTGCAGTGGAAATATGCTAAACATATCGGTCTTTGAGCTGGCGCTACGCCTGTGTCTGCGACGTAAAGGACGTTGGCGCGAGTAGTGTTTACATACGTGCCAAGATATATCTTCTGTGCGGCTGGATGCTTTGTGTCCAAATAAATTTGGGGGCATCAAACACTGGAATGAAGGCACGAAGTTCTGGCTAGCTGCTCAGAAACACCGTACCATTTGCTGCCATTTGAAGACGAAAGCTTGTAATCTTCAAGGCGTGGATGCCATCGAAAGCACTAAAGCTTAATACTGCGTTGAAAGTGGCAAAGCTTGCTGCTTGCTTGTGCTTGAAAGCACTACCTCGCACTGCATTTTCGTCAAAGGAAACGCTCAAGGTATTAAGTGCACCCCACACAAAGCTGCCTTCAACCCGGCTGCGTGTCACGCAAATTTGGTTTGTAAAATAGAATAGGTGGGTATTACACTAGAATAAACGCCGTTAGTGTACTCACGCGCGCATTTTCACTCGGCTCTTGGTTTTTCTCTTTGAATTACAATTATCAACTCGCGGCGAAGCTGAAAACACCACACCGGCGAGATTCCCGTGGAGCGTCGTGATCGTTGCAGACAGCGCTTAGTAATATCCTCCTGCTGCGCTGCTTGTTTTCGCATCGAAAGCGCAGTAGTGCCCAGGCTTGCTCTTATAGGCGGAAGCGGCTTGAGCGGGTACTTCTTCGCACTTTAAAGCCTCATAGCTGCAGCTTGCCTTCTTTACTTGGGCAACCCATGCGCGCCGTGCCAGTCCAGCGTCTGGGCGCGAGAGTATGCGCTCGGCTCGCCAGCAGCCTGGGTGCGAGATAGGCGTGCCGTGGTGTATAGGGCCAAAGAACTTGTGCAGTTATTCATTGTTTGCTTATTTTCTTGTTGGATTTTACTTCCATTTTTTTACTCACTCCCCTCTGCAGTACTGCCATGGGCTTGGTGGTATCAATAGGTTAAAATGAAATGAATTTTTTTTGTGGCAGAGCCTATAGTTCATTTCTCCATATGCACGAAGTTACACAGTGCCCGAACGCGTCTGTCACTGCTAGCTGATTTTCGTCATATTTTCTACAATAACTGGGGCGCCCTCCGCGTCCCGCCTTGTGGCGATGGCCACAGTGACTTCTGCAGGCCCACGCGGCCAGAAGACGACGACCCCAAGATCTTCAGTGGCTCAAGGGTCATGGCCCAGCACCAGCGAAAGCTCAAGAGATGCTCCTGCTCTCGTTCCCATGGACGAAGAGCCGACTGCTGGCCCGTCTGGAAGCTCATCAAGGAAACGAGGCTCTTGGTGCACCTCTGGCGAAGACACAGATATATACTCAGTCACTGGCGACGACTCCTCGGACGACAGCTTCGTGTCTGTGAGGAGTCGAAAGGCCAAAAGGAGGCTCATCAAGGCGTCATCACCGGCGAGTACGTCAACCATGAAGGCGGGAAGTGAACGCTGGCCGCACACCCACCATCCTCTTCATGCCCGTGGATCCTTCCGTCAGCCTTCGAGTATTGAACAGGCAAGCTATCTCTGCTGTTCTTGAGGGAATAGCACCAAATGAAATCAAGGAGGTCCGGCTAAATACACGTGAGAATGTTTTAGCTGTCGATACAATACGTGCAGACACACTGGAGAAACTTCGACCGATGACAGAGTTGGGAAGCGTCAAAGTACGACCAGTCGTTCCAATAGATGGGACCTGCACTGCAGGTGTAATTTACGATATTGACTTGGCAATTCCAAACACGGACCTGGCCATTCTTATAAAACCGGCATATGAGGGAGTGATCATCACGCAAGTATGCCGCCTCGGGAACAGCCGCTGTGTGAAGATAGTCTTTAAGGGTGACTATCCCCACGCACGTCAAGGTTGGTCACTTCCGGCATGTCGTACACAGTTTGTTCCAAAGCCGCTTCAATGCCATAAGTGCTTCAAGATCGGCCATGTCAAGGGCGTATGGGTAAACTCTGCCGTATGCCCCCGGTGTGCGGAGTCACACACGGTAGACACCTCCTGTGCAACCACATTTAGATGCAGCAACTGTGAAGGTACCCATGAAGCCACGTCTAAGGAATGCCCAAGACTCAAAAATGAAGTTGATATTCTAAAGCAAATGGTCAGGGATAACTCCACCCATAGAGAAGCCTCAACGAAAATCCGACGTCGGCGCCGCCATCGACGAAAACGCTCCAGTCACGGCGGTGGTCGTACGCCATTTGAGCCAAAAACATCAACTTCTAGTAGAAAGCCGGACAGCACAAGAAGGCCTCCAACGACGAAGCCTCTCCCCCCGGAAGACTGGCCCGCCCTCACGAGCACACGCACTTCCAAGCAGCCTCCACGCTCCATGCTTCCATCGAAACCGGATTCTGTTGTTGACGAGGCTTCGAAAATAGATCGTCAAATCGTTCCTATGCTCCGATCTATCGTGAGTGTCATCAGAGGTCTTCTGACAAGCATCGATACGCCATCTGCTCGAAGCGGGCTACAGGTGCTGGACGCGTTGTGCCCAGTCCTTGCAAGCATTGAGTGAAGCCATGGACGACAATCACAGGACATTTCGACAGGAGGTCAGAGAATCGTCGATCATTCAATGGAACGCGAGAGGTCGAAGATCTCGCATCTCCGATTTCCGCCAATTTGTTCGTCTATACCGATTTCCAGTCATTGTCATATGTGAACCGAAATTATCACACCCAATCAGACTATCCGGCTACGAGTCATTTTTCTCATCAAGCGACATCGAAAGTAGCAAGGTCGTTGTTTTTATTCGCCGAGAGCTTGCTTACGTCGTTCAGCCAGTGCAACCTCACGACGACAATCAGTATGTGCGCTTGACTGTTAAAAATAGAAAGGTCACTTTCGCACTCCTGGGTGTGTACCTCTCCCCATGAAGTCGATTCGACGCGAAACGACTGGACGACATTTTAAAGGCCCATCCGGGCCCATGGGTTATTACCGGGGACTTCAATGCACATCATACTATTTGGGGAAGCTCAAGGACCAATTCAACGAGACGGCGTCTAGCTTCATTGGTCGCCAGTCATGATCTCGTCCTCCTCAACGATGCAAGTCCTACGTTTCTGCGAGGCACCACATACAGCAGCTGCCTTGATTTGTCATTCGTGTCACGCCACTTCGCCACGCAAGTAAAGTGGTTTTTGGACATTGAAACACATGGAAGCGACCATATTCCCACCTACCTGAAGATCAGAGGTATTTCCAACACGTATTCATCTACCACAATACGAAGAATAGATTGGACGAAGTTCAAAACTCAACTTGAGGACGCTTGTCAGCAGCGTCCTCAACTTGAGGACGCTTTCTCTCTTCTCCATATGCTATTGTGCGAAAAGTAAAATTATCAAGACATTTCGGCTGTAAGCATGCCATGCTATGTTTCATCAGATATATCTTGCCTCGCTACAGTTTCTTGAACTGCTTGCGCTAGCTGCAGGGGCGCTCGAAATCAGCCTTGCGAAGTGTGAAGGCGTTCGTAGTCGTAGTTCTCAGGCTTACCCCACTGGACCAAATTTCGGAAGTCTCTGCGGACTTCTGTAGAAAGAAAATTCCTGTCCAGCTCATCGCTTTATTATCTCGTTCCCGAACGTCATGCCACTTTTCAACATAAACTACACATCTACACTTTTAACGCTTCTCCTTGCAGGTTTCAGCAGTGTATGCCATGCACGGTTTGTACTATGTTTTTTCTTCATATATTATTGTTGTATGCCTTGCTAACTTTGTTGTACTGGTTGAAGGTCGCCATTGGACTTCGCGGGTCGGACAGGTAGGAGGTGGACGAAGAGATTTCGACCTGTTTTCGGGCCGTTCGTTCCAATTTGGTAATAAATGCGCCAAGAAGCTTCTCAACGCTCGCTAATTGTATGCATATGGTTCTAGGTATGGGGACATATCACCCGGTACGGAATTCGTAACTGTCTTTCTTCAAGCCAGATATATTGTCAAGTAAATATACTTTGCCCCACACCTTGTTTAATTTACCTATGCTAATCCTGCACAATACGACGCATGTTACGGCAGTAACATGTAGCTCTAGCACCATATGGCGGAACAAGTTCATACGTTAACAATGTGGGCACACAAATCAGGCTCTGCATGTCCAAGTCGCGTCACATGACCACTGGGAGCAGTGACGGAGCCACGGAAAATGAACGTCTTTTTATAGTGATTCTATGTAACGATCGAGACTCCGCGCAGACGTTCCATTTCAATGGACTACGGAACTTTTAAGAACATTTCCCTGCTTTGGAGTTCAGCGATCGCTCTTCCGATGATAGGTTATAGATATAAATTTATTATATAAAGTTATTACGTTATATTTATTACTAACATTCAGGATATAAAATAGTAGCGAATTCCATTATTAAAGCAAAGAATAGTGAGATGTTAACTATATAAGAGCCTAGTCTACCAAGTAGCCCCATATGCAAGAAGCAAAAGAAGTTCAGTACCTCATAAAACTTCTGCAAAGAGCTATTCCTACATTTAAAAAACCGTTTTAGATGGGAAAGCATCTTATGCTCGGGACAGTGTCCGTTCTGCGGCGTCCGCACCCATACTGCAAATGCCAACCCTCCCCCGTCAACTCTCCCCCGCCAAGCCAGGAAGCTCTTGGTCGCGCGATGGAGAGCGACGGGTCATCGAACGTTGCTGGCGGAGCTCCTCGTAGCTCTGGCACAGCGTTATGACCTCGGTCAGTGTGGAAGGGTTTTTGGCGAGCAACATGGTGAAGGCGTCGTCGTCAATGCCCTTCATAATGTTCTGGATCTTGTCACACTCGGACATGGTGCCGTTGGCTTTCTTACACAAGTTGAGGACGTCTTCGACATAACTTGTGAGCGATTCACCGGCCTGCTGGGCTCGTTCGCGGAATGCGCTGTTGTGCTTGCAGCTGGCCTAACCGAACGCTTTATCCGCACGCTCGGTGACATGCTCTCAATGTACGTCGCCGCCGATCACACAAATTGCGATGCCATTCTGCCCTTCAACACCTACGCCTATAATACCGCCCCTGAGAGCACTACTGCTTTTTCACCCTTCTTCCTATTGTACGGAAGGCACCCGTCTCACACCATCAACACGGTACTTCCATACAAGCCGGATACATCTGAATGTGCACCTATTTCTTACACAACCAGGCTTGAAGTGTGTCGCGAGCTTGCCGAGAGATTCACAACGCACGCACAAGAGCGGTAGAAGAGCATTCGCGGTGGCACCACCACTGCTGAGTCCACGTTCCTCCCTGGAGCGCTCGTATGGCTCTCGGTCCCTACCACTGCAACTGGCCTCTCTTCAAAACTACTGCCGAAATACGAAGGTCCCTACCGGGTCGTCGAGCGCACGTCCCTGGTCAACAACCTGACTGAACCTATCGAACCATCTTCGGACACCCGCCGTCGAGGGCGCGACATAGTCAACGTGGAGCGCCTCAATGCCTACTATGACCCGCTCATAGTGACGAGCTGTTACGTCGACGGATGGCTCCCTTTTCGTACCCGGGGTAATTGTGGCGAAACCTTGGTACTGTTTAATGGGTCGCGCTCTCCAGCGGTTTCTAGTGGGTTGTCCTCTTCCGAACGGCGCTCGCGATCAGTCGTTTTTTTTTATTTATTTCCGGTTGTAGATCACATAAATGGGGACAACAGAATTATGTTACAAGACACCACAAACATGTAGGCGCACATCTAGCGTAACCACTGGATAACAAACATTATGATTTAAAATTCCTTCATAGTAAGCAGGGGTTCTACCCTAGCCAACCATGTAGGAACACATTCTTTTGTTTTTTCTACCTCAAGAAACCGGGCCATACTTTCTTGAAAATACTGTCTTGCTGGTCTTCTATCCGGATCACAGTAATATCCAGCCATTCGTGAGCGCCATATACTGTGCAAGCCAGTCATCATGATTAGGTCAAAAGGCAGTCCGTCCTTATTGTCTATTGCTAAATACCGAATTCCATGAGGGTCTAACGGAAATTCTTTAGGGAGTGTACTTTTGGGACGTGTTGCAGAGGACTCGCGATCAGAGTCCGTGCCTTTGCCTTGACTGTCGCCATTGCGCATTGTCGCTGACTGCCGTCCAATAAACACCTTAACAATATATGTTTATAAAGCAGAGTATTAGCGCAACTCAGGTTCGCTACCATACGATAACCCCTGTTCGTGTTGACCCGCCGTGGCGGTCTAGTGGTTATGGTGATCGACTGCTGCCCGAAGGCAACGGGATCGAGTAGCGGCAGCGGTGGCCGCGTTTCCATGAATGCGAAATGAAGAGGCCCCTGTTCTTAGATTAAGATGCACGCTGGAGAACACTAGATGGTGAAAATTTCAGGAGGCCTCCACTTTGGCGTCCCTGATATTGATATCGTGGTTTGGCATGTAAAGCCCCAACAATTATCTCTGTTCGTGTTGATCGTGCAAGGATTGATTCTTTGTGAGCTTAGTTCTATATTTAGCTTTGATGTTTTTTAACGTCGCGGTATGTGAAGTTGAGTGAAACCCTGGAAAATGAAATAAATTAGAAACCATTCATCAGAATGTCGCCAATGGTCCGAGTGTTGGTTTGGGGTTACGTGCCTCATTAATTACTCTTCTTTTGTGTGCCCGCTCTATTTGCTGCAACGCCAGTTTCGCCAACCTCTACTGCAGAGGCGTGACTTTTACAATTTATCCCCCGTGGGATTCACGGATTTGGACAATAAATTCTAAAGCACCGTCCGCGTAGCCTTCTACGATAGAACAATTTTTAAATCTGGTTCAGTAGGGTGCCGAGAAAGAAGTGAGGAAGTGTGACGAAAAAGTCAGTTGCCCTTCTCTTTCGCATACGCAGCTAATTATTGCTGATTGCATCTGCATTTTCACACGACATTCGTCCGCTGCCTTCTCACATAAAATGTATCTTAGCATAGGCGTGCGCACAGGGGGACAGGGGGGGGGGGCGGCCGCCCCTCCTATTCAACTAAGAGGGGGGGCGCAAAATCAGCCCCACACATTGACGTAATAGGGAAGGGGGAGGCGCTGCGACATGGGTGGGGGGCGCAATGTCAGCGCCATACATTGACATAATTGGGAGGGGGGGCGCTGCGACGAACCTTGGCCCCCCCCTGAAGGGGAATCCTGCGCACGCCTATGTATCTTATGGAACACCATGGTGGTACCGAAAAAATATTAAACCTTGCCTGGGACCAACATGTTTTCGTTTCGTCATACCTGCGCAGGGTGTCCCGCAGCCTCCTTTTCTTGCTTATATTTCACCCATTCACTCTCCACTTTTGCTCCTTCGTTTCGCTGGCGGAGCAAGTGGATTTTCCGAGAGGAAAAGCGAGCTTTCGTACGCATTTTGAAATATTTCCAAGGTGTACAGTGGCATAACAGTTTGCTGACACAATGGCCTCCTCGCCGCCCACACATCGCACATCGGTCATTGCAGTGAAAATACATGGCTAAGGGTATTTTAGGTTTAGGGCTCTTTAAGCGCTGAAGGAACCAGCTGGGTTAGCGTCTCTCGGAAGAGAAAGCGTAAGTCGCAATATTTTCAAACCAGCCTGTGAATGGAGCGCCGACCGATACGACCGTGCTAGTAGTGAAGACTAGGACCACCGTCAATCACCTATTGGTAGCACCACATTTTTTGTGCCGATTTAAACCTTCCTCTTGCAAACATGGGTCGAGAGAAGGAGATGATTCATTAGAAAGCAGAAACAAACATGAGTTCCAATGTGCGCGTGAAGGCTTTTGTGTGACTGGTGCTATAAAAACCATGCCGCATGATTGAGTCCAGTAATGTCAACATTACTCCTATGTACATCAGGAGCATGCAGTGAACAACCAATGTTGCCTTCTGAGTGAGAGCGTTACACACGACTTTTGAAAGAGAGAGTGTTTGCATACTGCTGGTCACTCCATCCGGTAAAAATAAAACCAAGAAGCGTACTTACTGGATAGTAAATGTGTAGTCCATAACTATTCTTCACATTAACATACTGGTCGAGTACAGGGGTGCTATGCAGGATGGCCCGAGTTTGGCGAAACTCGGGATCTTTCCGAGCTCTGGCGACACCCCCTTTTGAACGAGCTAATAGTACGAGAAGGTGAAATCCATCCCTCATCGCGCGCTCCGTTCCATTGGTTACGATGGAACGCGGCGTCACGTCAAGGGCGGTCGAGAAGGTTGGGTGGTGTCGTCAAACTGCTTTCATTTGTTTGTCGTTCCACTGAGTGCAGAAGTGCACCCATGCAAGACAAGTGGCAGAAAGCTGTACTGACTATATTTTTTTATGTGTGCGCGGAAGGTTTGAATTCATTTTCAAGCGTTTAATGTCTGCACTAAGTATCCTTTAGGATAATCAGCACCGTGTCCTCTGAGATTAGTTCCGCCCGAGCGCCTTATAACCAAGGAGGTTTTCTTAACCTCCTTGCTTATAACACGGCGGCTAGAGCTTATCGCCGAGGCCACGTGTATAACCACCATGGTCGGCCTGTACATTCCAGCGCGTTGCTCGGCCGGCACGCGCCCTCGTCGTTCTCTTCTTCATCGTCTGCTCGCTCCCAGACCACATGCGCCCGGCTGATTAGCTAAGTGGCTGGGCGGTATACCTAGCTAAGTCAGGGCGTGCTATGACGAAGCTGATTAAGCCAAATCATGCGAAGGCCTTGTTAACTAAGCCACGTCTTACTAAGACCATGCTAATGAAGTCGTGTAAAGCTAGGAACAAGGTAATTAAGATCATGCTAACTAACACTACGCTAATTAGGAGCATGTAATTAAAACCAAGATAATCAAGACCTTACTCACCGAGATCGCTTTAATTAGGGTCGGGCTAATTAGGACTATGCTAATTACATCTGTACTATTACGGACCTTGCGAATTAAACCTGAGTAATCAATGCCGTGGTAATTTATGAATTAATCTTAACTAACACGACGCTAATTAGCGTGTTAATTAGGATCGTGCTCAATAGAATTATGCTAATTAGCTCTGTACTATTCAGGACCTTGCGAAATAAACCTGAATCATTAATGCCGCTGTAATTAAAACATCAACAATTAGTGCTAATTAGCACGACGCTAATTAGGAACGTGTACTTAAAACCAAGATAATGAAGACCTTACCCACTGAAGTCGTGTTAATTAGGATCGTGCTAATTAGTATTATGCTAATTGCCTCCGTGCTATTCAGGACCTTGCGAATTAAACCTGGGTAATTAATGTCGTGGTAATTAAAACATTAACAATTAAGAAAGGACATTCAATATCATGTTAGTTAAGACCTTCCTAATCAATAGCACCAATATTGAGACCGAACTCATTACTCTGAAGCAGACCAAGCGTACTGAGTAGACGAGCCACTTAAAAAGCTGGAAGAAGCTAGGTGATCACAAGCTCCTCCGATGGCTCCAGCCTTCGCACAAGTAGTGCAAGCTGACCAAATTATTTTATATGCAAAGAAGCTGCTGAGTAGCGTCCACCGCATAAAACACTTGACAAGCACACCGGCACTATGACAGTTACGAGTTGAACTGGGGCCTTTTCAGAATCAACGAGTTTGTGCCCGAGTTCGCGCGTCAATCAATTTGATTGACAGACGCCCGCGGCGAAGAGCGGGTCCGCCCACCGCGTTTCCTCTTGCCGAGGAACAGTGCTCACGACGCAACGCCAGCGAGCGGCACGATTCATCTATGAGCCTAATCGCACAGACTATGCACACACGCACGAAAAACTAAAGGTTATATCATCACGGGGCTACGATGTCTCGCATTCACTTTCACCGCTCTCACGACGTACCACGCAAAGCTATGAAGCAAGCGCCCCTGGTGGGATTTTCGGCGAGAACTATTTACTTGTTTGCTATTTACTTGTTTGTGGAGGCATTGTTTCTACCGATTCGCTACTACAGAAAAATCTTCACACGTGTAATGTAAGTATAGCAGTAACCTGTCCGTTTATTTATCTGTAATATTCCAGAGAAGCGAAACGAGCTGCACCAGAGCGCTGCGTGTGCGCCCTTGTTGCCTTCGAGAGTGGAAATTTCCATGCACTAGGTGGAACGAAAGAATTTTCCGAAAGAGGACAAACGCCCACGAACACGCCCGTGGGAGGCGCGATCATCAGTTGGCAAAAAGATAGCGCGACAATCACGCTGACGTCGCTGCACTGTCAAAATGATGACTGAGTGGCGGCGCTGACGCGTTCGCACGCGGTGTTCCTTTGAAAACCGCCGCAGATGCCGCATATGCGCTTGTGACGCCATTCTCGTTCTTGTAGCCGTTTTTATCAACGCTGCTATCGCGCGCTCCGCACTGTCTTCCTGTCATGACCGCCGTAATGCAAGCTCGGAGCAAACTCGTGTGCCCGAGAAGCTCGGGCCATCCTGCATAGCACCCCTGGTTGGGGAATTGGTCTGTTTGGGTCCCATATATACGAAGGTGTAGCGCCCATGATTGCTGCCGCACCTGTGTAGCAATGTACACGGGTCGATGTGGGGACGGTCGAGCAGTTTAGCGTTAAGGCGGCGCTCGCACTACCTGTGAGTAGTCTGGGACGTGGTTATATAGCGTGCCCATGCAATGCCGCAATGAATTACTTGAAAGCTGAACGTAAGGCACGCATACGATACTAACATCTGACAAATTTATAGCAAGGTTCGTGGCAGTTTCTAAGAGAAAGTTCAAGCGATGAGGCTATAGAGTAGACTTCGGATGGAGGCGCTGTAAGCCATACTTAGCTATTGATTCTGTACACGCTTTATGATCCTACCATTTTCTCTTTCCATTGTCGCTCTTGATAGTTATGCTAGCTGCTACAACTCTGAAACGAAAGCCAAGTATTGATAGCGAGAGCGCGGGTGGTTATACAAAGGAACAGTGCGATAATAGTTCACAATGCACGCCATGCAGTATTTTTCCGCTCGCGGAATGCACTAAACGGAAAAAAATAGTACCAATGGCATCGCGTGCGCGGCATCCCTAGCAATCAAGCCTCGCTCGATCTGAAATAGCGCTGCCTTGAGCCAAAAGGCTAGCGTTGATGATGATGATGATGATGATGATGATATGTGGGTTATAAGGGCGTATTGGGTGGGCTTGCCTAAAGAGCGCCAGGAAGTCTTTTTGCTTTCAGTGCAACAATAAAATGTTCGTAGTAGATGAAACGTGGCTGTATATTGGCCAGAACCAATCGCAAAGCAGCGTGTAAAAATAGATATATCAAATATAACTATGGCAATGAATGATGGAGTGTGGCATGTTAAGACGTATCGCTTTTGAAAATGGTGATGGGCTAAAAACAGTTCTATAAGAGTAGCGCCATTGCGTAATCAAACCACGTGCACTCAAGGGTGGAGAGGCATGTGCTATGCCGATCTTCTCTGAATTCGCACTGATGAAGATCAAGCAGTGTTTTTTCAATCTAGAAAATGCAAAAGAGTTGCGCTCATAATTTTCCCCAGCAGCTTGTTCAAGCCGCTTGTAAAGGGTATTGGACGGTAGCTTCTGAATCAAGAGGGGTCCTTGCCTTCATTTAAAACAGGGACAACAATGGCCTTTCTCCACGTGGACGGGAGCCACCCGGTGGCCCAGATAGTGTTATAGAAAGCAAGTAAAGAAGTATTTGTGTTATCGTGAAGGTGCTTGAGCATATCGGAAATAATTCTGTGGGGTCCCGGTACTGTGCTGTGGCATGAATTCAAGGCAGCCGTGAGCTGAGCGATATTAGAAGAAGAGGGTGCAACGTGGGCTTCTTGGTTAATCATTTGAAAAGGTTTTGGTGTAACGCAAAAGGAAACACGGACACGAGAAAGCGTGCCTCCTTGTGCCCGTGTTTCCTTTCCCGCTACACCAAAACCCTTTCGAAGATGTTGCGAGTGTTTTGCGTTCTGCCATTTCCTTAAATTTTAGGAATTTTCCGTAGTGCACGGAAACTGAGATTCGCTCATAGTTCTGGCCAAGGCGGTTGGCCTGATCCTCCATTGTGCCTCCTTCAATCGCCAGGGTCAAGGAGTGTACTTCAGGGGCGTAGCCAAGGGGGGGGGGTTGGGGGGGGTTCAAACCCCCCCCCCGAAATTTTTCAGTTTTGCTTGCGTATATAGGCACGCACACATACAAACGCACGCACGAACATACATAAAGTATGGTTGAACCCCCCCCCCCCCCGAAAAAAATTGCTGGCTACGCCCCTGGTGTACTTGCTGGCCCTTAAGCTTATTTAGGCCATTCCAACCTTCCTTTCTCGACGTAGGAGTTAATGCCAGAGATAAACCTGGCCCAGCTCTTTGAACAATTGGCGAGGAGCGCTGTGGTGTAGGATGACATTTATGAACAAAAAGACGGCAACGTCATCAATAGCAGCGCTGATAGGGAGTACTCGAGTCATGGCATGTTTTGTCGCATGTTCATAGCAATGGCGACCCACTTGTTCCCAGTGTATGACTCAGGAAAGTGGCGGAGAAAGTCCAGCAGGGGCGCAGGATGATTCTGTCGTTGGTATTTATCGCAGGGGTACACGTAACCTTGAACGGACCGGGAAAGACCACACCAGAAGAGGCGGCGTTCAACACGGTCGTATGTGCGAGAAAAGCCCTATGTCCACCAGTTGGTTCGTCGTGAAGATCATGAAAGGCAGATGTTTAGACACGACGAGAAGAAGCTCAGGGTCATCTGTCTGGACGCTACGATGCTACAGGGTACATTTCAAGAGGACGAATATGCGGAGTAAGGCGTCGTCAGGGGCAGACACGAGACGGTCAATGAGTGATCGCAAGAAGGCCTCACGACGTTTCTCTTTGCCAATCGTCACCCAACATCCCGCCGGGGCTAGGCTTGATGACCGATCCGTCTGGCTCGTCAACAGAGTACCGGGCGAAGCATTCGGCGTCCAGGTGGAGGCATCCAGACTATGAGTACTCCTGAACACACAACGCGCAACAAGCAAGTCGTACATGAAGTCGTAACGATGGAGATAGAGGAAGACGACGGCAAGGTTAGAGCAGGTGGCCCAGGAACGGGAGCGGTCTCTGTGTCGCTACTGCTCAATAAATGTGCGAGTACTAAACCACTGCACTTTGTTCCTGAAGCGTGTAGTGAACATCCTCGAACGGTTAACGGCAGAGTTTCCCATGGTACGCTCCTTCAGATGTTGCGCTGTGACTGGCCACGTATTCCGCACAGGAATTCGCAGCCAGCACTTGTGCTGTCCTAATTTAAAACGCTGTGCATCATCACTTCGCTGTCCGTCAAAGCGAAGTGATTCATCAATTGATATCTTTTCAGTCCCATTTAGTGCGCATTCAGTTCGGCGGCAGAAATCGTCCTACCACACTCCTTTCACGCTCCGAGTTCACGCAGTTACGCTTCTTGAGTTAAGAATGTCCGTGAATATCGGGAACCCCTTTAATTTCTCTGGAAGAATATATTTTTCTAACCGAGCGTACAGGACCACGACACCAGTCGCAGTTTTACGAAAGAAAATCACACTTCGTCAAAAAATTTCGGAAGTCCATAATGAGCGGGAACCGATTTATTGCGAATTGTGTGAAAATGGGATTTTGACGATATCCTACAAATAAGGGGTCATCATTTTTGTAGAAATGCTGTGAATAGCGCAAGCTTACAGTCTTGTTAACTTGCTGTTTTCAGGCCTCCATTTTAAGAAAACAAGACACAAATATGGCACAATAATCAATAACCTCTAATTTCTTATTTCAACGCTGCAACTCGATATTAGCCAGAATTTTTAAAATTTGCCTAAGCAGCGCCGCACTTAGGATTGATAATTTTGCCAAATGAAATTGACGTAAATGCCTCAGACAAAACCCATAACTGCTTATTAAGGGCATGTGCCTGAAAATGCGCTATTTCGAAAAGTTAGCTTTAAAGAAGGCCACTTACGGTTTTCCCTAACGCTCTAAAATTAAGGCCAAGCCAGTGCGCTGAGTCTTTAAAACATGTTGCATTACTTTTTTGCGAGATGAGAGTAGGAAAGTTTTGCAAGTGGCCGAAGTGCCGCGCAACCATTTAGGTTAGCGAGCATGTAGCTATAGCTGACATTGTCACGATTTTTGTGTCTTCAGTCTCTTCTTTCGTTTTCACGAAGCAACAAACTGGCAGAAAAAAAAAAAACTCGAAGAGTTGCTTCAATGGACAAACTGGTACATATGTACAATTTAGTCAATAGTGTCAAGGTGCGTCTCAGACTCATATAGAGTCTTTGACGTGGCTATTAGGCGTGGCCAAGCATTGTAGATATGAAATAATTGAAAGGTGAACGTAAAGCATAGATACGATAGTAACGTGGGACAAATTTATAGCCGGGTGGGTGGCAGTTTCTCCGAGAAAATAGCGTTGAAGGGATGAAATAAAGGACTAGGTTTCGGACGGAGGAGCTATGAGCCAAACGGCTATTTCTTCGGTTCGCACTTTATGACTCTGCCAGTATCTCTTTCCAACGCCACCGTTGATAGATCTGCTAGCTGCTAGAACTCTGAAACGAACGTCAAGTATTGACAGCGAGAGCGCGGGTGGTTATAAAATGGAACAATGGGATAACAAATCCCAATTCGCCGACGGAAAAATAAGTAAAAATGGCAGGGCGTGCGCGGCGTTTCTAGCAATCAAGCCTTCCTCCCTAAGACACTAATACGAAGAGGCTAGCATGGATGATGATGATAATATATGGGTTTGAATGGCGCAAGCGGCGGGCATCGGCAACGAGCGCCAGGAAGTCTCCTCGGTTTCAGTGCAACATTAAAATATTCGTAGTAGTTGAAATAACTCGTAAGGAACGGGTGCCATCGATAAACCTTATAAGAGACTGTTTCAGTAAGGTGACTTGTTGGGCGAGTTGGTTCATTCTTACGGTAGAATAGCGCAAATACCAAGACGAGAGAAGATGGGAGACGAACAAGCGCAAACTATCAACTGATTTTATTCGTAAAGCACACACATATATAAACGAGCAAGGTCATAGTCACGAGTCACCTTAGCAAACAATAAACTCGATTAGTGGCAGGCGTTCAAGTAAGCTACCTCTGTGGCATGCAACGTGATAGATGGCCTCGCTACGCATGCCTCGCCCGATCTGTTAATGAAGGAAGCCTCCTCAATTTCTCGCGCAACCTTCTCTTTTAATCTTGAGAGCACCTTAGCTTCTGATAGCAAGGGTGCGCAGCCGCACTCCCTGCAATGTAAAGACAGATTAGAACAAGGTGTTCCCCTCAGTGAAGCTTTATGGTCTAACAGTCTGTTGTTCACACATCGTCCTGTCTGGCCGACATAGCATTTACCACACGATAACGGTATATGATATACTACCCCTCTGCCACTCTCGACATATCTTACAGTAAAACATAAACAGCAAAATAAACAAGTTACCAAAGGGCACTATGCAACACACGTGTTGATGACCTATTCAAGTTCTTTTTGGGCAAGGGTTACGGATCCCTGCCTATGCTTTGCATTTTAAGCTGGTTGTGTGAAAGGCTTCAATTATTTTCTTGTTATTTTTTATAGTGATGCGAAAGGATAATAGTGGCAATACAATTGGAATTACATCAGTACGAAAGACAACGGTTAGCTAGCTGATAGGGGGATGGGAGCGGAGGAGGAGAGCGATCGTTGGTGTTCTTGCTGCGTTGTAACGAGGCATCTCGCGTTCTTTCGGACGTATACTTCTGCAAACGATAGAGGGATCATATGCACAGCCAAGCCTGAAAGATACAAACTTATTGACATGACAGCTTGCACAGCCCGATTTTAGGGACGATAGGATTAATGTTTTCATGTTCAGGGGACGAATCCTTGCATATTTTTCTGGGGCAGAAAGCACCGTATCAACCTGGTATCCACTGGAAACATTTATTACTGCATGATTGCATCTGTATGAAAATGCGGTATATTGAAAATTTAACTTTAAAAAGGGCGCCGTCGATTTCTCTTAACGCTCCAAAATTAAATCATGCGCGTGTTCTGGTCTGTAAAAACATGTTGATTTATTTTGCGAGCTCCGAGTAAGAAATACTTCTAAGTGGCCAAATTAGCGTTACCGGTCAGCCATTTAAAGGAGCGAGGATGTAGCTATAGCTGCCATTGTCACGTTTTTTATGTACTAAGTTTTTCCGTTTTCGCGAAACAACGAACTGGCAAAAAAGACTAAGAGTTGCTTCAAAGTACAAACTTGTACATATGTACAAGTTTGTCAACAGTGTCAAGGTGCGTCCCAGACTCATGGAGTCTGGGACGTGACTATTTACCGCGGCCAAGCTTTGTGACAATGAAGTAATTGAAAGCTGAACGTAAAGCACGCCTACGGTAGTAACTTCGGACAAACTTATAGCATGGTGGGTGGATGGTTGTGAGAGATAGTAGACATCAAGCGATGAAACAATCGAATATGCTTCGGATGGAGGAACCGTCCGCAAATCTTAGCTATTGCTTTAGTACGCACTTTATGATCATGCCATTTTCTCTTATCATTGCAGCTCTTGATTGTTCTGCCAGCTGATAGAACTCTGAAACGAACGCCAAGCATTGACAGCGAGAGCGCGGGTGGCTATACAAAGGAATAACGGGATGATAGTTCCCAATGCACGCCATGCGCTATTTTTCCGCTGGCGGAACGCACCGACGGAAAAATAAATACCAATGGCAGAGTGTACGCGGCATCCCTAGCAATCAAGCCTCGGTCCCTAATGCATCTAAAATCGCGTTGCCTTGCGCTAAAAGGCTAACGTTGATGATGATGATGACGATGTATGTTTTTTATTGGCGCAAATGCTAGGCTTGCTCAAAGTGCGCCAGGAAGTCTTTGTGCTTTAAGTGCTACATAAAGAGGTGGTAACAGTTGAAATGTGGCTGTATATTTGCCTAAAACCAATCGTAAAGCAGTCCGTAAAAACAGTTATATCCAATAAAATCATGGCACTGACTGATGAAGTGTGCTATGTTCAGACGCATTGCTATTGTAGGCGTTGATGGAATAAAACAGGTCCGTAAGAGTAGCACCATTGCGTCAGCAAAGCTCCTGCGCACGATGTTGGAGTGGCATGTGCTACGCGTATGCTAAACTCGTACCAATGGCCTGAAAATTGACGCAGTCCTACGAGGTTCGAGGACGGATAACTCGCTTGGAACGCGTGCCATTGAGGAAAGTTAGAAGTGACTCTGTGTTGAAGATAGGTTCTATGCCAAGGAATATTGCTGGGTGCAGTGGTATATGCTGTTGTTATGCCATAGGAAAATATTTTTAAGTGCGGAACATTTCAGGGGCCTGGCCAGTCGTGCGCTGTCGTATGCTGTCATCGTAGCAGTCGTTGCTTTGCATAACACAGGCAAAAGCACTAATAGCAGATCCATCTGTAGGATATGATGATGACGATGATGATGATGATGATTAGGATTGTGGTAGACGACGTCTTACTGATGGCGCTCACAGGGTGATGGGCCAAGAACCCGGCGGCAGTATCTTTGAGTTAAATACTCGTGAAGCTAATGACAAACGCTGTAACTTTAGACTGAAAGAGAGAAACAAAACATAGTTAATACTTGAAAATTCTATAGAGGAAACAGTCAGATTATCAGATGTGATGTTTGAGATATGTAAAAACGGGATGTAATTAATAGTGAAAATAAGCCAACATACACTAGCATGGTAACCTTTTTGTTTGCTGTATGTGCTTAAACACAGCAGAGCGGACCTCCCTTTGGCTATGACCCAATGTAATGCAACCAAATGATAAAATTTCCTCAACATTGATTTGTAATCATAACTTTTGAAGCGGAGAGACGAGGCATCTTTTTCTCTGATTAGAATACCGGCGACAGAATAAAAAGAATTGGTCGATTGTCGCTACTTCACCGCAAAAGTGACATAGCAGTGACGCGCTGAGTCCAGCTTTATGTTAGCAATAATTCAACTTCGGAATTCTGCAGCGTAGTCTGGTGAATATAACTTCTACTTAGCGTGATACACACGACTGCTTATTCCACCAAAATCTTAGATGTGCGAAGTCGCTGAATTGATCCAATGAAAATTTGTGTATTTCATTATGCAGACACGCATTTCGAAATATCATTGCTGTCGCGTAAGCAGCATCGGGTATATTCGGTGTAATGGGTCGGCTTAAAGATTTTGTGGCTATTGAGTGCGCCATCTCATTTAAATATATTCCGCGATGGCCTGGTTCCCATAACAGCTGAACGTTTCGCAAGTTTGCCGGCATTAAATGATGAAACATAATACCGGCAGCGCGCCCTCCGGCCAAGGATAAATGTACTTCCCCTTGTTCTTCGAGCGCCTTGATGACGATAAGTGAGCGCGCGCAAGTGCCAAGGAGAAGTCTTCTTCCTCTTTCCTATTGAAAGGGTTTGCAGCGCAAGCACGGTAGTGCTGAAGGAAAGGTATAAAAGCGAGGAACGGAAAGCAAAGATGGACGACACGAGCGCTGACTACCAACTGGTTTTATTGCTCACGACACACACGTACATATATACACAGAGGTAAAAACTTATATCAAGCAGACGTCAGTAACGTGACACAATTCGGTGGCATGTCCGATAAAACTAAGGTAGATTGATAACTATTAAAAGATTAACCTTTATCCAAAAGCGCGAATTCTTTTTCATGCAAGGCCACCGAAGGCTGGCTCACACATTCACCTTCATATTTTCTAATGTGATACGCCTCAGCGATTTCTCGTGTTAGTTTCTCTTTATGGCGTTCCAACACACTCCCAGCTTGAAATTGAGGCTGACAGCCGCAACTTTTGCAGTGCAACACAAGGTTGGAACTTATCCCCTTGCACAGGTCATTCTTATGTTCCCCTAACCTCTTATTTATACACCGCCCAGTCTGTCCTATGTAACTGCGCCCGCACGTTAAAGGAAGCCTATACACCACGCCCACGGAGCATTCTACAAATTTATTTGCATGTTTTACTGCGCATGCCCGTCTCCTCATACTTGACATTTCACTAAGGCGTTCATCCGTCAACCTACAAATCTGACCGACTTTGCACGGAGCTGATAAAACCACATCCACACCGTATCTCGACCCAACTTTTTTCAGCCCGTGAGATATTTTGTGGAAATATGGGATAACAGCCACTGTTTTCTTTTTCTTTCCGTCTTTCTGTTTTGACTTGCTTTTGTTTTACTTTCTGCAGCAATTTTTCACACACAGATGTGATGACGAATTTTGGGAAACCCGCTGAGAGGAGCCTGTTTACTTGTGTTTTTACACTGTCCGTCACCAAGTGTAGGCACGATTTAGATAAGCTCGCGCTTATGGCCGAAGAAGCAATCGCTCTTTTTACCAGTTTACTATGGCTGGAGGCATAGTTTAATATAAGCTTAACACTTCGCGGTTGGTATTCCCAGCAAACGTGATTTGGAAATATTCTGATATTAATATCTAGGAAACGCAACGATCCCTGTTGAGGAACTTCGCAGGTGAAGTCTAGCCCACCCCCGTGTTCTTTGGAAGCACCTAAAACAAGCTCGGCCAGGTCTTTTTCATTTTTTACGGAAGGCTGCAGGAAAATTCACCTGCGAAGTTCCTCAACAGGGATCGTTGCGTTTCCTAGATATTAATATCAGAATATTTCCAAATCACGTTTGCTGGGAATACCAACCGCGAAGTGTTAAGCTTATATTAAACTATGCCTCCAGCCATAGTAAACTGGTAAAAAGAGCGATTGCTTCTTCGGCCATAAGCGCGAGCTTATCTAAATCGTGCCTACACTTGGTGACGGACAGTGTAAAAACACAAGTAAACAGGCTCCTCTCAGCGGGTTTCCCAAAATTCGTCATCACATCTGTGTGTGAAAAATTGCTGCAGAAAGTAAAACAAAAGCAAGTCAAAACAGAAAGACAGAAAGAAAAGAAAACAGTGGCTGTTATCCCATATTTCCACAAAATATCTCACGGGCTGAAAAAAGTTGGGTCGAGATACGGTGTGGATGTGGTTTTATCAGCTCCGTGCAAAGTCGGTCAGATTTGTAGGTCATAAACAAAGAACGCCGCCCAGCTCCGCCCATTCTACAGGCCTTGCACCCTTAGTGCAAAGCTTCCTTAATTTTAGGAGAGAAAAGGAAAGAAAGTGAGGAGGAAAGAAAGAGAAAACCGATCATAAACAAAGAACGCTGCCCAGCTCCGCCCATTCTACAGGCCTTGCACCCTTAGTGCAAAGCTTCCTTAATTTTAGGAGAGAAAAGGAAAGAAAGTGAGGAGGAAAGAAAGAGAAAACCGATCATAAACAAAGAACGCTGCCCAGCTCCGCCCATTCTACAGGCCTTGCACCCTTAGTGCAAAGCTTCCTTAATTTTAGGAGAGAAAAGGAAAGAAACAGAGGAGGAAAGAAAGAGAAAACCGATCATAAACAAAGAACGCTGCCCAGCTCCGCCCATTCTACAGGCCTTGCACCCTTAGTGCAAAGCTTCCTTAATTTTAGGAGAGAAAAGGAAAGAAAGTGAGGAGGAAAGAAAGAGAAAACCGATCATAAACAAAGAACGCTGCCCAGCTCCGCCCTTTCTACAGGCCTTGCACCCTTAGTGCAAAGCTTCCTTAATTTTGGGAGAGAAAAGGAAAGAAAGAGAGGAGGAAAGAAAGAGAAAACCGATCATAAACAAAGAACGCTGCCCAGCTCCGCCCATTCTACAGGCCTTGCACCCTTAGTGCAAAGCTTCCTTAATTTTAGGAGAGAAAAGGAAAGAAACAGAGGAGGAAAGAAAGAGAAAACCGATCATAAACAAAGAACGCTGCCCAGCTCCGCCCATTCTACAGGCCTTGCACCCTTAGTGCAAAGCTTCCTTAATTTTAGGAGAGAAAAGGAAAGAAAGTGAGGAGGAAAGAAAGAGAAAACCGATCATAAACAAAGAACGCTGCCCAGCTCCGCCCATTCTACAGGCTTTGCACCCCTAGTGCAAAGCTTCCTTAATTTTAGGAGAGAAAAGGAAAGAAAGAGAGGAGGAAAGAAAGAGAAAACCGATCATAAACAAAGAACGCTGCCCAGCTCCGCCCATTCTACAGGCCTTGCACCCTTAGTGCAAAGCTTCCTTAATTTTAGGAGAGAAAAGGAAAGAAAGAGAGGAGGAAAGAAAGAGAAAACCGATCATAAACAAAGAACGCTGCCCAGCTCCGCCCATTCTACAGGCCTTGCACCCTTAGTGCAAAGCTTCCTTAATTTTAGGAGAGAAAAGGAAAGAAAGTGAGGAGGAAAGAAAGAGAAAACCGATCATAAACAAAGAACGCTGCCCAGCTCCGCCCATTCTACAGGCTTTGCACCCCTAGTGCAAAGCTTCCTTAATTTAGGAGAGAAAAGGAAAGAAAGTGAGGAGGAAAGAAAGAGAAAACCGATCATAAACAAAGAACGCTGCCCAGCTCCGCCCTTTCTACAGGCCTTGCACCCTTAGTGCAAAGCTTCCTTAATTTTAGGAGAGAAAAGGAAAGAAAGTGAGGAGGAAAGAAAGAGAAAACCGATCATAAACAAAGAACGCTGCCCAGCTCCGCCCATTCTACAGGCTTTGCACCCCTAGTGCAAAGCTTCCTTAATTTTAGGATAGAAAAGGAAAGAAAGTGAGGAGGAAAGAAAGAGAAAACCGATCATAAACAAAGAACGCTGCCCAGCTCCGCCCATTCTACAGGCCTTGCACCCTTAGTGCAAAGCTTCCTTAATTTTAGGAGAGAAAAGGAAAGAAAGAGAGGAGGAAAGAAAGAGAAAACCGATCATAAACAAAGAACGCTGCCCAGCTCCGCCCATTCTACAGGCCTTGCACCCTTAGTGCAAAGCTTCCTTAATTTTAGGAGAGAAAAGGAAAGAAAGAGAGGAGGAAAGAAAGAGAAAACCGATCATAAACAAAGAACGCTGCCCAGCTCCGCCCATTCTACAGGCCTTGCACCCTTAGTGCAAAGCTTCCTTAATTTTAGGAGAGAAAAGGAAAGAAAGAGAGGAGGAAAGAAAGAGAAAACCGATCATAAACAAAGAACGCTGCCCAGCTCCGCCCATTCTACAGGCCTTGCACCCTTAGTGCAAAGCTTCCTTAATTTTAGGAGAGAAAAGGAAAGAAAGAGAGGAGGAAAGAAAGAGAAAAGCGATAATAAGCAAAGAAGGCTTACCAGCTTCCCACATTCTTCAGGTTTTGCACCCCTAGCGCAAAGCTGCCTTAATTATAGGAGAGCAAAAGAAAAGAAGAGAGGAGGAAATAAGAGAACGCCGATCATAAACAAAGAAGGCTGACTATCTCCGCACATTCTTCAGTCTTTGCACCCCAGGTGCAAAGCTGCCTTAATTTTAGGAGCTGGCTCGCCAGGTTCTTATGCTGGGGCGAAGTCCCGCGCCGTAAGCATAACCTTCTTGCTCTTGTTGTTCGAGCGCCTTTATTATGATATTAACGCAGCCAAAACCACATCTAGCATAGCCAGCTGTAGCATGCACGCGCTTGCGGGAAAGAGAAGTCTTCTCCCTCTTGGTCTTCGAGTGCCTTGATGATGATAATAACGCAGGGAAAACCACATATAGCATAGGCAACTGTAGCATGCGGCGCTCACTCCACTACGGCGTGCTCTAGTTTGATAGGAGAAACAAGGAGACGCAAAGAAAGATACAAAGAGATAAGGACCAATTTTTCGGAAAAAAATATTCTTCACGACGCAGCGTTCGAACCCGCGTATCCTTGATTCGAAGGGGAGCGTTCTAACCACTCGGACACTCGATTATCTAGGCATGCTAACAGAGCATAACATGGCCTTGTATAATGATGATGATGTCTGTTTTTTCTGGCGCAAGGGTCATGCTTGGTGAAAGTGCGCCATGAAAGATGACGGAAAGTTAACAATGATCAGTGATTTCTGTAGCGGATGTGAACAATGACTTTGTTACGTGGCTCTATATGGGCCTAAAGTACTGGGCACTAAAGGTGCGTAAAACGTATAAATAATAATTCGGCAGATCCCACGTACCGTGGGAGTGGATGTTATGTGGAGCATGCGGCCGGAAGGTGACTGTGGCGTAATTTTTTTTACTGAGCGAAACGTTACAAAATGACACTAAAGATGTGTATAATTTTTTTACGCACGCATATATGTTGGAGAGCCGCATATGTGTTATATATTCAGTAGATTATACAGTGGAATAACACTGCCAACGGCAACGTGGATATTACCAACACCACAAGCGGTAAGCTCATATGTAGTGCTTATACTCGTCTCTTATGATGGAGAATGCGCGCACGTTTCACGAACCCGTGTGCATGTGTGGAAGAGGTTCTTGACAGTTCTTGATCAAGGCCATCATCACCGTGGTCAGTGAGCACCGGCAGCTGGTCATGCCTTGTTATTGGATCCGGTCGCGATCGCGGTGACGAGGGGTCCATGTGTAGTGAAGTAGGACGTATAGTACAGCTGTTGGAAATCATGGATGTCTAGGTCATTTCGTCGACACATTGTCCGTCGATAGAGCCGGCGACATCTCGGAACCTGGAGTCACCCTTCAAGTTGGTGAGATAGGCCGGCGAGGCTGGTAGGCCTGGATAGTGCTATGTTGACCAACATCAGTGGATGGTGTTTGTCGTATTCGTAGACTACCTAAACGTACGTGACCTACGTAGCCTAGTCTACAAAGCGGCTGTCAGTCAGTCTGGCGTCATCCTAGGTCAGCATGACGCCATTGACGAGCCTCGTAAGAAATGAAGATGACACTGCGTCGTTCTTGCGGACTAAGTGCACTTTACGGTGCGATGATGTGAATATCACACGTAACTTTCGTTAATGTATTCCTCCGGGGTCGAGCAATGCTTCAATATAACTTGTTGAATGATAGGAATACAAATGTAATGTTTATTAGACTGCTATAAAGCGCAGCCAAAACTGGAACCACAGACGTTAATCTGATATGACGCATGTATCGTAGGAGTATCATGTAGTATTTATTGCTTTCATGCAAAATTAGATAGCCAGCACCACAACCACAACTGACGTTGCACCGACATTACGCTTGCATAGCTTGTTTTTCCATACTGATTCATAGACGTGGTGTGGTTCTGTAGTAGAATACCTGATTGACACTCAGAACGCTTGGGTTCGATTCCTGCTGAGATCATAATTTTTATTCTTTCCATTCGTCGGGTAAATACTGCCGATGTCGGTTTTTCTTAACGCTCTCGCATTTATGCTACCAATGACTGTTCTCGCTGTTCCTAGGTAGATATAAAAAGTCAATCACCTGTCGCGCATACCCGTACACCGCGGCCCGTGGTTAACGGGTATGTGCCACACGTGTCTGGAGGAAAGAGTTTGATGACTTACGCGACAGGATCTTCACGTTATTCCTGTAACGAACCGACAGTCATATTCGTCTACTACTGTTACCTTCCCTTGCCATTTTTGGTCTACACCAAGTTAAGGAGGCAATCGTGAGAACATCCAGACGTAGGCGGATAGATAGATAGATAGATAGATAGATAGATAGATAGATAGATAGATAGATAGATAGATAGATAGATAGATAGATAGATAGATAGATAGATAGATAGATAGATGGAAACGCTCAAAGTGCCAGAGGTTCGCTAAGAAATGCTTCGCATTTAAAAGCGCATCCCAACCGATCAACAAGAAATGATGCAGTGGAAATTGCTGTCGGTAGGGTAATAAAAAGTGATTTGTCCTGATAGCGTCTAGTTCAGTGCGCTGGACGAGGATGTGAAGCACAGTGAGTGCTTCTCCACATCTCTCGCACCTGGGTGTATCACCACCGGACAGAAGGTATGCATGTGTCCTGTGTGTGTATCCTATTTGTAGCCAGGTAACTGTTACTTGTGTGCGGCGTGATCTCGATACTGGTGGCCAATTTTCAAGATTCGGCTTGATAGCATGTAGTTTGCTTTGCGTTTGCCGATCCCATAAGCGCAGCCAATAAGCCCTGAGCTTTTGCGTTAGGAATGGTTTCAGGTCATGTGCGGGGACAGCTGTGGATGTATTCGTGGCAGCGTTGTCCTGGGCAGAGACAGCTAGTTGGTCCGCCAGCACATTTCCCCCGACTTCGCGGTGCCCTGCCACTCAGCACACCAAAACATGTTGTTTGAGTGCGTAGATTGTGCACTAAAGTGAGTAAAACGACACGTTGGCAGGACTTTTATGTTTTTTCAAAGTTTTCAAAGCTTTTAGGACGCTCAGAGAATCCATGTGTATGACTGCGCATGTTAATTTTTATAATTCCTTAGCGCGTTTAACGGCCACAAGTATCGCGTAAGCTGCTGCTGTGAAGATACTTGAATTAGGGTGCAGAATACCGGAATTTGAAAAGGATTGACCAACGGCTGCATAGGACACATCAGTGTGAGACTTTGAAGCATTTGTAAAAAATTCAGGATAAGTGTACTTGTGCTGTAACTCAAGGAAGTGCATGCGAATACGTGCAACAGGGGCATGCCTCGTGACTTCTACAAAAGCAAAATCACAGTGTATAAGCTGCTGCCGCCACGACGGGAGCTGTGCAGCAGGAGCGCTCACATGATGTTAAAAAAGTGGGACATCCATTTTCTCATCTAGGCCTCTCACACGTGGTGTGTAGGGCTGTCGCACCGCAGGTCGTTTGTTAAAGAGGGCTGAACTGGACAAATCATTGACAGTAGAGAGTGAGGGGTGTTCGTTGTTTGCGTTCACCTTGAGAAAATATGTGAAGGCCATGTAGGATCTCAGCAGGTGGAGCGACCACTCGTTGGATTCAACGTAGAGGCTTTCTACGGCGCTTGTTCCAAAAGCACCCGTAGAAAGATGAATGCCGAATTGGTGGACAGGGTCAAGCATCTTCAAGGTGCTTGGTGTCGCAGACTGACAAACAATGGTGCCGTAATCTAGGTGCGTTCGAATGAGGCTTTTGTGCAGGTTCATCAGGCATTTCCTGTCACTGCCCCAGGAAGTGCGTGACAGCAGTTTTGGGTATTCATAGTCTTCATGCACTTGTTTTTGTGTACTTAATGTGTGATATAAAGGTGAGTTTAGAGTGCAGAAATACGCCTAGAAACTTATGCTCCGCCTCTACAGGTATCCGCTGGCCATGGAGGTCAATTTCTGGATTTCGATGGAGACCTCGTTTTCTAGAAAAGAATTCGGCAGATCCCACGTACCGTGGGAGTCGATGTTATGCGAAGTATGCGCGGGATGGTGACAGTGGCGTAATTTTTCGCATTGAGCGAAACTTTACAGAATGACGCTAGAGAAATGTGGAAGGGGTATACGCACACTGATATGCTGAAGAGTCGCATATGTATTATTTAACCAGTTGTTTACAGTTGCATAACGATGCCAACAGCAACATGGGCATACCAACAGCAGACGTGGTAAGATATTGTTACGGGGAGAAAAAGGCGTCGAAGGTTATATTTACAGGGTATATACAGAGGACAAAGCCAGGCATACAAGATGGAGCCAAGTCCGCGCGGATTCAGGGAACGTCGTCCTCTTTCATGACGTCTCCCTCTTCATCTTCGGTAGCGCTTCGTAGCAATATGTAGTGCTTATATTTTTCAATACTAGCTAGCACGAATTCGAACAGGACAAAGAAGAAGCACAAATGCACAAGAAGCACAGATGCACATTAAGGGAAGTTTGCCTAGATATATGGTACACAGAAGAGTGGCATGCGCAGGCGCGCTGCACGTACGTTACAGTCACAGTTGCAATTGTTACAGTTGCGTTACAGTTGTTGCGCATATTCGCAATGCCCACGAACTATAGGTGGCGCGCCGTGCTTTTCAAGATGGCGCCAGTAGGAGGGTCAACCCATTTGTTAGCATAGGAACAGATAGTACGTGCGGACGTACGGCTCGTGCCACTTTCACCGGATGAAGTCATGAGAGCTGTGCTGAATTGGATATTAGACTAAACTACTTTCCCAAACCATGGAAAGTGTTAAGTACTCGCCACCTAATTATTTGCTGTGGTGTGAAAGGTTATATTTCAGCTCCGTTACCGTGCATAACAATGCTTTGCGAAATCCTGTGCGTGCTACATAAAACTGCATGAACTAAAATTGGCGTATGAGCAGAACGGCACTCCTAGGTAGTACGTACCGAGCCAACGTTTATAGATACGTTGTGCCGAGCCTGCCTTACGGATTTGCCGCAGTAGTAGGCCGCCGGCGAGTAGCGCCATCGCTGCTGCACGGGATCGAACGTTTAACGTGGTGATGGTTTGCAAACATAATACGCCGTCGTCATTACTTGTGCAGTCGGGAACGCGGAGTTACGTCTTCAACGGAACACAAGCATTTAACTTCCCATTCAGTAGCGCTTGTGCCACACCCATACTGAAACTCTAGCCGTGTGCAATTCACTTCACTCGCATGTTGCAGGCTCGATCAGCGCGATAGAAACACGAATATCGAAAAGAATGCACACGTATCCTTTTCGCAACGTCGAAAAAGTTAGCCGAGAGGCGTGAAATGTGGCTGTGACTGCACGTTCCAACGCTCTGACCATTTCGCTTCTCTGGTCGAGCTCGAGCGTGTTGGCGACATGCGGCGCTCCATAATATCCACAATAATTGATACATGCAATGCACAAGAAGAACTGTGCTTTTATTTTGATCTCGCTCAAGGATATTATACATTAAATACAATCAAAGTGACTTACGAGCGTGAAAGAACAATAACGCACGAGGGGACGTGAAGTGCAACTCGCTCCTCGTGAGTTAGCAGCTGATCATTCACCGTCGCTGTCACTCTCGGTGCCTTCACAGTCTTCTACGTCCAGTGAAAAATCCTCATCGTCAAGATGGTTTCTTTCAACATCACTGCTGAAAGCAATCTGAAGAATTTCCTCCGCCGAACAACTTCGAACACTCCGCGTCACCACGTTTACAACTACAGAGACGTCTGGGCGCGAAGAACATTTCGCGATTTCGCTCTCAGATCGGTCAACGCTTGCAGTGTGCTGCCACCTATCTACAAACGTACAAAAACAAGCAGCGCAGCGCTGGCTATGAAAGCAACACACTGGCGAAGGACGGCGTGGAAAGCGTTCGCTCCACGAAAGGCGTGGAGCAGACGCGTCCTCGAATGATTGAAACGTCGCTCGCACGATTAGTAACAGCGTTTTGCTGACAAAGGATAGAGGCATATTTTAATGCATCGACAACTTGAGATCGCTCAGTTTTACAAGAGCACATCGCGAGCCGACGCGACCTCCCGCGTACAGTGTTATGGGATTCATGCACTACAAGAAACACTGACCAATGCTATATACAAGTAAAACAGGGTGAGCTTCAACTTAATATGTCAGACGATAACATTTAACTAACCTACGTGGCTACAGAAAGCCTCGCGAAGCTGATAGTATGCGTACGCTGTGGGCTAGCATTGAAAGCGCGAGTCGCCACGTATTTTCACGAAAACTTCGCGCCTCGCAAGAACGAATCAGATTTCTCGTGTCACGGAGGGCCTGGTTTGTTCACTGATGCAGGGAACATGCCAAGTCGTAGTGTTCCTTCCTTGCCAACGCGTTAACACTGAGGTTAGCACAGCCGAACAAGGGAGCGACTGCGTAGAGCTGCCATTTTGTCGTCTACTAACCCTCCTCGAGAGGACGCTCCTAAATTCCGCTTGGCGGCGCGACAGTCTATGGACATTGCGAATACTTGTCCGTTATGACGGAGAATGTACGCACGTTTCACGAACCTGTGTGTATGTGTAGGAGAGGTTCTTGACAGTTCTTGAACAAGGTCATCATGAACGTGATCTGTGAGCACCGGCAGCTGGACCGGACTTCCTATCCGGTCCGTTCGTGATCGCGGCTACGGGGGGTTATGTGTAGTGAAAAGTGCGAGATATAGTACAGCTGGTGGAAATCCTGGATGCTCTTACGATGAAATGATCAATCATGCCTCCTGTCCTGGACGTGGCAACGAGGTCTTTTGATGCCTTGTCCACATCCAAGCCGTCTTTTACACAGTATAAGGGCCAGGCGTTTTGGTTCTTGATAAGTCAATGTTGATGTCATCGGTAATGATGAGAGGCCTGGTTCTCTCGGCAGATTTATTTTTGGGAGGCATTCACCCCGGTTTTCTCGTAATCCACGTATTCCACTTCGCGGACCACGTGTATGAGTGGGTGGTTGTTGAGTGTCTTCCAGGGGTGTTCTTGCTTCAGTTCCCTCACTTTCCTTGCGTCGGCCGCGGTGGTATAGCGGTTACGGTGCTCGGCTGCTGACCCGAAGGTCGCGAGTTCAATCCTGGCGGCGGCGGTCGCATTTCGATCGAGGCAAAATGCTAGATGCCCATGTACTGTGCGATCTCGGTGCACGTTAAAGAATACCAAATGGTCAAAATTTCCGGAGCCTTTCGCTATGGCATCTCTCATAATCATATCGTGGTTTTGGGACATAAAAGCCCAAGAATTATAATTGTTATCACTTTCCTTGCGTGTCACTGGGTGTGCTCGCCGTTACTGTGTTGGTTGAGACTCAGTATCACCTGTGGCACATACTCGCATAACACTAACTCTGGTTTACGGGTATGTGCCAAACGTGACTGAGAGAAAGGGTTTCATGACGTGCGCGACATGTTTTAAATGCGAAGCATTTGTTAGCGAACCTTTGGCACTTTCACCGTTTCTATCTATCTATCTATCTATCTATCTATCTATCTATCTATCTATCTATCTATCTATCTATCTATCTATCTATCTATCTATCTATCTATCTATCTATCTATCTATCTATCTATCTATCTATCTATCTATCTATCTATCTATCTATCTATCTATCTATCTATCTATCTAGCCACCTACGTCTGGGTGTTCTCATGATCGCCCCCTTAGCTTGGCGTAGGCCAAAATTGGCATGGGAGGATTTGACCAATAAGAGGATTTGACCAATATGACTGTCGGGTCATGACATGAATAACGCGAAAATCTTGTCGCGTACGTCGTCAAACCCTCTCCACCAGACACGTGTGGTACACACCCGTTTACCACGGGCCGCGGTGTACGGGTATGCGCCACAGGTGATTGACAGTTTATATCTACCCAGGAACGACGAGAACTAACTCTCCTGATTTAAACCGCTGTCCATCATCAGAAGACTGTCATCGCGAAGTGCTTGATCAATTGATATCTTTTCTGTACCATTGATAGCGCATTGAATTCGACGGCAGAATTCCTCTTCCCACACTGCTTTCACATTTGGAATTCACGCAGTTATGTTTCTTCAGTTTAGAACGTCGGTGAATATCGGTCGACCCTCTTTAATTTCGCTGGAAGAGTATATTTTCCTATCCGAGTCCCCAAGACCACTACACCAGTTATAGTATCGCGAAAAAAATTCCCCTTTGTCAAAAAAATTTGGAAGTCGATACTCAGTCAGAACCGCTTTTGGCGAATTGAGCGAAACTAGGTTTTTGACGAGATCCTACAAAAAGAGAGTCAAATATCTGAAGATGTATTATGAATAGCGTGAGTTTAGGTTCTCGTTACCTCGCAGTCCTAGGGCCCCCATTTTAAGAAGAGAAGTCACAAATATGTCACAATAATTATCCCCCTCTAATTTCCGATTTTCTCACTTCACGTCTATGTTATCCAGAATTTTCATAATTTTCCAGACCGGCGCCGCACATAGGGTAACAATTTTGCCAAATAAAATTGCAGAAGTCGGTAAAACACGGTGCATTATTTTTGCGAGATCGGAGTAAGCAAGCCTTCTCAGTGGCCGACGTGATGTTAACGCTAAACGACCTAAATGAGCGAGCATGTAGCCATACCTGCTATTGTCATGATTTTTGGTTTTAAGTATTTTCTTTCGTTTGCACGAAGCAACAAACTGGCAGAAAAAAACACAGAGTTGTTTCAAAGTACAAATCTGTACATATGTACAAGTTTGTCAATAGTGTTACGGTGCGTCCCGGTCCGATAGTGTTTGGGACGTGAATAATTAGCACGGCCATGCATTGGGGCAATGAAGTGATTGAATGCTGAACGCAAAGAACGCACAGTATAGTAACTTGGGACAAATTTATCGCAAGGTGGTTGGATGGTTCTCAGAGATAGTAGACTTCAAGTGACGAAACAATCGAATAGGCTTCGGTCGGAGGAACTGTATGTCAAACTGAGCTATTGCCTCTGTACGCATTTTATGATACTGCCATTTTCTCTTTATATTGCCGCTCTTGACAGCTCTTCTAGCTCCTACAACTCTGAAACGAACGCCACGTATTGAAAGCGAGAGCGCGGGTGGGTATACAAAGGAACAATGGGATAATAGTTCACAATGCACGCCATGCAGTATTTTTCCGCTGCCGGAACGGAGAGACGGAAAAATAAATAACAATGGAAGAGCGTGCGCGACATCAACAAGTCTCTCTCCCTAATGCATATAAAATGGCCGCGCATTGCACCAAAAGGCTAGCATTTATGATTAATACAATATATAGGTTTTAATGGTGCGTTAGTAAAGCTTGGCCAAAGAGGGCCAGGATACCTTTTGCTTTCAATGCAAACATCGTAGCAAATGAAATAACTCGAAAGGAACGGGTGTCGTTGAGAAAAGTTAGAAGAGACTGTGTTGAAGAGAGGTTGTATGCCAAGAAATATTGCTGTGTGTAGTACTCTGTGCTGTTCATATGCCTAAGCAAAATGATTTTTCTCAGAGCCATCTGCCGACACTCCAGAAGAATGTGGAAGACGTTCCGCCTTTTGCTGTACCTGTCCGTTCAACGACTATAACAGCACGTAATATTGATAACACGGTAAAATTACATGCGCGAAACAAGAACTTTGTTCACAGCGAGAGGCTAGAGTGTTTCAACGAGTCTTGGACCAGCCTGAACGTTACTGCGCCTGCGCGGCGGGCACTCTCCGGTTTGAACTGATTGGCTCTCGCTCAGCGGACGATTTGAATTTGAACTGACTTGCGGCGACGCTCTCTACCGTCCGTCAACTACACCTCCCTGTTGATGGCCTCCGAGATTGCGTTGGCGCGAAAACTCGGAGGCAATGCCTTGTTCACCACTTCTTTTACGGACGCGCGCCTGTACTGTACGATCGGGTGGCCTTAATGCGTCATCCGTGTCTGATCGGTTCTTTATACTACTACTGAACTTTTGCTGTTTAAACATATGGAGCATCCGTACACGATTGGTGCGTTTTAATCAGTGTTGGCGGTAACGCGTTACAAGTAACGGCGTTACCGGTAACGCGTTACTTTTTTTCGGCAACTTAGTAACGTGCTCGTTACTCTTTAGGAACTGTAACGGGCGACGTACTTACGTTAACATTTTTCGGTAACATGAGGTGTCACGTTACTCGTTACTTTTTTTTACATTATCCCGGAAGTTTTACACAAAATTCCCTCGTCTTATAGGCGCCACTATTGCAGAGCTCGCCCCAACGTTCTATTGTCGTAGCGGCGTACTCATGCCGGCCCGCCAGACGTTGTGCGAATAGACTGTTGGGCGAGTTGGTAATTCATGATGAATGAAAATAGCGCGAAAAAACGTATGACTAGACGAAGGCTACAGCAGATGCGCTTGTGCTGTAGCCTTCTTCGTCTCGTCATACCTTCTTTCGCGCTATGTTTCTTCATCAGGCGTTAAGAGTACCACCCAATGCGTCCTTCAAGTGCCCAATTAGTGTAGGTGCGGACGTATTTATTAAGAAGAGACGCAATCTGTCCGATGACAGCTTTGAGATGCAGCTGTTGCTTTATTTCTACAAGTAAGCTCTAGTTATTAGAAAATTCTCCTTGTAATAATCTAGCGATGGTTATCAACTTTGTTTTCAAAATGAAATTTGCTTCTCTCTATCAGCAAGTGCGGGCACACGTTTCTATAGTTCACATAAGCGCTCGCAATTTTTTCACATAAACGCTCGCAATTTTTGGGGCACACGTATTTTCAAAGGGGAAAAATGCATGTGTGCAAATCTTTTTTCCCCAAAACTAAACGGTTTAAAGGGACCGACAACTGGCCAGAACGGGGGATTAGATTCTGGTGGAAATGAAAAGGCCGTGAATTATAGTGACAGATTCCAGAATACTTTTCGAGATCTGAGTAGGATTTATATTTTTAAATCGCGGTTAAAAGTAACAAAAACCGGTATGTCGCGCAGCCTAGCGCGAGCGCCATGAACCAGACGTATGCAGTCTTAAGCACTTTGTTATGCGTAGTCTAATGCTTTTACACGCACCAGAACGAGGGCTGAAAATTTCAATATGTATGTTATTGTCAATTCCCGTTTGTTTCTACGGTAAAAGAAGTAAAGCATGACATGCGGCGTTGTTTTCGTGGCTTCCAGTGAAACGGGGGCTGCGGCGCCTGCGCGCGGCGTCCGGCGACGTTTCCCGCGTCGCTCGACTCTCGTCTGCTCTCGTCGTATCGGTCTTTTTGAAGAGTAGCACGCGAGTTTGCCCTGCTGCTCGCAAAATGCCATCGACTTACTGTTCTGTGGAGGATTGCTACCACTTCATGAACAGCACTGCTGGTGTATCCTACCACTTGTTACCCGTCAACGCGAACAGAAAGAAGCAATGGAAAGAGGCCGTCGGTTACTCGTTGCCGTCCGATGCTCGCATTTGTTCAGCGCATTTTCGTCCCTCGGACTGCCAGCCGTCGTCGGATAATCAGCAGAGAACACGACTCAAACGCACAGCTGTGCCGACCATCTTCGAGCGTACCAAGATGTTACATAACATGTTAAAGCGTCGTTTCGTTTTGGAAGGCTTAGCTTGGCTTGGCTTGACTAAAATGTGATAAAGCGACTTGTGTAAGGCCAAAGTACTTCTATATGAAGCCCCAGAAAAACGCTATAACTATTGTAAAATAATTTAATAGACTAGAAAGCAGTAGTCGCGGCACCGCAGGCTTTGCAAACGTAGCATTGCCTTTTTATACTTAGGGCATAACTTGTCACCACTGCTGGCGTATAATCGCTATCCCGCTCACCTCTCACTGTTTGCAGCATGTGATATTAAGACTGCATAATCGCTGCAGATCGAAAAACTCTGATTACGAACGTTTTACGGCGTTCTCCGCGTTACCACTCCGTGATTGGAGGCTGTGACCGGAAAGTTTCCCGTTGCACTCAAGAAAACGGGTACCATAAAACTTGGTTGTCGGTCCCTTTAAGCATTTTTTATGACTATTTGATCATCTATCTTGTTAGTAGAAGCGCACCGTCAGAATTACTGTAAATTCATTGAGAGTTGTGGTGTTTTCTTAAGGAGAGCGTTGATGATAAAATTTAATTTTGTGTTTAACGTCACATTGAGAAAATGGATTTACCATGTGCCACAGAGTCAGCAGCCATCACATATGACTGTACAGGCGACTTTAGGTCACTCCACTATTGCCAAGCGCCGGCGTTGCCGGGGGAAGGGGGGGGGGTTGTCACAAATTAGCGGGTTATAAAGCGCGCGCGAGGCCGCTTTCAAACTGCTACGAGACAGAACGGCGCGAACCGCTCGCCGAGGAGCGCGAAAAGACAAAAAAACAAGCATCAAAAGACGCCGGCGCGCCGCATCCTCCTCACCCAATCGAGCCAGGCGCAGACGACGCGATCAAACGCCCGGCAAGGCCTGGATCTTTCTGGAAGGAAAGGGGGACGCATCCGCGAGCGATGCCGCCGCGATTCGAACCTACGAGAAAGCTCTCGCCCTTTCCCCAGGCTTAGCTGTACTGCACGCAGAAGAAACATCCCGACGCTTCTAGAACCCGGGGGAGAAGGGATAAAAGCGTGCAATCGACAGTAGTGAAGTCAGTGAAGGGAGTCGGCAGGTCAGTGAAGGAGTGGCCCGGTGATGGTGAAGTTACGCTAAGTGTGGCTCCGTTAGCCAAAGAAGACGTGTTTATGATGGTGTGCGGTCGGCCGATCGTCAATTTGGAAAAATTGGATGACGACGCCGTGTGAGCCGTGACAAGTCACGACGACGGTTGAGCTACGACGATCAACGCTGGAGCTGGCGTGAGTGTTTCCTTGAAGAGAAGCATTCGATTACCGTCCAAGTATTGTGGACTGGATACGCCATTGTTTATTCAGGACTTTAACGGTCATTGAATAGTTTAATGCATGTGATTGCATTTGTTGCGTGTGATCTGTTCGTTTAGCTCCCGTTGTGTAAACACCATCTGAGTTATATTGTGAAGTTGTAACTGGTACCAGCCGAGTGTGCACGTGTTTGTGTTATTTGTATTGCCTTAACTGAGAATATATTTCGTTTTCGTTTGTGTTATCGACTCTCGGCTCTGACTCGGTCTTTGGACCACAACCGGCGTTCGCTGGCTGTCATGAATTTGGTGACTTCTGGCAGAAGAGGGAGAAGTAGAGGAAGAAGAAATGAGAGAAAAGACAGATGTCAAACGAAGAAATATAGAGTGAAGAGAAAGAAGAAGACCATACATTGAAGGAGAATTGAATAAAGAACGCAAAGAAGAGGGAGAAGAAGAGGCACGAGAGGCGACGTGGCCGGCGAGGAGAAGGAGGAAGGAGAGCGCGCTTGGAACGGGCAGAGGCACGGACGAGTGGTGGTCGTGGCAAGGCGTTCGCCTGAGGTCCGCCAGCACAGCTCTTGGAAATGTGCCCCAGCCTTCGCAGCAACGTACTGTGACCTGGGAGGCATGACCAGGAGGGCGACCAGCGCGCATGAGCGAGACCCTTCTCCTGAGGACGCGCAGATGTTCTGCGGCTATGCTCCGTGGGTCGCGCACCGGACGACGAGCGTTACAGCTAAAGCAAGTACCTGACGTGGCGTGGACCGGCAACTGCAGCTACCTGACGGTGCAACAGACGGTCGTGCTCTGGTGAAGCAACGCACTTCGCGGACACGACAAGTCGTCGCCTCAGCACCGGAGCTGCCACGTCAACGCCAGTAACCCGTGATGAAACTGTAAATATTTTTATTAGTTTTGGGATAGTGTGCACAAGGGATGTTTGTTTATATAGTCGGGCTTTCTTCACTACTTCTTATGTAAAGAGTTTAGTGGTTTTTTCGCATAAAGCAATTTTTCGTTATCCTCGGTGTTCCTGTGTTGTGTTTAACCATCTAGAGACCATGACAAAATATTGGCGAGCCTGCCAGGATTGATTATCCTACCCAACTGGTCTCTCACAGCACGGGAGCATGGATTACGAGAAATTGTTGGGAATCGCTACTGCGCTGGGACTCAGCCGAGAGGAGTCGCTAAGCTTGTTCGAACGCGCGGAAAAGGAAGCTCGCGAGGCACGTGAAGCTGAGAAAGAGATTCTTCTCTTAAAGTTGCGGTTGGCAGACGCCTCCATTCCCAGAGATGATGAAAGTAGATCATCGGTTTCTAGCGAAAGGGAGTCGCCGAGAGCTAAGAGCATTTGTCCGCGGAAGTTAATGGCTCCATTTGATGAGAAGAGAGATGATTTAGATGCCTATTTACACCGGTTCGAAAGAATTGCTATGGGACAAGGTTGGGATAGAAGCGAGTGGGCGACGGCACTTAGTCTCTGTTTAGTAGGTGAAGCCTTGAGTGTGTTTGGAAGAATGCCCGCCTCCGAGTCAATGGACTATGAAAAAGTCAAGAAAGCACTGCTTCAACGGTTCAGGCTGACTGCTGAAGGCTTCCGCGAAAGATTTCGGAAATGTAAGCCCGAAGACGGTGAAACGGGAAAGCAATTTGTGGGCCGCTTGTCTAACTACTTTGACAGATGGATGGAGATGGCTGATACTCCCAAAACGTATGAGGGTGTGCGTGACAGCATGGTTAGGGAGCAATTTCTTGCTTGTTGTCACCCAAAGCTGTGCGTGTTTCTAAAGGAAAGGAAGCTAGGATCACTTGAAGAGGTAGCCGATTATTCCGACCAATACATGGAAGCTCAGGCAATCGGAAACTTAGGACATATGGATAAAGACAGGATCAGAGGAGAGGAAGATGAGACGAATTTTAAGCCCCGAAATAATGAGCATAGAAAGCAGCAGATGCAGGAACGGTGCTTCCTCTGTAATCGCATCGGTCATCAAGCCCGTAACTGTCTCGTGGAATGCGGTGTACAACGGGAAAGAAGTTATTGCCAGGTGTGTAATATGAGAGGCCATAAGACTGAGGAATGTCGAAGGAAACCGCGAGATCAAGTATCAGCGGTGATAGCTCATAGAGAAGGACAGAAAGATGACAATAAGGAAACTGAGATACCGAACGTAGTGAGTGCAGCTGTGTCCGCAGCTGGCCTGAAAAATACTAATATGCCAGTTGTCAAAGGGACAGTGAACAACAAACATGTGTGGGTACTTCGAGACTCTGGTGCTAGTACGGTGCTAGTTAGAAGAAGTTTGGTCAACGACAGTGAGCTCACAGGAAAAACGTCACGAGTAGTGCTGGCAGATGGGTCAACGAGATATTTCCCGGAGGCCAGAATATGGTTAGACACCCCATATTTCACAGGGCGTGTAACTGCACTGTGTCTAGAAGAGCCCTTGTATGACGTGGTGTTAGGCAATGTGAAAGGCGTAAGAGCCGTTTACGACCCAGTGGCACAATGGAAAATGCCTAGTACATGCATACGTGGTCGCGTAGGAAAGGCGAAAGATGCAAAAAGAGGCGCAACGATGCCAAAGGAGACGTTAGTTAAAAAAGAGGTAGGACAGGAGGTGAACCCGTCTGCAACACTGGATGAGTTGGGCATACCCACAGCTGGGCTAGGTAAGCAGCAAAGAAATGACGAGACACTGAAAAATGCAGTACGTAGGATCGGAGAGAAGCCAATGAGTGAAGGAACGAGAAGAGATGTGACGTACGTACTTAATAATGGCGTGGTGTACAGGAAGTTCGTGCACAAAGGCAGAGAGTGTATGCAATTGATGGTGCCGGCAAGGTATAGACTATCTGTATTGGAGCAGTGCCATGCCAAGGGGCATAAAGGAGTGAGGCGAACTGTAATGGCATTAACTAAAGTAGTGTTCTGGCCGGGTTTGCGGAGAGATGTTAAAACGTTTGTAGAGGGATGTTGCAAGTAGATGGGCAAGCGAAAAAGAAATATTGTGATAATGGTCACAGTGTGACAATTAAGAGAAATAAGGGTACCCTGCTTGTATGTTTTAGGACTTTCTTCATGCAGTTTAGAAACACGAGAGTTTTCAGACAGCCAACTGTCGAATATGTTGAGTAGTCGGCATAGTGACTTCTCTACTGTAAGCGAGTGTGTTTAGGACTTCACTTTACTCTTATGGTGAACATTTGGTCGAATTGTTACAGTAGACACAGTGACATGATGCTTTTATGTCACTTATGAACTGTCCACGACACATGTGATGTGACGTTTAGTGAAATAGCCGTGATGTGTGGTGAAGTGATTGGTGATAGTGATGTGATGTGAGTGTGCCGGTGAAGTGCATCAAGAGAACGTGTATATGACACACATTGACGACGGAAGGCCCTGGGACGTCAGGAGCAGTTTTTCATGCCGAAAAACTCTTCAAAAGGAGGGCGTATCATTGTCATGAATTTGGTGACTTCTGGCAGAAGAGGGAGAAGTAGAGGAAGAAGAAATGAGAGAAAAGACAGATGTCAAACGAAGAAATATAGAGTGAAGAGAAAGAAGAAGACCATACATTGAAGGAGAATTGAATAAAGAACGCAAAGAAGAGGGAGAAGAAGAGGCACGAGAGGCGACGTGGCCGGCGAGGAGAAGGAGGAAGGAGAGCGCGCTTGGAACGGGCAGAGGCACGGACGAGTGGTGGTCGTGGCAAGGCGTTCGCCTGAGGTCCGCCAGCACAGCTCTTGGAAATGTGCCCCAGCCTTCGCAGCAACGTACTGTGACCTGGGAGGCATGACCAGGAGGGCGACCAGCGCGCATGAGCGAGACCCTTCTCCTGAGGACGCGCAGATGTTCTGCGGCTATGCTCCGTGGGTCGCGCACCGGACGACGAGCGTTACAGCTAAAGCAAGTACCTGACGTGGCGTGGACCGGCAACTGCAGCTACCTGACGGTGCAACAGACGGTCGTGCTCTGGTGAAGCAACGCACTTCGCGGACACGACAAGTCGTCGCCTCAGCACCGGAGCTGCCACGTCAACGCCAGTAACCCGTGATGAAACTGTAAATATTTTTATTAGTTTTGGGATAGTGTGCACAAGGGATGTTTGTTTATATAGTCGGGCTTTCTTCACTACTTCTTATGTAAAGAGTTTAGTGGTTTTTTCGCATAAAGCAATTTTTCGTTATCCTCGGCGTTCCTGTGTTGTGTTTAACCATCTAGAGACCATGACACTGGCGCACCAAAGGACCAACTCTAAATTGTCCGCGCTTGCGTGGTGCGTTTCCGGAGGGCCTTGACGCCAGCCCTTAGAATCCGCCCGGCGATTGCCGTCCCCATTAACGGGATTAGTGACAGGGGTTCAACTCTCCTCCCAACTCCCCCGAAATCTTTAAATTTCCATGTGTGTTTGCATGTGTACAGGCACACATGCAAACGCACGCACAACCGTACATAAAGGATGGTTTAACGCCCCCCGCCCAACCCCGGAAAATAAGTTCTGGCTACGCTACAGTTGTCATGGTACGACACATCTGTGCAACCTATTCTCGTTAAATCGGTACTTCGCGCAAAAATTGTCGTTTGTGACCGAAGTTTTGTGTGAAACATAAATATCAGCTTTGTAAAACTGTTATTTGGGGTTCCTACAGTGGACATGCGGTGAATAAAATTTCTGACCATAGAGTAACGGCGGAAGTAACGCCCGTTACTTTTTTAGGGTAACTGTTACGGTAACGCGTTACCTTTTTTAAGAGGTAACGTAGGGCGGTAACGCGTTCCTCTTTTGTTAGCGTAACAAGTAACGTATTTAGTTACTTTTTTTCGGTAACGCCTACAACACTGGTTTTAATTACTGCTGAAAGTAACAGCCCTTCTCTTTACGGCTGACTAAATGTGTAGTACATCCGCGCGCGTGCGCACAAAAGCGTGTGGGAAACCTGCAACTTTTGACAGCAGGTGTTCCCGGTACTAATTTTATACCGCTTCGTATTGAGCAAGGAAATAATGTAACCATCAATGCCTCGCGCTTAGTGTGATTAAGCTGCAACTTCTTTCTTACTGATGTACTTTTTCAGCCTTAATTGATATATTTTAAATGGGGTATGTAAGCAAGCTGGTATACATACTATCAATTTGAAATTACCCACTTAAAGACTATCTAAAAGTAGATTGCAAGTTGTCGTATTAAAATCAGGAGAAAATACTTATTTGTAGAAGGACGACAGCCAATCGACAAAGTATAGTTTAACAAACTTCGTTTCTGGGCAAGTTCTTTTCTATTCGCAAAAAAAAAACAACGTACGGTGTACAGTGAACAGTAACAGAAAAAAAAATCCGCAAATCCCACGCGTTGCGGGAATCGCTTTCATACGAAGCAGTCAGCGCGTACTTCTATGCTGTATTTTATGGCTTTGAGTCGAGCGTTACGAGGTGGACCGACGTGTTTTTGTAAGTGTAGTAACTGTGTGCACATCGTGGGCTTACCAGGCACGTCGACAACACTGGCGTTTAAAGCGTAACTTACGGTGCAACATAACGTCAGCCCTTACGTTAAAGTACACACGTCAGCATTATCGAAACTAAGTGCACTTCATGCCCCGCCGCGGTAGTCTAGTGGTTATGGTGCTCGACTCCTGACCCGAAGGTCGCGGGATCGAATCCCGACCGTGGCGGCTGCATTTTCGATGGAGGCGGAAATATTTGAGGCCCGTGTGCTGAGATTTAGGTGCTTATTAAAGAATCCCAGGTAGTCGAAATTTCCGGAGCCCTCCACTACGGCGTCCCTCATATCGTGGTTTTGGGATGTTAAACCCCAGATATTATTATAAGTGCACTTTTTGGTGCAATCACAAGAATATCATACGTAACATTCGTTAATGTGTTTGTCCGGGGTCGAGTAATGCTTCAAATAGCTTTCTGAATCATAGGAATACAAATGTAATGTTTAATGGGCTGCTATAAAAGCGGCGCCAACACTGGAACCACAAACGTTCATCTGATATGACACCTGTATCGTAGGAGTACATATGTATTGTTCATTGATTTCTTGTAAAATTAGATAGCCAGCACCCCGAACACAATTGACGTTGCACCGTCAAGACGCCTGTATAGGCTGTTTCCAAATCAGTTTATAGACCTGGCGTGGCTTTGTGGTAGAATACCTGATTTCCACGCAAAATGCTTGGGTTCCATGCCTGCTGGGATTCTAATTTTTATTCTTTCCATTCGTCGGGTAAGCGCTGCCGATGTCGGTTTTTCTTACCGCTCTTGCATTTAAATTTTCTATGTCTGTTCTCGCCGTTTCTGGGTAGATATTAACTGTCGATCACCTGTGGCGCATACCCGTACACCGGGGCCTGTGGCAAACGGGTGTGTGCCACACGTGTCTGGAGGAAACGATTTGACGACGTACGCGACAGGATTTTCAAGTTATTCATGTCATGACCCGACAGTCATATTCGTTAAAGCCTGTTACCCTCCCATGCGAGTTTTGGTCTACACCATGTTAAGGAGGCGATAATGAGAGCACCCAGAGGCGGCTAGATAGATAGATAGATAGATAGATAGATAGATAGATAGATAGATAGATAGATAGATAGATAGATAGATAGATAGATAGATAGATAGATAGATAGATAGATAGATAGAAACGCTCAAAGTGGCAAAGGTTCGCTATGAAATGCTTCGCATTTAATAAGAATGCGGCACTGAATTCTGCCATTTATGTCTTGAAAAGGACCTATAATCATTTCTTCCGCGTTACCGTTGTTCCGCTTCGAAGTTGCGCTTTGCAGTACTCCACGAATTACGCTGTCCTTGGCATTGGAGAAACTAATGCGGAGATGCCATAGAGACCTTTCAGTGATTTTAGTTTGTTTTGTGAGTTAGTGCGTTCGTTAAAAGTGCGATCTATAAACACAAGGCAAAATGTAATATCTTTAAATGCGATTTCATAGCACCTTTGATCCCAGGAGGGTCAGAGTCAAGCAACCCACGCATACACAAGAACTACAATTCTCGGAAGAGTAAATAAGACATTAGTGGTTAATAACCATGAAAACGAACGACACGCACTACATCGGTGTAACCAAGGGGGGGGGGGGGGCTCTTCAACACCTCCCAGAATATACCGCTTTGCATCTATCTATCTATCTATCTATCTATCTATCTATCTATCTATACACACACATATATATATATATATATATATATATATATATATATATATATATATATATATATATATATATATATATATACGCAGACATACAATTACCTGCATGAACATGCGTAAAGGGCAGTTGAATCGACCCCCAACGCCCCGGAAACGAATTCTGGCCAAGCCGTAACGCACACCACACAGAAAATTTATTTATTTATTTATTTATTTGTTCATTTATATACAGAATATTTACGGTTTACAGTGATAAACAACAAAACATATAAAACAAGGCTAACATCAAGGTAAACAAGGTGAAATAGACAGTAGATTAACATTTTCAAAAAATAACAGAAAGCTCGAACCCCGAAACTAGAAAAATTATACATTATTCTAAACTCAACCGAGAATAAAAATCGTGATTATCAGATACAGAAACAGTCTTCCGATAACACGTTCCAGTCTCGTACAGTTTGTGGGAAAAAGAGATTTGGAAAGATGGTTTGTATTGCAATTGTATGCGCGTACTTTGATGGAGTGGTCGTGCCTAGTCGAAACATAGGATGGTTCTGACAGTTAGGTGCGGCTGTCAATGTCTGTTTTATTATAAAAGATAAGGTGAGAGAATTTGAGTCTTAAGTTTTTTTTCCTTGTTGTTAACGTTTCTCTGCCCAGCAATGACTTTTATTCAGTGACACATTGTAAAGGGTGATATTTTCTGGAGGTGAATCGTGTTGCCCGATTTTGAAGTTCTTCTATAACTTGTACCAAATAGTCCTGATGAGGGTCCCAAATCCTAGAGACGTAATCTAGGATAGAACCAACATCTAAAAAGTGTAATGTTTCTTTAACATCTTTGGACACTGATTTGAAATTTCTGCGGGTAAAAAGCATTTTACTTGCTTTAGAGATTTATATATTAAGTTTCGGCGCAAAGTACAGCCGAGGTACTTGCACAGGGACGTTGGGTTGACTGTTGTGTCTTCAACTGTGTATTGTGTTTGATGTTCGACTTTTTTATTTGAAAAAAAAACGCCAGGCCTGCGCTGAAACCGCAGCACAGTCACAGCGAAAGCTGGAAGAGCGGCGTTGTAAGCTCTTTTGGGGCTCCAATACAAGTACACTAGAAAGATACCCACTACGCCATAAATCACAATTTTTGTGAAATTGGGAAGCACCTACTAAGCCATTATTCGTCATTCTGCGGAGAAGCGAAGCACCAGCTACACGTCTGTAAGGCATTATGTGCACTTTGTTGACGCGACGACTCATGACGATGAATTATGGCTCAGCCCTTTGTAATGGGTTGGAAGATTTAAACGGCCCACCAGTTATGTAATTTGCATTGGGTGACGCCCGCTCGCTATTTCCCTCTCCCCTCATGCTGTACAACATACGTTGACGTGGGAGAGAGATGGGGGGGGGGGGGGCGAAGAACTTTACTGAGACCCCGAGGAAATGGATCATGCGCTTATGGGTTTCCATGGCAACGAATACAAGTGCACTTCCGAGGATCCCACTACGCTATAAATCATTGTAATTTTACTGAGACCTCGAGGAAATGGATCATGCGCTTACGGGCTTCCTTGGTAACCAATACAAGTGCACTTGCAAGGAACCCACTACGCTCTGAATAATTGTAATTTGAGAAGTAGGGCAGCAGGCACAGTGCCATTTTTCGTCATTTTACGGAGAGCCGTGGTACCTGCTAAACGCATGTAAGGCATTATGCGCACTTTGTTGATGCTGTGCCTGATGACGACGAAGAATTATGGCAGAGCCCTTTATAATGGGTTGGAAGCATTTCACAACCTACTCGTTGCGCAAGTTGCATTGTGTGAGGCCTGGTTACAGAATTCGCGTTGTGCGACGCTTGGTGCTTATTTTACTCTTCTACAACGCTATATTGCATATGCTAATGTGGTTCCTTCCTGGCATGAAGCCTGTATAGGACCTTTTTGCAAAGCAGTTTCAAGCACCGGCATGGCTCAGAGGTTGAATACTGGGCTCCCACGCAGAGGGCCCAGGTTCGATCTTCGTTCCATCCTGGAATTTTTTTCTTATTTAGTTTTTTTTCTTATTTCGAGCGATACTGGTTACGGACACCGGCGGCGGCGGCGGCGGACAACTACGGCGCCAAAAACGGCCGGTGAAATGATCTCATAACAGCTTTCGCTGTAAAACGGATATAATTATATTTACTAATGTTCAACCTCATCTGCGAGCGTTGACACCAATTTGCTATGTGATCAAGGTCCGTCTGCAGTATGGTTATATCTGATATTGAATTGATTTTTCTGTAGACGACACAGGGGATTGTATGTCATCTAAATTGTCAATAATGTATATCAGGAATAACAGTGGCCCCAGAACGCTGCGAAGGGGCACTCCTGAAATTACTGCTAAGTGCGATGAGCTACAACCATTAAAGACTACGCATTGTTTACGACCGGTTAGATAATTACAAATCCAGTTTTAGGGGCGAAGCTCCTTAAGGCGGCACCCGTTCGTCCCTAGTAGTTGTCGTAGTCGTAGTGCGTAACCAGTCGTAACGCTAGTACCAGATCTTGACCTCCAAGGTGGTGCCTGTGGGAGATTTTTCCTGTGCGTTGTTGAACAATAAAAAATTCGCAGCGTGCGCGTTAACTAAAAGCCGAATTCTTCTGTCTCTCATTCCCCATTAGCAGCCATTGGCATGTTCCAGTAGGAAAGGTTAGTAGAAGTAGAAGTGTAAGTGTTAGCTAAAAGCCGACTTCTGTCTCTCATTCCCATTAGCAGCCATTGTTTACCTCCAAGGTAGTGCCTGGTGAGATTCCTCCTGTGCGTGATTAAACAATAAAAATTTTGTTGAAAACGCCGTTGATTGATGAAATAAACCAACGAAAGACGCCAGATGTTTTCTAAAAGCAAAACGAAAGAACGCCAGATGTTTCTAAAGCAAAACGAAAAGACGCCAGCTGCTTAACGAAAGACGCCAGATGTTTTCTAAAGCAATGATTTTCTAAACAATGAAAATTCACAGCGTACATGTAAAATTTAAGTGAGCTGCAAGTCGTCATAACTCATCGAAACTTTAGTATAAACGCGCCCGATCTCACGTCGGTGATGATGTATTGGGCAGAATTCACGGAAGATTCACGGTTTACCGATGAACCTCCGCAGATTCGCCCACTCATCATCATTCACTCCGTGGATATGCTGCGATTTTTTTGGTTTTATTATGCATGTTTAAGGATCTTAGCTTAATATTTAGTAAGTGACGACGTCAAACGCCTTCCTGAAGTGAAGGAATAGTACGTTCACATGTTTGTTTTAGGAGCTGGCTTGCCAGGTTCTTAATCTGGGGCGAAGTCGCGCGTTCTATATGTAACCTTAGTTCCAGCGGCGACCGCTACAGGCGCAGCTCGCGCGAAAGAGGTCTTTTTCCTCTTGTTCTTCGAGCGCCTTGATGATGATATCAAAGCAGGCAAAACCACATATACACGATTTTATTTTCGATTCATGGGCGCTGCCATCTTGGACTGATAAGCGATTGTTTTGCCGGTTTTCCACGTCGTAATATGAAGTGATCATGTCATGAAACGTTGAATGTACCGGCCCAAGCGTTTTCGTGGGTGCTAGTTCACCGTAGCACTGTTTGTTTATTTTACTCGTATACAAAACTGCAATATTATCAGTCCAAGATGGCGGCGCTTGAGCGCGTCCAGAAAATGGTGTATATCATAGCCAACTCTAGCATGCGCACGCACGCGCAAAAGAGAAGTATTGTTGCTCTTGTCCTTCAAGTGCCTTGATGATGATATTAACGCTGGCAAAACCACATATAGCATAGCCAACTGTAGCATGCGCACGCTCGCGCGAAAGAGAAGTCTTCTTCCTCTGGTTCTTCGAGCGCCTTGATGATGATAATAACGCAGGCAAAACCATATATAGCATAGCTAATTGTAGCATGCGGCGCTCGCTCCACGCCGGCGCGTCCTCTAGTTTGATAGGCGACCGCTAGAGGGCCACAACTGCGCGCTTTCTCTCTCTTTCGAGAGTCGTCACTGATTGTGCTTCGATACTAATAACATGAACGAAGAAGGCAAGGCGGAGGAGCGGAGGGCTCGCAAGGCAGCAGCAGCGCGGGCTCGCAGCCATGACCCTGCGGTGAGAGCTCGCGAGGCCGCAGAGAGACGTCAGCGTCCTGCGGACCCCGAGATACAAGCCCGCTAAGCCTAAGCAGCGTGGAAGCGGCGGCAAGAGAACCTCGAAGAGGTACGGGGGTGGGATGCAGCGGCAAAGCGACGAAAGCGGTCGCTACCTGAAGTTGGTGGCGCCGACGCGGGCTTCAAGCACAATTTCCTCGACCACACGTTCGGCCACATCTGTAAGGTCTGCGACCGCTTGTGGTTCGACACCAAGCTGACCACAATCTCTACTATTACAACGTGTCACGTCTTTACGTTACAGTAGAGGAATGTTACAGAGCATTCACGGTTTACCCGATTAGCTCCGAGCCAGCTCCTCAATCATCATTCACTTCGTGGATATGACGTGATTTTTTTGTCAAGGGAGTTACCTATATAGTGTTGAAATTCAACTAATTGAGTATTGCATGAGTGACAGGTACGAAACCGGTGCTGTGAGGTAATAAATTACCTTCCTGATTCAAGGTATTTATATAAATAGCTGTATAGCATATGCTAAAGAAACTTGCAAGAACCTGACGTAAAGGAGACAGGTCTGCAGCTTTCCACCTGTTTATTTTTGTCTCCCGTTTTGAAGGTGTGATTAACAGTCGCGATTTTCCAGTCCTGTGGAACCAACCCAGTCTCTTAAGATATTTAAAATATAATACATAAATATTGTGCTACAATAGCATGACATTTCTTTAGGAAAGGGGATGGAGGGTCGTTACAAAGGACAAGATCTAATGTAGCTTGTTGTCTGGTAGGAAAGAGTACATATTGATTTAATTCCTTAACATAAGTAGTTCTTTAAAGCTTCTATTCATTCGCGACTTGTTAGTTACGGGGGGACGCGGCTTTCGTATCGCGAGAAATGGCAAAAAAATCGATTTTTTGAAAATCACATTTTCAGTTTCTGTAGCCCTTTTTATATCCGATTCCAAAATATCTTCACCGAAAACCGCGTAGAAGTGCTATAAAAAATTTTGTGCCTGCCGAGGTGGCGAAAATTACTGGGGAAATCGCAAAAAAACACTGATTTTCAAAAAATCATAGCTCCGCAACGACGCCACCGGGCGCCGATATCTTGGGCTCATCGGAAAGCGCATTTCTCCGTCTTTAAATTCCCCGCCGCAGCTGGCTCCTCCTTTCGAAAACAAGCGCACAAAAAGCAAATGTTCGAAGGTCGTTTCGAGCCCTCCGATTGGCCGCGTCCGCCATGTTGCCCCAGCGCGCCTCGCCATTGGTCCGATGCTCGCTCCGGGAGATCGTCGTCTGCAGCTCGTGCGTCTCGAGCTCACGGCTGTCGAAAGTCGCGCTACTTCGTTGCGTGTTCGCAATCGCTCTGTGTTCACGGCTCGATAACTTTGAACAAGAACTACGTTTTAGTTTGGAGCTACTAGCGGAAGCTCGGTGGGATTACGATGGCGCGCCTTCATCGCAAACGCGCGTCTCGGACCGACTTTCTAGCGTAGACTCGTCGGATCCGTGGTTGGAGGTTCTGCTTATGCGCACTTCGGACGTCGTGACGAAGATGATCGCAGGACGACTCTTTGTACTCGCGACCACGCCTTACGAACTTTGAAACATCGGGCACCGCGGTCGGCGCGTCTACTGCTCGGAGTCGTCACTAGGCCTAACTCCGCTCACGGCATCGGCACGCGAGACGAACCTCGAACTTTGCGGGCAAGAGCAACGCGTTAGCGGACTCGCGGCAGTGTGCTTCTTCGCAAGGAACGAAGCGCTTCCCCCGCCGGCTTCTCGGTACAGCGGATGGTCATTTTACGCATCGGCAGCGGACCCCACGGCCAAGCTCGTCGCGCAGCGGGCGCGCGTCGGCGTCCCGCAATGCGAGGCCAAACACGTTGCGCGCCTATTTTTCGTCGCCGCACCTAGGCATATTGCGCATCGTCACCGAATGCCGCCACCCAGCACATCGCGTGCCGACTTCCCGGACTATGCGGCCGAGCACTTAGAGGTGAAATAAAGCACTGTTGATGCAATTTAGGCGCGCTTGGAGCCGTGCGTGGTATCGCCGTAAGCGCTCATGAATCATCTGAAAAAATAAAAGCCTCGCAGAAAACCCTGTCCGCGACCGGGTGAATGATGAAGCGCATCGCAGGCGAGGTTTACAAATTAGCTTGACGAGTGAAACAGGGAGATGAATTCATATCTGCCCAGTTCGCGTCTTGAATAAACTGCTAAGGAATTCCTATTCCACCTATGTCTTGGCCATAACTGCCTGTTATTTAGGAGGAAGTGATAGGTTGCCATGATGAGAGCCGCTTTTAGTATCCTATAAAAATGATTCAATGATCAATTGCAATCAAGACTGTTAATTATGTTAATGAGAGCATGAATACAAGAAAGCTGGCAAATCATCATAATACATGACCTACTTGAATTACAATATCTTGTTTTTTGTCATGTCTATTACACCACTTCATAACTTCGTTTAAAATTAATGCTACATGTTCTTTGTATATCAGAAAAGTATTTTAAGAAAAAAGAAAGAAAACAAAGGCACAACCGATGAAAGGCCACATGTGCAGGAGGTCCAACCTTATAAAACACCTTAAAGATCACAATCTTCTTGTGTTTTAGAGAAGCAAGGCACCTCAAACTAAAGACAGGGCACTCAAGAAAGTGCACATTACGAAGGACTCAAAAGATTACGACCCCAGTGCCTTTTGATGAAGTAATATCGTTGGTACAACTTTAAAAGCCGTTTTCTCAAAACGACTTTTCTTGCTTCCTGCTTCGCTTGTTCCGCTGATTTCTCACTGACCGCTGGGTCTATTTCAGTTCCGTTTTTTGTTCTGTATTCCTTGAAGCACAGTTCAGGGCGTGACATTCTTGCTTTTGCAGTATGGCGTTTTGATAATTAGTTATTTGACGAGTTGCACAAAGCCTCGATGCCTGTTGCGCAGTCACCTCATGAAAAAGGAAAACTAAAAAAAAATTTTGTTGCAAATAAAAAAATCTAAGAATGTCACGCCCGCAACCAGACATCTTAGAATGCATAGCACTTTGAACGAGTTTCCTATCGCATTTTTTAAGCGAGTCAGACTCGGAACAAGAGCAGGAGGTGAAATATATTGTAAATCAAAAAGTTGTAAAGATATATTCATGAAATTTCTCCAGTAGCATTAAAACAACATGTCAAATAAGTGTGCCAATTTTCTTCAAAATCCATGAAGAAATAAGAAAGTTTATACCGAAAGCCACGTCCCCCCTTAATGCACCGCCACTTGTCAAAGTCATATCTGGGAGGTTAAAAGCGCCACCCAAAAATACAGTATCAGAGAGCAGTGTTACGATGTCAGCAAGATTACGAATTGGAATTTTATTACTATCGGATGGGCGCCAGAAGGATCCAATTACAATTGTATACCCCTTTGGGTCAGAGCCGTATATTCCCTTTGGGAGAGTTCGGCGCTCTTTTGATCTCGCCGCCAGTCTGGCAACAGCGCGCTTCCGCGCCGCCGACGCCATTTCGTGCCGAGGTTTCTCGTGATGCTGTACCCGTGACGTCGCTGTCGGCATTTATGCTTCCTCTGTGACCGACCTGGTGTGTCTTTGCTGCTGTTCGTGCACGTGTCGGCTGCGTGGAACATCGTGGACCTACACGGACGTCGCAATGGGGGCTTGCAGCGCAGTAGCCCGCGGCGGCGGGAGTTGGCGACGCTAGGTTTGTCACGTTACGTTGACGCGAAAACAGAGCACTCTATACTCCCACTTGCGCGACGCACTACGTCGCCTTGACGCATGCGCAATTGAGCGCACTTGGCGTCCCTTCTTCACGTAGAGACACAGACGCACTTCAGTCTGGATAACGTCGCCGGCGTGGAATGCAGCATGTCGCATCTCGCGCCGGCTGCAGCCGGGTCGCGTTGACGGATGCTGGGCGCGTCAGTCGCATCGCGCGTTGGCCTATAGAGTGCTGCACGTTTGTTAGCGTAGCGTCACTGTGCCGAGCGTGCGCGCGCGTCGACGTTACGCTGCAGTATATCAGCCCCTTAACTCGCTGAAGAAAGGATTCGCCAGAGACGGAGCGTTGCGGGCGCACGCCAACGCGAGCTTACAGTGCCGCGGCACAAAATGGCTGGCGGACAGCGCCGCCGCTAAATTTGGATGGTTGGTTGGCTCCGCCCCTCCGCCGAACTCTCCGAAGGAATATACGGCTCTCTGCTTTGGGTAGTGCACTCGACACCACACTAATTCTGCATCATTGTCGAAATGATGTTCTTGACTGGGCAAGTCATTTGATATTAAAATAAAAACGACTCTGCCGTGCCGGTGTCTGTCTTTACGGAAGACCCTGGTGGGATTACTTCGATGTTAGTCACACTCCTATCTAACCAGGATTCGGTGCCACTACGAGATTTGGCTGGACGGCCACATGTCGCAGTTTGCGAAGTTTAAAACACGCCTGCACGCCCAACCGATCTTCATTTTTCAGTCGTAGCGGGAAGTACAGGCTTCGCAAGAAAGGATCGTGAAGTTTCAAAGGTAAGGGTGCGGTGTAGTTCTGTAGGTCCAGTGCAGATATGGTTGGAGAAATGAAACGACGTACTTACGAAAAGTGCGTGTATTATATTGCTTTGTGAACGTTTTGGCCGTGGCACGGTCTTCGTCAGAAGCAGAACTTTGACGAATGCCGGGCGACCGCCGAAATATTCATGAACCAGCGCGTGCGCGCGCGTTTGTGTGTGTGTGTGTTTGTTTGTGCGTGTGTCTTGTACGGATCTACAGTTAAAATTTATGAGTCATTGATGGCACTTAGTGAAATAAATGGGGCTTAGCACGGGTTAGTGCCGCGTTAACTACTTTAAGATGCACGACAGTTCCATCGGCAGTGAATAATTCCTCGATGGTATTTCTACATGGCCCCGTCAATGACATTTTTATTGCAAGCTACTCAATAGAAATACTGTTGGTGAAATATTTGCTCAATTATATTTCAAAATAATTGCGCCGATGAAACTTCATTGCAAAGTGCTCTACAGAAATACTGCTTACGAATTATGTGGTCAATGGTATTTCGATAGAGTGAGTCACTGAAGTATGTATCGCAAAGTGGTGAACAGATATGTTATGGAGGAAATATCCCCTCAATGGTGTTTCGATAGAAATCAGTCAATGACATTTTTATTGCGAACTGCTCAACAGAAACGTTGTTGACAAAGCATTGATGGAAGTCAGTGAGTCTTGCTGGATCACTGATGTAGTGACCCAGAGACGAGAAACTCATTTGGCGGGGAACTGGGAGAAAAAGAAGCATAAATACGTTTTTTGTGTTCAGTATTGGAACGTTACAGTGGTGCACTCGACAGGATCAACACCGCAACTATGTGGGAAATTCTGACGATATCCCAAAGTTCAAGTGACAAGCCATATTTTTCGACGTGCGACGTGGATGAAGACACCAATTATGAGTTGTCTGAAAGCATCACGACTTCTGAACTGCGTGACTTCGTCGCTTCATAAGCCGAGAAAATGCAGGAGGAGTTCGAACGCCAAACACCAGTGAAGCTGCGGTTGAAGTACTCAGTTTCAAGAATATTTCATGGTGGCGCTTGTGAGTATGTCGTCAAGGGGGAGGGGGGCCTTCTGGCAGCTTTCGACGAAAACCCAGATGAAAGAGGGGGCCACGCGATATTTAACAAAATCGATCAGGAAAGCCCCCAGAATATTTTTATGGGAAGAGATGGTTTCTTCAAATGGCAAGCCGGGAACTTCCGGAGTCTGCGGCCGTTCCGCTCGTCATTCTCGGCCTTCCTAAGGAACTCCAGAGACAGGCGCAAGTGCAATTCGCCAAAAGTGTATAGGAACTTCAAGGCTCTTTCAGAAACGTCTGAATTGATTCGAACTCGCAGAATCCGCGTCGGCCAGATTAGCATACTGAGAAAGCATCATGGAGGTCACGCGATCTTGACAACTGGCATGGTCGAAACCGAGCAGTCGGTCTAATCTACGATGCCAGTAAACAACAAGAGCATATCGCTACTTCGTATACAGGAGCAACGGAAACAAAAAACGAATAAAAGATGTTGCACAGTCCTACCTAAAGACGAAATATGAGACTTTTTCCAACGGCTCCTAAACTTCTATATTCAGGCTAAAGGTAAATGCTGATGGTGTTGATGCACTGACGGATAGTGGGGCATCTGTGTCTGTCATAAATGAGGCACTTGTAAAGAGGAAAGAACTTATTCGAGGGAAGCCGGTGGAAGTACAAAGCTTTGATAGGACGAGACAAATATATGATGAATGGGTGAGGACATGTGTCTCTTATCAAGGCGAAAATGCTGACGTCAATGCTCTCGTGCTTAAAGGGTGTGACCACAAGTTTCCACTTTCTAGACCTGATATGAAGACTCTAAAGCTAAGCTTTTATTGGATGATTAAGTGACTGGGAATAAATAGACGTGCGCTTCCTTGAGCATCGCGGATCGCCTTATTAAATGTGAAGACGACGTCCGCCGCAAAGTCCCTGAACTTGTCTGCTTAAGGGGTACGCGGAGATCATTTGTAAATTTTTAGTTACTTAGTCTAGATTGACGAAATTTGGCACACGCACTACCAATTACATTAAAAAGGGAAATTTGAGTTTTCATAAATATATCCTTAGTAGTTTTTATTTTATAAAAATTCTCAAGTTCCTTCCTCGTGGAAAGCCTGGCACAGTGATGAAACATGCTAGGAGGCTGGAATTACTTTGTATTTTTGCTCACATACTCTGCTTGTACTAAAATACACTTTTCGATTTTTTTTTACTGCCATAACATTTTTCTGCTAAACATTATGTGCAAATGCCTGTGTCTCAGCTATTCGTATCATGCAGTAATTGTAAAATAAGAAAACAAATGAAGTCGTAAACCAAAAATCCAAGACTGTGCTGAAGTATAGCACAGTCTATGAATTACAATAAAAGAAACAGCATAAAAATCGATTGAGCCATAGTTGTACTATGCTTTCGACAAGCGAAGTGGCAGGCACAAAACATTCTTGAAAAAATGGACAAGAAAGTTTTTGCTGCAGTTAACTGTATGATAAAGTGTGCCAGGAGAGTAATAATTCATGTCCTTGCCAGGAGGCAATCTTTTTGGCCTCTACTTCTTAATTTGGCCTCATTTAGGAAGTATATAACCCTCTATTTTTTATCGCAGACGCTTTTGTGCAGCCCCCTGGAACGCAAGTGCACCAGGCTGTAGGCAAACATTGCACATGTTGGGCTGTATCGCTCTTTTGCGGCCGCGGAACGTGTCGTCAGGCGGCCTAAATAGTGTTGTATTAGATTGAAGAAGCTTTGCGGTACTAGCAACGCCTAAAGATTCGTTGTCTTGCACGATAAACCGCACCCGCGCCGCAGAGCCTACGCCTTCTCGGCAGTCCGAAGCTGACGGCGACTTCGCACCGAACTATACCGCAGACACCAGGGGCGTAGCCAAGGGGGGGTTGGGGGGGTTCAAACCCCCCCCGAAATTTTTCAGTTTTGCTTGCGTACATACGCACGCACACATACAAACGCACGCACGAACATACATAAAGTATGGTTGAACCCCCCCCCGAAAAAAATTTCTGGCTACGCCCCTGGCAGACACATTTTCTCACACTGTTAACTTTTCTTGCAAATCAGTTCTGCGGAATCCCGCAAGGTGGCAGAAAGGTTAAGAAAATGAAAATAGACAATCTTGTCTATCTTTCCTTTAGTAACTTTTCTAAGTGAAACGAGAACGCTCTTCCACCAGTGGCGATATTACACGTGCGTTTTATCGAAACGGGACCAGCAACGCTCGGATCTTTGCAAAGCTCGGGTGTCTGCGGAGTGGCGCGATTGTAAGCGTCGCAGGTCGTCTCCAAAGTAAAGGCGGTAAATCGGCACTCGCGCGTCATCTGATAACTAGTAATCCTTTTGATAATAAAGCGCTATGGTTTACATCGCTGTCGCTTCATTACCGTCCCGGCAATGGATGACACAGCGTGCCGACAAACCAGTCGGTACGCCCCAATCTAATCACTGGCTCGCCCGATCCATGCGATACCGTACTCCGTTTTGCCTCGTACGATACTACAGAGGCTTGCACTTTGCCTCCCGTACACGCGTCACCTTTTGAACCAGCGGCGATTCACGTGCTTACGGCCGCGGAGTTAACAAGCAGCGAGCGCTCCACTCGTAAACACAGCGGCCTTCGCCGTGGCATCAACCAATAGAAAAGTGCCTCTCAACGGTGTCGCGCGCTCCGCCAATAGGAGCGCCGCGTACATTGCAAGGTTTGTGAGAACGCCCTCCGATTTTTAGAGGCGAAGCAGCTCTTTGACTCGCGTGTGTAACGCCGTACGTTACGTGCGTCCGTACGAATGCGCCGCAACGCGTTCCCCTCGCCGTAGGTGTTGGAGCGTTGCGAAGTAGGTCACGCCACAGCGGGGCGTTGACGTCGTGCTCCCGTTAAAGTCCCTGAAACTTCGTAAAGTAGCGACATACGTGCATAAAAGCGCGCCTCCTCTCTTTTCTCCCTCCTCTGCCCTCTCCGAGGCTGACGCCGCGTCGGCATTGGCCAACTGCCGTCACGTGAGACCGCGCGCAGCGTTCGTTTGTTTACAGTCGCTCGCGACTGCCATCTTCATTCTCGAAGCGCGGGTTCGCTGGTCCTCAGCGCATGTGTTTTATGGTTACGCGCTTTCCATTCCGCGCGCGTTGTGCTCTGAGATACCTTGCACACAAGACCGACGTCACTGTTGGTTGCCATGGGCTTCTGCTGCGCTTTCGGATGCCGAAACAAATCAAGTGAAGGCAAAAAGCTGTTTATGATACCGTCCGGGAAGCGCAACGAGTTGCGAAGGAAGGCTTGGTTACACCGAATCGGAAGATAGAACTTTCGGCCGACGTTTTCGACGCGACTATGCGATGTAAGTTGCTATCCTCTCACTATAAGTACTCGTCGAGGTTCGCGCAAATCGCTGCGTGCTATAACGCCGTAGACACGTCTCAGTTAATTGGGCAGTACGTCCTTTTTCCTCACACGTTTTATTGCTGCTTCTGCGGGGTCTGTATTAAGTGTTTTTTTTTTCGAAAATGTGATTGCGAAACTTCAGAGATTCGGCGCAGTTCTTTTGAAGAAACAAAGTTACCGTGTGAAAGCTCACATTAGGTGTGGTACTCTGTTTTTGTTGCGTGCTCGTTTTTTTTGTTTTTTTCCCCCGAAGCAAATAGCTTTCTCTGGCTCTTTGACGCCGACAGATCCGCCGGTGGACTTGCGATAGAAGGTAGGTAGGCAAAGCGTGCGTGTCCAACCGAGTCGCAGGGTGCATTCATCGTTTAGGAACCTCACGTATACGTGTTATTTACCGCGAAAGTTTACGTGCGTTTCGTGTGGAGGTTTATATCCGCGAGTGGCTTTCCGCCGCGGTGGAGCAGAGGTTATGGTAGAGGCTACTAAGCAGAGGCTACTGACCCGACGGTCGCGGTCGACCGCGGCGGTCACATTTCGACGGAGGCGAATAGCTTGAAGCCAGTGTGCCGTGCGATTTCAGTGTTCCTTAAAGAACATCAGATGGTCAAAGTTTCCAGAGCCCTCCACTACGGCGTCTCTCATAATCATATCGTGGTAGTGGGACGTAAAGCCCCAAATGATATTAATATCCGCGAGTGGAGCTCTCGCGAAGGAAACGTTTACGGTGGCAGGCTAGTTTATTCGTTCGCTTGCTCGTTCATTGATCAGCGAGTATAGTTCGTATGTCAAGTACGTCTACGAGGCACACTTGCGCACTATGGTTGGTGCGTCTAATCTCTTAACGAATCAACCAACGCTGTCTAAATGTATCGACTGGAAATGATGTACGCCTTCTGGCGCATTCTTCTTTCGATGAAGCTCCGAGCTGCTGCTTGCACTGACAGTCATTTTCTAAATAAATAATAGACGCCACTTTTAATACAGCCAACACCCATTGCCCATGTGTTTCTTCCACTCTAAAAACTGTCCGCACCTTTAGTGGAGTCTTCTTGCCCCTCACCTTTAACCGTCCTCTGGTTAGTTTGCGCTTCCTTTCTTGAAAACTCGGCGCTCGGCACTTTCCTATCAAGGATGCTTTTTATTAACACGCACGCCATTCGTGACCTGAAAGTACGGCGCGCCCGGCGATAATGCAAGGAAAGGCACGCGAGATTGATGGTTATTGTTTCGGGACAGAAATACGCCCCATAGCACGCCCTTTTTGTGAGGTTGTTAAACAGTTAACAGAAAATAACGAGCGCAGAGATTTGGTGAAAAAGAAAAAAAACAAGTGAGCCAGACGCTGGATATTGTTTTGTGGGAAAGAGATGCCTCAAATACGCCCTTTTGTATTGCAGTGTGCAGTGCTACATGATACAGGCACGTATAGCGGCGTTAACTATATTTACCCAGCAGATAATTCGGAACGGCTACCTCTAGTGCGTACTGGCAGCCTCAGTGCGTCATTGGTATGCGCGGCGAATTCGCCTCGCGAGGACGACGTGTTCAACGTATAGGTTTCAGAAGGCTTCATGTAGAGCGGGACATTAACGTTCAACATCACACATGTCCTTTACAAACGTGTCTTAACATCTCCTAAACGACATAAAATTAAAAAAAAACGATACAAAGATCTAGATGGCTAGTGCGAATGCTTAAAGCGCGCCGCCTGGCAAGCGCGCGCTCCCTTTGCGAAGCGTCGTCTGCTACGCAAGAGCAAGGTAGGTGGCGCCATGCTCGAAAAGAGAGTGCGAAGGAGAGGAGAACGAGGAGGAACGCGAGCGGAGGAGGAAAGTGTCGCTACTTTACGAAGTTTCAGGGACTTTAGCTCCCGTCGCACGCTTCCCTCGTAGGTGCGCGCTGACGTCACTCACTCCCTCACCCGTAGCATGCTCGCCGCAGCGCCCGCAGCTGCCGGCTGCTCCACCCGCTCGCAACACCTCTGAACGTGTCACTTCTCTCTCGCTTCATTGCCTCCACCGCCCTCAACGCTCGACCGCACGTCGAGTGTAAACACTCTTTCGGCTCGTTTATCTGCGATGGAGAGGACGCCGGAAGACGACGCTCCTTTGCCCGCTGAAACATCCGCCGATGCGATTAGGCCTAACCCGGCCGTCGCCGGCGTTGCTAGGGTTAGCGAAGCCGAGCGCGTTCGCGAATGGCGACGTTGCGTCTGCAACACCGACGAGGCGCGAGCCAGGGAAGCCGAACGCAAGCGTCGGCAGCGGATAACTAACGACACCGACAAGGCGCGAGCCAAGAACGCCGAGCGCGTTCGAGAATGGAGACGGCGCGCGACCAGCACCGACGAGACGCGAGCCAAGTAAGTCGAGCGCGTTCGAGAGTGGAGACGGCGCACCGGCAACACCGACGAGAAGCGAGCCAAGGAAGCCGCGCGCGTTCGAGGGTCGCGCAAGACCAACGAACCCTCGACCTCGTCCGCAACGTCTCGCAAGCGTCGCGCGCCCTCCGCCGAATCGCCCGCCGAAGCACCCGCCCGCAAGCGCCGACCCGCCGATCCGGAGGCGTCTCGCCGCCGCAACGCCGATCGCGTCCGCGCATGGCGCGCGGCGAGAGCCGTCCGCGACGCCGCCAGCAACGCCGGCGCCGACGCCCACTTCCGACGCGAGTTCCTTGAACGTAGTTTCGGTCACAGCTGCCGCGCGTGTGACCGTCTGTGGTTCGACAACACCTGTCCAACGTCGGTTCGCTCCGCAACCGTAAGTGCTCGTTCACACAGCCGTCAAACCACCCGTCGCGTCACCGTCACGTCAAAAAAAACGTACAGCAGGCGCGACGTAGCAGTGTACGAACAGACGACGGCGATTGCAGCGTCGACAGCAGCACGTTTTTGTGCAGTTTTGACCGACTGATGCACGAAAACAGGAATTGTCCACGCAGCTCAAATGGTTCGCTGGCGACTGATGCTCTCCCGACTCCGCTGTGCTCTCCTCCTCGCAACACAAACACACACACACACAAAAGCAACCAGTGACTTGTCCCCCCGTTTTATGGCCCATTAAGTCAGGCGCGCGTTCAGTGTTCCAAGGCCACGGACCAGGGGGCCGTATACTAGACGCGTGGCTCTTCTCGGAACTCGGAACTCCAAACGTAAACTGATTTCTGATTGGTCTGTTAAGCTGTTTATTGGACGGCACTCGGCGACAACGCACTATGGCGACAGTCAAGGCAAAAGCACGGGCTCCGAGCGCGAGCGGCGTTTAGAAGAGAACGACCCACTAGGAGCCGCTGGAGAGCGCAACCGTTGAACAATACCAATTGCTTCGCCAATTACCCCGGGTAGGAAAAGGGAGCCGTCCGGCGACAACAGCTCGTTACTATGAGTGGGTCATAGTAGGTATTGAGGCGCTCCACGTTGACTATGTCGCGCCCTCGAAGGCGCATGTCCGAAGCTGGTTCGATGGGTTCGATCAGGTAGTTGACCGGGGATGTGCGCTCGACGACCCGGTAGGGGCCTTCGTATTTCGGCATTAGTTTTGAAGAGAGGCCGGTTGCAGTGGTAGGGACCGAGAGCCATACGACCGCTCCGGGGAGGAACGTGGACTCAGAAGTAGTGGTGCCACCGCGAAGGCTCTTCTGCCGCACTTGTTCGTGCGTTGTAAAGGCCTTTGCAAGCTCTCGACACTCTTCAGCAAGCCTGGCTGTGCCAGAAATAGGCGCACAATCAGATGGATCCGGCTTGTAGGGTAGTATCGTGTCAATGGTGTGCAACGGGTGCCTTCCGTACAACAGGAAGAAGGGTGAAAACCAGTAGTGCTCTGAGGGGCGGTGTTATAGGCGTAGGTGACGAAGGGCAGAATGGCATCACAATTTGTGTGATCCGCGGCGACGTACATTGAGAGCATGTCGCCGAGCGTGTGGTTGAAGCGTTTGGTTAGGCTATTCGTCTGCGGGTGGTAAGCAGTAGTTTTGCGATGAACAGCATGACACTCTTTGAGAATGGCTTCGACGACTTCCGACAAGAAGACACGGCCTCGATCGCTGAGAAGCTCCTGGGGTGGACCGTGACGCAGCATGAATCGGTGTAGCAGGAAGGACGCAACATCACGCGCTGTAGCCGCTGGTAGGGCAGCTGTTTCGGCGTATCGCGTTAGATGGTCAACGGCGACGATGGCCCAACGGTTACCAGCCGACGTCAGAGGAAGTGGCCCATACAAATCGATGCCCACGCGCCCAAACGGACGGTTAGGGCAAGGTAATGGTTGTAGACCAACTGGTGACACGTGCGTTGAAGGTTTTCGGCGTTGGCAATCGAGGCAGGAGCGGACGAACTTCTGCACGTAGCGGTACATCCCTCGCCAGAAGTATCGTTGTCGAATGCGGTGGTAAGTTTTGGATACCCCAGCGTGAGCGCATTGCGGATCAGAGTGAAAGGACTCGCATATTTCAGCACGCAGGCTTCGGGGTATCACAAGTAGCCACTGGCGGCCGTCGGCGTTGTAATTGCGTCGGTGCAGTAGGTCGTCACGAATGGCGAAATGGTGGGCTTGACGACGCAGCGCGCGAGTGGTTGGTGTTGTCGACGGATCAGTGAGCAAGTCTATTAGCGAAGCGATCCATTTATCCTTGCGCTGCTCAGTAGCGATGGTGTGAACATCGATAGAAGAAACAGCAGTGTGAGATACTGAGCAGGAGGCATTGTCGTCAGGCAAGGGGGAGCGCGAGAGGGCGCCGGCGTCAGCGTGCTGGCGTCCGTTGCGGTACAGCACGCAGATGTCGTAGTCTTGCAGGCGAAGTGCCCAGTGGGCTAGACGGCCCGAGGGATCCTTCAATGATGACAGCCAGCATAGTGCGTGGTGATCGGTGACGACATCAAATGGGCGACCATACAAATAAGGTCGTAATTTTGTAAGGGCCCAGATGATCGCCAGGCACTCTTTTTCCGTGACAGTGTAATTGGTCTCGGCTCTAGTAAGCGTACGACTTGCGTAGGCGACATATTCGGGGAACCCTTGTTTGCCTTGCGCAAGAACAGCACCAAGGCCTACACCGCTGGCGTCCGTGTGTACCTCCGTTGGGGCCGTAGGGTCGTAGTGGCGTAGTATGGGAGGAGACGTCAACAAACGACGGAGCTTAGCGAACGCGTCGTCGCATTCGGACGACCACGAATGTAGGGGCCCGTTACTTCCAAGGAGCTTCGTCAGCGGTGATATGATGGTGGCAAAGTTGCGTATGAAACGTCGAAAATAGGAGCACAGTCCTACGAAACTGCGCAGTTCTTTGACGGACGTAAGTTTGGGAAATTCGGCCACGGCGCGAAGCTTGTCCGGATCGGGAAGGATTCCGTCCTTGGACACGACGTAGCCTAGGATTGTCAGCTGCCGTGCTGCAAATCGGCAATTCTTTAGGTTCAGTTGGAGGCCGGCGTTGGTCAAACGCGTCAAAACATGCCGCAGACGTTGAAGATGAGTGGAGAAGTCCGGAGCGAAAACGACGACGTCGTCCAGGTAACACAAGCACGTGTGCCATTTCAAGTTGCGCAGAACGGTGTCCATCATGCGCTCGAAGGTCGCGGGCGCATTGCACAGACAAAACGGCATGACGTTGAACTCGTACAAGCCGTCGGGCGTGACAAATGCTGTCTTCGGTCGAGCGTCATCAGCCATGGGTACTTGCCAGTACCCCGAGCGCAAATCTAGAGATGAAAAGTATTCTGCTCCTTGGAGGCTGTCAATCGCGTCGTCGATTCGCGGCAGCGGATAAACATCCTTCCGAGTGATGTTGTTGAGTCTTCGGTAGTCCACACAGAAGCGCACAGAACCGTCCTTCTTGGCAACGAGAACAACAGGAGACGCCCACGGGCTGTCCGAGGGTCGAATAACGTCGCGTCGAAGCATATCGTCGACTTGCTCATTAATTAACCGACGTTCTGTGGGAGACACGCGATATGTACGTTGCCGCAGTGGTGGTTGGGCGCCAGTGTCGATGCGATGCGTAACAGCGGACGTGCGCCCGAGAGAAGTTTGCCCGACATCGAAAGAAGAACGAAATTCTTCCAACAGGCACAGAAGCTGGGAACGCTGGACCCACGTAAGGTTGTCAGCAATGGAGGGACCAAATACATCCGCGGGTGAGGAATGAGACGTGGAAACGGCACTGATGGTACGGGAACTGGTGCAGTGCGAGTCATCGGGTGCGTCCAGAACTTGTGCGTCTTCGAGGGGCTCAACTCTGCCGAGACATTCCCCTCGCACCAACGTAACATTGTGCGGGGATGGGTTGGTAACAAAAGAAGCGGTGCTACCCTGAGTGACTTGCACGGTCGCGAAAGGTACCAGCAACCCTTTCCTAGTGCAAACGCGGTCAGAAGGCGAAAGGAGTGCAATTGTGTCGCAGAGACCGGCGCAGTAAACTGGCACAGCCGTCGACGAGTTTGAAGGAACTTTGGTATCGTCTTTGACGAGGGTCTTGGTGAATGCCGATGGACTGTCTGCCGGCGTCAAATGTGAGAACGGTGAGAGTTCGAGGGCAGCTGGTCCGTAGTGCATTATGGCGTCGTGGCGGGAGAGAAAATCCCATCCCAGGATGACGTCGTGGGAGCATGCAGCAATTATGGTGAACTCGACGTCGTACAGAACGTCCTGAATGACGACGCGAGAAGTGCATACTGCTGTAGGCCTAATACTCTGGGAGCTGGCGGTACGGAGGGACATCCCAGAAAGTGGCGTCGTCACTTTTCGAAGTAAGCGGCAAAGTTTTGCGTCCATAACAGATACGGCGGCTCCAGTGTCGACAAGGGCAGATGCGCGAACACCGTCCACAAACACGTCTATGACATTCAATAGACTTCGCTGAGGGCTTTTACAGTTGGATAGCGTCGCAGCCCTTGCCTCGTGGACTGCGACGACTAGTTTTCCTGCTCTCGTGCGACAGAACGTGGCCGCATTGGTGACAGTGAGCGACGGCGTGGAGACGGATAGCGGCGAGTGGATGGATCTGGGCGTGACGTCGGCGACAAAGGCGGGTCGTAGAATGCACGGCTGGACTGGCTGGTGGTGGGTTGACGCGACTCGAGGTGGCTGCACGCGATGGCAAGTAACGGGTCACGTGACCGGCATAACCGCATGCAAAGCAGATGGGCCGATTGTCGGGTGTGCGCCATCGGTTCGCCGGGGCAGGTCCCGCCCACGTCGCAGGATGCGATTGACGGGGCGGCTGCTGAAATGACTGGAAGGAGGGTTGCAGTCGGGGCCTAGGGATGACGGCAGCATACGTAGCCGGCACGCCCGCTTCGAAGGACGGAGGTCTAGCGGCGGCTTCGGCGTAACTCAACGGTGCAGCCGCAGGGATTGCCTGGTGCGTCCTGGCGACAACCTGAGCGTAACTCTGTGGCGCAGGAGCCGGAGGTTGCTGGTGGTACTCAGGCATCACCTCTGCGATTTCCTGCTCAATCGCTCGGCGGATGGGAGGAAGAAGGGTCGTCGACGACTGTTGAACGTGCGGTGGGTAGGCGAAGGTCAGGAGAGAGAACTGGCGTGGGATTTCCTCGCGCACGAATGCCTTCACTTCTGCCAGCAGTGTGGCCTGGTCAGGTATGGTCGCCAAGCCAGCAAGCTCTTCGTCGCGTGATGGAGAGCGACGGGTCATCGAACGTTGCCGGCGGAGCTCCTCGTAGCTCTGGCACAGTGTTATGACCTCGGCCACGGTTGGAAGGGAATATTAGCGAGTAACATGGTGAAGGCATCGTCGTCAATGCCCTTCATAATGTTCCGGATCTTGTCAGACTCGGACATGGTGCCGTTGGCTTTCTTACACGAGTCCAGGACGTCTTCGATATGACTGGTGAACGATTCACCGGCCTGCTGAGCTCGTTCGCGTAAGCGCTGTTCTGCTTGCAGCTTACGAACTGCAGGGCGGCCAAAACGTTGATGACGGCGGTCTTGAAATCCGACCAAGTCGCAAAATCGGACGCGTGGTTGTTGTACCACAAGCTTGCTACTCCCGCGAGGTAGAAGACCAAGTTGCTCAACTTGCCTGCTTCGTCCCATTTGTTGGGTACGCTCACGCGCTCGTAAATTGCGAGCCAGTCCTCCACGTCGGTGCCATCGGCGCCAGTGAAGATAGGTGGATCGCGGATGCGTGGGACACCGGGACATGTGGTCGGTGTGGGAGGCGGCGTTTGCTGAGCGGCGTCTTGAGGCATGGTAGATGGCAGAGTACGGGAACGAATCTCCAGGGGCAGTGAATGGGAGCACAGCACTCTCCACCAATTTGTTAAGCTGTTTATTGGACGGCACTCGGCGACAACGCACTATGGCGACAGTCAAGGCAAAAGCACGGGCTCCGAGCGCGAGCGGCGTTTAGAAGAGAACGACCCACTAGGAGCCGCTGGAGAGCGCAACCGTTGAACAGTACCAATTGCTTCGCCACAGGTCCGTTTTCCAGGGGCGGGGCTCCGTCCCCGTGCCGGCGACAGAAACATAGAGCACTGCTCTACGTCACCGTCAACCGGTTTTTCTGGAGAAAGCCTCTCGGAAATCCTCTCCCCTGACGGAAATCTTGTGCCGTGACGGTGACGTGACGGGGCGTTTGACGGCTGTGTGAACGAGCTCTAAGCAGCTGGTGGCGGCGACCGAAGTGATTCGACGCGAGTTCTTCCAGCACCCGCGTCGACGCTCGTTTCAACCGGGTCAACGCCGTGCGCACCGCTGCTGCTTCGCGTCCCATCAGGGTTCCCTTCGGGGAGATAGTCCAAGGTTCAAAGGACGATAGTCTTTCTGGGGAACTTAACGCAGAAATTTTGGCCTCAAAGCGAAGTTATTTTTCTATAAGCTCTCAAAAAAGGAACTATTACATGAGTCTTCTCGACAATAATCTTCTGGTCACGCGGGGAGCGTTAATAACGCGTTTAATTTTTGCTCGAGTGCGCGTGGCCCGCGCCGGGCCGCGAAAACTGAAACATTATACAAAGAACAGTGTGCACCGTAATGACAGATTAGCATTCATACAACGATCAAGGTGCATAAAATACAGTCTACATTACTCGTTTCTACAAGACTAATTCATGTGTAATTATAGGAAAATAACACAAACGAAATTAACAACTCTACAAGAACACACTAGTAACATTTAAAACGGGGTAATGGGTATGCGTAACTTTTCTTGCAAAAGGAAAAATCTTGTGTGCCAACGGCGGAGAAATTTCTCTTCGCCGCTGGACTCCAATTGCTCTGATAGGTGCTTCCACAGCATTCCGCGCACTCGGGACACAGCCGGGAAGGCTGCTCGCACCGGTTTACGTCTCGCTTCGGCGAGACAACGTCTCTTCCAGATTGTGAATATGGTGCAGACGACTACCAGTTTGGCGAAGGCGCCCCTGTTTCTTTTGAGCTCCGGGGGAGACGGATTGTAAAATCCCTCTCAACCAGTCGCCAAACCGGCTTGGCTGCGGGGCACTGAAACAGTGCGTGCGCCAACGTTTCGTCGGCGCGGCAGTTGGAGCAGCGAGGCGAAGGCACGATGCCAAACTTCTGTAGCCGTTGGCGTGTTGGGAGGACGTCCCAATTTTTCCGCCACACGAAGTCGTGCACGGATCTGGGGATTCCTCGACAGTCCTTTGACGCTTTTCTTTTCCAGTTGCGCCACAGCCTGTTTTCGTCTGGGGTGATCTGGTGTCGCGCGATTTCATCAGCAATGCGAGCCGGTGGGTCCTCGTCAACGTCGCAATCGGAGCCTCTTTTTCGAGCATTCGCATCGTGTTTGCGGCAGACTTGTAGAATGACGAGGGTGATTCCGCGAGTGGGGCGAGGGGTCGGTCTGCGTTCAGGAAGGCTGCGTTTGTGCTACACCAATAGCGCATTAAGCCTCTCCCCACGTAGTCGCTTGCGTGGTAGAGGGCCCTTGCAGTTTTCAAGGCGAACACTTTACTTGTGGTTAAAACATGGGAGAGGCCGAGGCCTCCCTCGCTCTTGGAAGTTGTAACAGGGTGCGTCGGACAGGTGCAGGTTTGCCTTCCCAGAGGAAGGACCCGATCATTTCGACAGCTGGGTCGCCGTTTTGGTTGGCATCACGGCTATTCGGCTTGCGTAGTAGGCGAAGGCGCAGACGGTAGTCTTTGCTGCCAGGGCCTTTTCTCGTAATGTGAGGTTTTCGAGACTTAGTCGTGTAATTGCGCTTGTGCCCGCTCCAACGCCCGCTGCCAAGTCGTCTCCGCCACTCCGCCGCAGCAAAGTAAATGCCAAGAACCTTGACGGCGTCGACGACCTCGAGATTGCCTAAGGCCCCTCGGGGGAATGCGCCGAACGGTAGGGCCTTGCTCTTTGTCATGTTCAATCGGCACCCGAAACCTCAGCATAAGATGCAAACGTTGTCCAAAATGCCTGTAGGCTTCCCGGGTCTCTGACAAACAACGACACATCGTCCGCGTAGGCGAGGACTTTGACCACGGCCTCCCCCGTCAGTAGAAAGCCTCTAATGCTCTCGTTTCTCTCGATGTTAGCAGCAACGGCTCGAGTGAGAGGATGAAGAGGGTGGGTCTAGTGGGCATTCTTGACGAATTCCTCGCTCATAGTCGAAGTTAGGTGTTGGGGCACCGTTACGACGACGTGGCATGTTAAATAGCTGTAGAGCTTAGAGATGAGGTCGACGAAACTCTCGGAAGGCGAATTGGACGTAGCACCTAAAAATATACCTGTGTCTGACGCGCGATCAAAGGCCTTCGCCTGGTCCAGAGAAACGAAGGCTCCTGGGGCTTCGATGTCATGTATCGAATGGTCTCTTGTCACCGTTAAGTTGGAAACATGGAGCGGCCGGGACCGCGCAGCAGACGAGGCGCGACGATACGGCAGGAGGAGTTTCAGGCGGTTGTTTAGTAGGGAGGCTACTATCTTGTAGTCAACGTTCAATAATGTAATCGGGCGCCACGCCGACGGCTCCTCCTGCGGGGCTCCCTCTTTCAGTAAGAGGACGATCCTCCCTTCACCAAAAGACTGGTTTCGCTTGTCGCGTGACCACCATGTTTACCATTGCCAGCAACGTGCCCTCTAGAACGTCGAGAAACGTTGCGTAAAAGTTCGCGGTGAGGCCGTCTGTGCCAGGGGCGGAATTTGGACGCATGCTCGTGATAGCAACTGACACTTCCTCGGCTGTCGCCTCGCCGCCAAGCAAAGCTGTCTCCTCCCCCTCCAGTCGTACGAGGTTCCGGCAGACCTCTTCTATCAGCCGTTTTTCGTCTGTACCGCGGCCGTGGTCAGTGTCCCGAAATAGGCAGCGAAGTAGTCCCGAAAAACTAAGCTGATTCCGTCCGGATCGGTTGCAGATGAGCCGTCCGGGCGCTTCACCCGAGTGATACGTACGCTGCCGTTCCCGTTCGCCTCGTTGGGGTCCGCGACAATGGCATTGGCTGGCTTGTCCCGCTCCTTAGGGGTTTAAGCGCGCGCCGTTGTAGTAAGCGGGCGTATTCGACCTCAGGGAGTTGACTTAGCTTCGTGTGCAAGCCGTGAGCGACTCCTCCCCCTTAACGATGCGGATTCTGCGTAAGATCTCGTTCATCTTGGCGGTTATGCGGCGCTTTCTGGCCCTGCCTTCTTCTTGGAGGATCCTTCTCCACTCCTCTTTCAGTGTCTTCCAGGAAAGCGGGGTCATGTCCGGGGCGTTCGCCACAGACTCCTGTAGCCGCTCTCTGATACGCTTGATGCTGTCGTCGTCTTGCAGCAGCGCCGAGTCAAGACGCCAGCCTTGGCCGTCACTGCAGTGTCCGTGGAAACCGGTCAGCGTAGTAGCGAGTGGTAGGTGGTCCGATCTCCCTGCAAGGTCGGCCGAGGGGGAAAGGACCTCGCACGCTGCTACCAAGGGGAGGAGAAAGTCGGGCAGATACGTCCGATCTATTCTACTCGCTGAAATCTGAGAGGAGCGTGTCGGGACAAACAGATCGCCGTGGACGTGAAGCCAGACGTCAGTCAGGCAAAGGTGGCGCAATATCTTTACGAGTTCTTTGGCCTGGTACGTTGACCTGCCTCGGCCTGGGCCCCTCACGTCCCGCTGCGAGTCGATCACGCAATTGAAATCTCCCAGTAGCACGTGCGGGATGGGCTCTGAGAGGGTCTGATGTAAATCCTGGAAGAAGTTGTTGGTGTTCGTCCTCGTTACCGGGCGTAAACATTGACGAAGCGGAACCGTTTCCCGTTAACGTAGATGTCGAGCATTAGCATTCTGCCGTTTGCGCCGAAGGTGCAGATGCCTTCTGTCGGAAGCGGCCCGTTACGAAGATGACCCCCACGCCGCAGGCCCTCGCAGTGTCAAAGAAAAGAAAGCGTCCACTTGGAACTCGCGGCGGAACCTTGACGTCTAGCGGGGTCCGAAAGTTGGTTTCCTGAATAAACAAGACATCGATACCCTGCGCCTGGGAAAAGGCGAGGATGTCTCGCTGTTTGGCTCTGTCTCGAAAGCCGCGGACGTTCCATGTGGCGAACTTGAGGAACGACATGGCTTGGTGCCTCGGGACGTGGGGGGGGGGGGGGAGGGGGAAACCAAAGACTAAGGCGCGGGCGGGGCGACAGGCAGCAGGGAAAGCATGTAGATACTAGCTCGCCTCACGGGTAACGGAGGTGGGGGGAAGCCGCGACTGGCAGCCGAGGAGCGGGGGGGCAGGATGAGGCATCCAAAGGGAGGGGGCAAAAAAAGGGGGGGGGGTAGCCAGCCGTGTTACGTAGTCCGTGTCAGTTACGTTTACCGCCAGCACTTGGCGGCGTGTGCCCTTTCCCCGAAGGGGCCGTATCCAGTTTCTGTGACTTCGCGGTGGGAGGGGCGTCACTGTCGCTGCTAAGACCATGCATTTTAGGCCGGCGCTGTTTTTGTCGAGGCTCGAGGGGTGGCTCGGCTGCGCTCCAGCTGGCCCATCTCCTCCCCTTAACGGAGACCTTGAACGCGAACGGTCGCGTCTAACGGGCCCGGGCTGCGGTGCAGGGGCGTTAGCGGGAGCAGGGGCGGGTGAAGTTGAGCCTGGTGGTTGCTTCTCAGCGGAGGAGCTCGGGTCTGTCGGCCCGTGTTCGGCGTCGGGTAACACATAACGGCCGCAGCTCACGATGGGCAACTCGTCCGGGTTGGGGGGGGGGGCTCGAATAACAGCGGCGGGAAGTTCTCCGCACCGAGTCCCGGGAACGCAGGCTCGTCGGTGACAGGGCTCTGTGCGGTTCCAGGTACTTCTTGTTCCGCACTTTCCGCCTGTGATGGGTCCCACGAGTCGCTCGACGATTCCGGGGAGCCGGATTCGAGCCCGCTCGACTCTCCCTGGTCACCCTCAGAGCTTGTGTTGCTCGTTTCGTCGACAACGTCGGGGGTACTGCCATGGTTGCGGGGGACGTGGAGGCGCCGCGTGCGTCTCCCCTCTCCCGAGGTTCCTCCTGCTCCCAGCGATCCGGGGCGTTCGTTGGCGTGGGAGGGGTGACCTTGGCCTCAACACTTGGAGCCCCGACGTCGATGCTGCCCCCGGTACCCCCGGGAGGTACTAGGCTGACTCGTACTGGTGATGTTTCTGATCTCTGACGGGAAGCCTCGCGCTGCAGCGACGTATGAGCGCTTGCGAAAATACTCGCGCGTGCCATGTCGCCCGCCGCACCGTTTGCATTCCTCGGTGCACCCTTCGGTGTCGCGACCGAATACCCCGCATCGCTTGCAATAAGCAGCCGAGCAGGCCATGGCCATGTGCCCCGGATCGCTGCACCTAGCGCACACGCGGCGCATCCCGCGATATTCACACATGACACGGTGGCCTGCGATGGTCGTGAAATTGGGAACTGGCTTACACATCTCCATCCTCACAACTCTGACCCATTTAATTTATTTTGCCGGTTTGAAACAGTTCCAAGGAGACACTTTTAACTTTGCCATATTGCCCGAGGGCGTTGACCAGGACGTCATCTGGCAAATAAGCCGGAAACCGGTAGACGTTAACAAAAGTTACCGGGGGCCGACGGCCTCGACTGCAACGTGCTCGCGGTGCACTTTGAAGCCCTCCGCTACCATTAACCTCGTAGCCTGGTTTGCATTCCTAGTGCACATGAGGAACTTTGAGCCCCCCATGTGTTGCAATACGAGCACGCTGTCGTCGCCAGCCGTCTCCTCAACTGCGTCTATTAGATCGTCTATAGAGACGTCCCCGTCGGGGGCGTTAAACAAAAAACAGTTCTCCCTCACCGGGAGGTTGCTTGGGTTAGCCATGACTGGTGCGCGTTGCCGCGTGTCGCGCTGGCAGGTAGCCGGCGGGACCGGGGGGCGTGGCTGGTGGAACTAGTCACGTGCAGATCACTCTGCACACTCGTACACGAGGCGGCTCAGCTGAGGCAGGGGGCCGCGCAGCAGCAGGTGGCACCAGGGGTCGCGGCAGGGAGCTCCGGGGCAGCAGGTGTCCGGGGTCCTTGCTTCTGGCATGGGGGGTCTCCGGGCTGGAGGGCCCGAAACCCAGGTGCGGTAGTCGCACGCGCAGGAGGGGTGGGCGCGGCCACGGGATCTTCTTGGGCAATGGTTTGCACCGGGGGGGGGGTCAACGTCAACGCGACGTGGCCCCGGGACTGCTCTGGTGACTTGTAGGAAACAGATGTATGTCTTTCTGTTTGTCGGCACGTCACTCGTTTCAGCCACCCGGCCAAAGTTGAACCACTTGCTTACTGCCCCCCACCTTGAACTGGTACGGCTGCTCCTACTTGTGAACGTTGTCGATCAAAAGTAAATATTACGCATATCTGAGGCGCAACATCATTAGGTAAGTATTAGGTGGTGTGTTCCTTTAATAGAAAATACACCGATACGCACTTTTAAAGACCCTAGTTTCTTAAGCTGCGCTGAAAATGCGACTGCGCTGAAACTTGTCTTCCTCCGTGCCCTCTGCGCAAGCTCATGTTGTGTTTCGGTTTCGGTTCAGTATTGCATTGTACGAATGACAGGGGGCGCCCCTCTGGCATTCCTGTTTTACCATGGAGGAAGGAAATAATGAGGAGAGGTCTTCGCTCGCCCTTTGCATTGCAAAAAGTGTGGCGGAAGTCACGTGCTTTTGCAATGGCTTCTGGGATACCTTGGTCACGCCGTCGACGCCGTCGTCTCGCGCACGGATATTCTCGCGTCGTCTGCGCCGTGGTTCGCGCCACCATCCAAATGACCGCGTTGTTGACAGAGCAGGCTGGAGCAGCGAATGCGCATTCTTATGCAGTCGTTGCATTTCGCGGATGATGCAGCGTGTTGGAGTCCTGCTGTGAGCGTTGGTCTTAACGCTTGCGTGTTTAATTGATTTTGCTAGCCGTCGAAAGCGTTGTTTTCGAAGCAGCTTCTCCGAAATGGTTGGCGCCGCAGCTTCTCTGTTCGGCACTGCTAAATTGCGTCCCTCAGCGCTAGAAGGTTAGAATTCCAAGACGAGAACGACAGCTCCGACGGCTCTTAATGCGAGAGTCGGCGGTGACCCGTTCCCGTCTACAAGAGTCCAATAACGATTGGAAATCAGTGGCCCGGTGTGCTCACCGAAGCATCCAGCGTCAAGAATTAAAGACGTGCCTGACCCAATAGTGTTTGAAGGCGATTTGCGAAGCTGTTTGAATTGTTCGCATCCTGTTTGCGTTTGTGCTCGGGAAATTAATCTGCGGCCAAGTTTTCTTCGATGTGGTAGCAGTCGACCGACCCGTGCTGCTACAGCTTGGCTCCAGTGCCATTCACGACATTCGTGCGAGCGTGTTGACACACACGGTCAAAGGATAGAGCGGAGGTGCATCACCTCCCTGCGTAACAAGATCAATTCAGATGTCACTGTTGCGTAGCCCGAACTTACCGTTTCTGCAGAAAAAACCGAGCTCTCCGCGGCGATTATCCTGCCGAGTTGCACCGTTCATTACTTGCATTCAGCTGATCAAACACGAAGTGCGAAGATGGAAATTTATTGGAGAAGTACAATAGGGACGTAATGAGGCTGCGAGTGGCACCCAGGCACGCTACAAGCGAGCATCGCAGCACGTTTGTTCTTGAGCGGCACAAAAGTTTCACTTTTCAGGCTCGTCTGCCAGTTGGCGGCGGCCCGCGCGACCGAGCTCGATGCTCGCCTGGCTCCTCGCCCACCGCGGCGCCAGTTGCGCATGCGCAAGGGAGCCGAAACGTGACCACCCTACTGAAAAAACCTATATGGTTTCAGAGGATCCGTATGGTTTTATACAGGACTTACAGGACTAAATATAGGAATTGTATAGGACCGTGTGGGGGTATATAGGATCCAAACAGGATCCAAATGGGACCTGAACAGGACCCATATGCGGTATATAGGACTCAAATAGGACCTCCAGAGACCCATATGGCGGTTATAGGATACAAATAGGGCCTCCCAGGACCTACATGGCGGCATATAGGATCAACACAGGAGTTGTTTTCTTTCATCCGCTCTCATTCAAACCTCTCACAATCTCTTTCTGATCAACAGTTCGCCTTTTTATCTTTATAAGTGGCAGGATAGCACTTAATTCTCAATTTTATCTTTCAAATTCCCTTTCATCTCAATCTAGCGTCTCGAACCAGGTGGCTTTTTTTTTATCTTGACAAGTGGCAGTGCAGCACATAATCATCCGCTTTCATCTACACCTCTTACAACATCTTTTTGCACGCGCACCCCTTACAAAAATGCACTTTGCGTGTCAATTGACCCCGAACCGAGGCCTTTTTGACTCAATAGCTGGTCAATTAAACGGCAGCTTCTAATGAGTGCCCCCAATAAACATTGAAATGACATTAGGTTTGAAATATTCAGTTGACTCTCACTTATTTTATTTTTTATTGACATACATTAAGGAAGTTTTAATTGACCCACGCTCACTACACATTTAATTGACCTAGTATTGAGCGCTCTCAATGAGGGATGTTGACACCTACATTAGCTTCTGAGGTAAATTTGTTGTAGATGCTGCCATCTAAACAAGCCAGGCGAAGCTGGTGACAGCGTGTGCTCGAGGTGCGCGTGGCGCGTGGCTTGGCTCTAGGCTAGAACGCCATTTTGGAATAACCTGTGTCCACGTAACTCAGCCTCCTGCCTTCTCGCTCGTCCCTGACGACTTCAACATGGTGTCAGAAGAACAGGTGCTACCAGTGGACATTGGCTTCTAGTCATCATCCTTGCGAAGGACGCCGCAAGCAAAAAGCATCGGTGAGCTGCTCCCTATGCGCATACTCTCGGAACTCAAGCAAAGTGACCTTGTAACGTTCTAGGTCATGGCGTCATTCGTTATTCAACCGCCGGACGCCTTCAACTTTTCGTCGCCGAACGAGTGGCCGAAGTGGAAACAGCGTTTTGAACGTTTCCGAACCTCTTCAGGCTTGTCTGTGAAGCCCGAGCAACATCACGTAGACGCTCTACTCTACATCATGGGTGAGCAAGCCGAGGAAATCTACGCCACCTTCGCTTTATCTGAAGAGAACTCCAGAAATTCGACGCCGTCGTGGAGCAGTTCGACAAGTATTTTATTCCGCGACGCAACGTAATCTCGAACGAGCCAGATTCAACACCAGACTGCAACAAGATGGTGAGTCGGCCGAAGATTTCGTCACTGCGCTTCACACGCTTTCGAAAGATTGCGAGTTCGGTGCTCTTCGAGAGGAATTCGTGCGCGACCGCCTCGTGGTTGGGATAAAAGACAAGCATCTATCCGCCAGGTTACAGCTCGACGCAGAGCTCACACTACAAAAGGCTCTCGATTCCGTCCGCCAGATCGAGAGTGTCCGTCAGCAACAAGCGGAGCTCCACCAGGAAGTGCCATCTTTGAACAAAGTTGCATCCGGTGCGCAGACCAGTCGACGTGCTTCAATGCAAGACAAAAGCGGCAGTTATCTACGCGGGGCAAGCAAGCCATCTTCACCCTCCGGTAAAACAGAGAGCAGAAACCGTGCCGTTTGTGTGGTCAAGAGCGTCACTCTCGCACTCTCTGCCCAGCACGCTCGGATCTGCAGGAATTGCCGGAAGAAAGGTCACTATGCCTCCGTATGCATGTCGCGTATGCACTCAGCCTCCTGCCTTCTCGCTCGTCCCTGACACTTCAACAGAATTCACAAAACTTATTGTGTGTGTGTGTGTGTGGTGTGTGTGTTGTGTGGTGTGTGCGCGTGTGTGTCATATGGCCAGCACCACTATTGGCTGCAGTTTTCTCTTACGCATATTAAAGACGATAGTCTTTCTTGGGGAACTTAAACGCAGAAATTTTGGTCTGTCTTTCTGTCTGTCTGTCTTTCTGTTTGTCGGCACGTCACCCGATTCAGCCAACCGGCCAAAGTTGAACCACTTGCTTACCGTCCAGCCATCTTGAACTGGTACGGCTGTTCATACTTGTGAATGTTGTCGATGAAAAAGTGAATATTACGCATATCTGACGCGTAACATCATTATGTAAGTATTAGGTGATGTGTTCCTTTAATAGAAAATACATAGATACGCAATTTTAAAGACCTTGATGGTATGCGTTTAACGTTGAGACAGTAACGCGTTTATTAAAAGACTGCCACCTGAAGCTATCAGCGTCCAAGCCGAGCAAGCGCGAGCGCCAACAACAACTGTCTTCGTCTTCTTCTTTCGCGGCGTTCTTGTCTGCGCCCTACCATGTTACAAAATCACTCCGCCGCGGAAAGGAGCCATCCTGGCGACCTAAGGAACAGGTACAACTAGTGGGTCATAATGCGGCTTCAGTCGATCGACGTGAACAGCCTCGCGGCCGCGACAACGGCGGTCCGTAGATGATTGAACAGGCTCAATCATATTTAACTGGGGATGCTTGACGTAGGACGCGGTAGGGGCTTCGTACTTAGGCAGTAGCTTTGTGGAAAGGCCAGGAGCGGAGGAGGGAACGCGAAGCCACACCAGGTGAATACGACTGAGGAGCCAGGTTTTCGTCGTGACGGTCCTTCTGGCCCTACTCGCCCTACAATGTTACAACCCTAGTTTCTTAAGGTGCGCTGAAAATGCGACTGCGCTGAAACTCTTCTTCCTCCGTGCCCTCTGCACAAGCTCATGTTGTGTTTCGGTTTCGGTTCAGTATTGCATTGTACGAATGACAGGGGGCGCCGCTCTGGCATTCCTGTTTTACCCAGGCGACGTGTAAGAGAGTTTGTGGATAGTACTCGTTGAGTGCGGACGTTTCTTCTCCTTCGCGCATCGCGCCAAACAGCGTGTTCGGGCTGGCCGGCGTCTCCACCGGTCGCGTTGGTCACCGCCGGTCTTCGCCTGCCGCTGCGCCGGGACTACCATCCCGCAACACAGCACTCATGTTTCCCGACGTATTGCCAGATGGCGTCCATATCTCACGCAGCGCCTCTTCTATCGTCTTTAGACGACATTTGCAGCGAAGCACGCAGATACGCGGCCAATTTTTTTTCCATTTTTCTGTAAGACACGTTCGTTAATAAGGGTCCTGAATTAGGCATAAACCAAACTTGAGGATACAATTACAGCACTCAGTGGAGCAACATTGTATTACATAAAACTGCATGCAAGCATATGCTTCCAGGCACTGACTGTGCGCGCGCGCGTGTTTCTGAACTGTGTAGACGGATCGTGTCGGTCGGTAAAGTGCGACATGTGCATTTGCTTCAATGATGCGCTAAAATGCTGCCTTCCAAAATTAGCAAAAATACCCTTGATTCAATGTTTATCGGAATGTGTATTCAATGCTTTGACAGGCAATGTCTTTATTATTATTATTTTATTACTATTATTCATGAGAAGTACGATAAAAATGGGGATAAAACACGTCGTGGTAGCCGGCTTACGCGAAAAGAATGCGGATTCGACGAACGCGTCTTTCAACGGTCGTGCACTTTTAAGCTGCTCTCCCCCGTGGGGGGAAAAGGCGCACCCTATTGTTCCGAAACTCGCCTGTCTGGTAAGTCGCGGGCGGTAGTCTTTGCACGTGGCGAGACCATGAGGGGGGAAGAATTCTGAGAATGCATGTCGCAAACTTTCGATGAAGAGGTGCAAGGAGGCCCGTCTACTGTTGCGATCAAGAAAATAACGCGAGAAAAGATCAATTTGTATTTTATAGGGCGCTAATATTGCGCCATGAAAACTTGATAGTTCACAAATAAGCTTCGCCGAATTTATTGGCAGTTACACCAGTGTAAATTTCTGACGGTCACTTTAGTTCTTGTTTGTATCCCTCCACGCCGCACATTCCTCTTCAGAATTGCTCACCAGCGTCACGAGTGCGGATTGTGTTCGTCACTTGCGATCTCTCTTGCTCTAATTTCGTGGACATCGAGTACCGCGATGTGCACAGGCAATCAGCGAAAGAGTGAAGAACATACTTCGCTCATGTACTGCAATTGTGGCCGTACATGGAAGTTTGTTTCGGCGGAACGGTTGTTCACCAGACCCAGCATCGCAACTTTCCTGCGGAAAAATGGACACCTCAGCCTACATGCAAGACTCCATCGCAGCTTCCCTTCTGCAAAGCTGCAGAGACAGATACCGTCACCATGGTGTGCCATCAACATTTTCGGTATTGCTGGATCTCCAAACCACGCGCCTCTGTTGATTATCTTTGAAGGTAAGTTTATCATTTTCACTGCCTTCGTACAGAACGTTCTACTCGAAAGTCATGAAAACTAAAAAAAAAAGTATTGTGCGTTGGATGTTGTATCAGTATGCAACTACGTAACTATTGTGGTTTACATTATTAAACCGTCCTCTTCTAGCTATTTTATTTTTTATGACAAGACTTTCTCTCTTTTTTTTGTATTTCTTACAGGCAGGCCTTGCCCTGGTTATTGGGAAACAGGCGCTACGCCAACTAAATGATGGCATTCGTCCCTATTGGAGTTTTCGTAAAAATAAAGGCCGCGCCTATAGTGCCGGCAGCCGGCATATTATCCCGGAAAAAAGTTGCCGGCAGTTTTTCCCTATTGGATGCCCGTTACCATGCGACTTATCTGCCGGCACATTTCCGGCGCGAGCCTGTCATGCCGGCAATACATGCGCATGATTGTGCATTATGCCCGTGTAACTGAGGCGCTTTGCCTGGCTTCGAGAGACGTTTCAACGCTATAGACATCGATGGTTTTCCACAAACGTGACTACATTATTTTCCTGTTGCTCAGTGAAGGCCCTCTGCGCCCTTCGGGCGCGGTAAACTAATCGTGGCTTCGCCCTCGCTTCGCGAGTGCGGCCATTTCTCTAACGCTCAATGGCCGGTTGGCAGGGTCACGGTCACGCGCTACTGGCCGCTGTCGCGGCCACGCGCTGTTTAGCCCGCCCGCCTGCCCCTTAGGGGCAGGCGTGCGGGCTGGTCAACTTGAGTCAAAGGAGAACCGAGGGGCATCTCCGGTATCTCGAGGCCGCAGGAAACTGTGACTGCAGGAAACGTGCACTTCTTGTGCTACCAAGTGGCAGCGACCAGAAAAAGAGCCACGTTCACGTGGAGCGCCGTTACCGAGTACACGTGCGGACAGCCGATGGCGTACGATCTGACACACGAACAAAAGCTCGAAAGGGGCTGTCCCGCAGAGGTCACGTTGTCGCGGGCGCCCAATAGGAAAGAACTGCCGGCAACCGGTCGACCGATATAATTGACCGGCAGCCGGCAATATAGACACTAGAAAAATAAATATAGAAGTTAACAGATCTGTGTTTTCCATTTTGACTTGAACACTTTACAGAACACCGAAGGTCCGCTGCAGCTTACAGAATGAAGAAATCACAGCATCTGAATAACTGTGCATGTGCGTGTATGGTGCCATTCATGTGATGTGTGCCCGTGTACTGATTTGCGACTTCTCTCCCAGTTTTTACCTTGTTCGTTTTTACCATACATGTGAACTTATAGAGTGCTTAAAATTCCTTCACATTCCTGCTCATTATTCTACAGATGCCTTCAACAAGTATGTGGCCGAGAAGCCCAACGAAGTGCTGGGAGCTAAATGTTTGAAAAAGATGAACCGTTTTATTGCGGAGATGCTTAAAGATTTAAATAAATAATCAGTTACCAAATATTCATGCCTGATCGTTTTTCTTGAGGTATATATGTAAGTGCAACAGTGAATCCTTACATTCTTATAATTAGACTGCTGCGAGATATCATAACAGCTTGAATTGCTGTATATATTTGCTTTTATTACACGTCATAAACTGGCATGTCTTTATCAATATGTTCCTTTGCTGCACGTAATTTGTGACCCAAATTGCTGATTCGGCCCATATTGCCCATATCACCTGTAACACCCATATAATGAACCTACATGTATCACCTATAAAGCCGTATCCCCTATACGACCTGTATCCAATAACATCATATATGGGTCCTGTATATATAGGAATTTTCAGTAGGGCAACCTTGCGAGGAGGAGCTCTCTTCCCTCCCCCACATCCGGCTTCAAAAAATGTGACGTAACGGCCTCTCCTTAGGATTCCTTCCTCCATGTGTTTTACCCAGGCGACGTGTAAATAAGAGAGTTTGTGGAGAGTACTCTTTGAGTGCGGACGTTTCTCTCATTCGGCGCATCGCACCAAACCGCGTGTTCGGGCTGGCCGGCGTCCCCGCCGGTCGTGTTGGTCACCGCGGGTCTTCACCTTCACCTGCCGCTGCGCCGGGACTACCAGCCCGCAACACAGCACTCATGTTTCTCGACGTATTGCCAGATGGCGTCCATATCTCACGCAGCGCCTCTTCTATCGTCTTTAACGACATTTGCAGCGAAGCACGGAGATACGCGGCCAATTTTTTTTGTTCGCGCTTTTTCTATGGGGTGATCGTAAGCAAGATGGGCAGGGGAACGGAAAGGCGAAACTTTGAGCTTTGAAACGACGCCAAAATGGCGGCACTCGGTGGCAGGAAAGACGACATAGGAGGCCGTCAATTGCGCCATTTTAGCGCGATTTTGGCCTCCTTTCTCGCCGACCTCACTTACAAAATTATTTTTTTCGGGCACTTAGAATGCGTTTTCAGTGTAATCGTCTAGATACTGCGTAAATAAGAGACCACTAATGCCAAAAGGAATGTTTTCCAAAAATTGACTTTTTGAATATTTGGCGACTTGACCCCGCGTCCCCCTTAAATAACTATCCGCCGGCAACAACAAAATATTCGGTTCCTTTCAAGCTGAAAGATGTTACCCCGGTCAGGAGAAAGTCTTGCAACATGTCACGCGACAAGTAAATTTGGTTGGAAAACGAGATCCGAAATATGGTAGATGCTGGCATAACACGGCCATTGGTGTCCACGTTCGCTTCACCGATTACGCTGGCCCCCACTGAAGATGAATCTCTGAGGCTATCTACTGACTACCGAATCCTCAATCACGAAAGAGACCTATTGCCTTTCCTGATGCCAAGGATCGACGGAATAAGTGAGGAAAGTGGAGGTTGCAAATAGTTTTCCCGAATAAATTATTCCACAGGATTCTGGCAAGTACCACTTGAAGAGGAATATAAGATCTACACGGCCTTTGTCACCCCCTTCAACGTATATGAGTAATCGCTTACCTTTAGTGTATAAGAACAGTGCTGCCTGGTTTCAAAAGATGACGAATTGCGTTGTGAAACACTTCTTGGAGTGTATTCTAACGCCTATGTCGACGATATCTGAGTCAATTCCAAAGACGAAACTTCACTCGCTGAAATTTGACTGCTGTTTTGACTGCAGTGTGCAAAGCTAAAATTAAAGTGACATTTAAAAAAAGTGAGTTCTTCAAAGCAAAATTACATTTCTTGAACGCTTCTGGACGGCTTTACTAAAAGTACCAAGGAAGATTCCGTGTAGCGTGTACGACAAATGAAGAAGCCAGCTATTGCACACGTGCTCAGAGGGTTTTTGGCTTGCAGACATTTTAGAAACTTCATGAAGTGCTTTGCGGCCCGATCGAAACCACTGAATAACTTATTCAGTGGAATGCAGATATTATTTGGACTGATGAGTGTCAAGAGGCCTACAACGACTTAATCTGGCCACATCATCCGACCCGGTCCTTACGCTCCCCGATTTCACTCTTCCCTTTGAACTCACGACAGACGCTTCCAACTTCGGCGCAGGTGCTGTTCTGTATATACATTTACGAAGGCAGAACAGAACTACAGGGCCACAGAGAAGTAGGCATTGGCTGATGTGCTAGTAATGAGGTATTTCGGCCCTACATCGAAGGTACAAAATTCAAACTAATCACTGATCAACAGGCGCTTACGCATCTGCTGAACATTTCTCCACCAAACTGGAGAATTGCCCGCTGTATCAGTGAAATTTGACAGTTTACTTTGAAGTCGCACATACAAGCGGACAGGAATATTAGGTGCTGATGCATTTTATCGGCTTCGAGTAATCAGTTAGTGTGGGAAAAGAAACCTGTAAACTTGCTCAAATTGGGAGCGACAGAAAAATTGAGGTCCACAGGGGAAAGTTCCGTGTTCCTGTTACGTTCGAGATAAGTGGTTGAGGAGGACCCGACGGGTTTTGGCAAACCTATTGCAAATTAAGAAGATTTACATGGCTAGGAATGAAGAAGGATGTTGGTGATTACATCACCTCCTGTCATGAGTGCCACTCAACAAAGCCAAATGCAAGCAGAAAACGGGCACTACGACAATTCCGCTCCATGCAAATGTGCCATTTGAGAGAGTGCATGTTCACTTGCCGACCTAAAGAAAAAAAAGCGAAGGTGTGTGAAAAAGTCAGTCGTTCTTAGTGTGCACTGACGAACGCTCAAGGATCGCAGCTGCCAAGCCAGGAAGGAAGAATGCCCAAACCGTCAGAGCGCTGCTTAATGTCGACATGTTTAAGGGACTAAAATGCGTAGTGTCTGACAATGGGTTTGCGTTCAGAAGCCAGGAGCTTGTAAAATGGCACAAGAAAAGAACACCACTGAAGATTACAACCCATACCACCCGTCATCCATTGGGCTTGCAGAACGGGTCAAACGAGGCTTGGAGCAATATATAGGTATGTACTCTGGATTCACAGGGGGTCGAAATGTTGCCTACAAGCAGCAGTGTCGCATCACAATATTCCATACAATGTTCGGGATGCAGTCCTGAGTATGCCGCCTTCGGCGCAGGCGTACTGTCTGCAGACGACACGCTGCGTATCAACGGAAAACTTCACCTTGAGGAGACGAAAGAAGAGTGCAGGGAGCCAACGAAGACACGGGGAGTCGCTTAACCGAGCATTTGACAATCGCCATGACAACAAGATTCCCGATAATAGTTGGCGATCTTGTTTTGATACAGAAAGGCTATTGCAGTCATAGTAAAACTTCTGGGACCACTTAAAGTGACGAAAACTGCTTAAGTGTCATGAAAATAGCCGCCATCAGCAATGTGGTTCCCTATATCCACCGGAAGGAAAAAACAAGCTACGGAGAGTGCAGTGACCCAAAGACGACAAAGAACTGCTCTGGCGGGGAAAGGGAAAAAGAACAGTAAATATTTTGTTGTGATCAGTATTGGAACGTTACAATTGATAATCAATAAAGTGAACAATGCGATCATAGTCCGGCAATGAAAAATCAAGCCCTTTTCATAAGGATGTGCCGGAACCACAATCTGATTATGAGTGAGGCCGTATTGGGGGATCGCAGAAAAAAAATTCAAAACTCGACTTCTTTGCGTACAATGCCCATGTAAATCTCAATACATTGAGCGCCAGGCCAGGGAGTCGAACTCACGTCCTCGAACTTAGGTGCAAAACACTTAAGCTGATACGCCGGCCAGTAATGCCTATGTACTGTGGACAATACCGCGAACGGATGTGTTGCCGTTAAACGATCATCGATGTAGTTGGTACGCATCCCGCGTATGAAAGAAAACGAAACGGGTGTCGATAGTAATGATTAGCAATAAGAATTCGTCGCCTATTTGTTGAAATTTAGTGAGTTGTTTTGAGTGCCAGTTCAACCGTTAGTTACGCTGTGACGCAGTTATTTCGTCATATAATTAGATATTAATTGGCTGTTCGTTAAAGCAGCTTATGAAAGTGAATCGGGCCCAAGAAATTGCCTTATGGTATGAGACATAATGTAGAGGAAAACATGGGATACCGTTAATTTATTCAATTAATTTTAGAAGTAGTAAGAGCCCTGAGACAATGTTGGTGCGAGAGATTTACCACCAAGCCTCCATGTCTGAGAAGACGGCGTCAACTGGTATGTTTCGTTCAGTGTAGTTGAAGTTCACGAAGAAAAGCAGAGTTGACAAGAATTTTTGAAATTTAAAGAGACTCTTATTAGAAAAGTTGAAAAAGTCAGCGGAATTAAGGTGATTGACCGCATGATTTCAAAGGCATACCCCATGATTTCTTTTAAAAAAAGAACATATGGATAAATTGGGTGATATTTACTGAGGGCTTTAACAGCCAAATTTGGACACCACAAGGGGACCTACCCACCCCGTGGAAAAAGGCCAATGTAGTCCTCATACCCAAACCAGGTAAACCCAAAACACTGAATAACCTTCGTCCTATTTCTTTGACTTCGTGTCTGGGGAAGCTGTTTGAAAAAGTCATACTGCAGCGACTTGAATTGCATGTTGAAAAACAGCAGCTCATGCCCAATATGATGTTCGGCTTCCGCAGAGGTGTCTCGGCACGGGACATTTTTGTCATACTCAAGGAGGAATTATTGAATCCACCTTCAGGCAGTCTGGATAACATAATCTTGGCATTGGATGTGCACAGAGCGTTTGACACTATCTCTCACGAAACGATACTACAAGGATTAGAAGATATTGCATGTGGCCAACGCATTTACAACTATGTTCAAACTTTTCTGCGGAACCGCACTGCAACTCTCGCCATGGGTCCTACAAAATCCAACCCCTTAAGTATGCCCAATCAAGGCACATCGCAAGGTTCTGTATTGTCTCCTTTTCTTTTCAATGTCGGGCTACGCAGATTGGCCATAACGCTGACTCATGAAATCCGCCTTGGCTTTGCAATGTATGCAGACATCACCCTGTGGACCACACAGGGTTCCTAGGGGGAACGCCAGAATACTCTGCAAACTGCCCTGAGTATAGTAGAAGACTACCTAAAAAAAGGCGGGATGAGGTGCGCACCGGGAGAGTCAGAATACATTCATATACGACCATATAAGTCCCGGTCTCGACGAGCACCAGAGCTATCATTTTACTTGGGAGGATCTCCACTCAGAAGAGTTAACACCCTTCGGATACTCGGCATGTACATTCAAGAAACAACGAGCGTCAAGGTAGTCCTGGATAAGCTGAGGTACGATAAAAAGCCTGACAGGACTTATCAGAAGAATCTCAAGAGGAAATAATAGCATGACTGAACACGACACGCTGAGGCGGTGCAAGCACTGGTTTTGAGCCGGCTTACCTACGCCCTCCCTTTCCAGGTAACCCGGAAAACAGAGCAGGAGCAAGCCGACATATTAATTCGACTTGCGACTAAAGCTGCCCTTGGACTACGTACCAGTACAAGCACTCAACACCTGCTAGCACTGGGGGTGCAGAATACTTTCGAGGAGTTGGCAGCTGCCACACTCATCTCCCAGCGAGAAAGGCTCTGCGGCACACCACAGGGGAAATTTCTCTTACAAAGACTCGGATTTCCACTCTCACCGCAATATTTTCAGAAGCCACCGATCTACTCTCACAAAATTTCAGACAACGCATCGTGACGCAGCCTATCCCCCGCAATATCCATCCATACCAAAAAGGACGCCGCAAAGCTCGAGTACAGAAGCTGCAACGACTAAAGGACCACCCTCACGTTTACTATACAGACGTTCGTCCTACCCAAAGCAGCAAGGGCAAGCTCCCGCCGACGCTCGCGCTGTAGTAAACCGGGACAAACTTGCCAACTGCGCGACCATACTTGCTTCATCCTCCGCGGCAGCCGAGGCAACTGCTATCGCTCTCGCCATTCGAATGGCAGACCAACAAGGTATCTCTGCCTACGTGGTCTCAGACTCACAGGCAGCTTGTCGAATGTACCTCAACGGCATATTACCAACAAGGGCCATCCAGCTACTGGGAAGCGAACTCCTCTTTGATCACGGGATAGTCTGGTGTCCGGCCCATACGGGCCAGGATGGCAACAGTTCATTGCCAAGCTTGAGTACTCAGCGGCCGAGTCCCAGGACCACCCGCCACTGAAGAGGACACAGATGATGGGGTGACACGGCGTGGCGTCCTAGACAAGCAAAGATTAGATCGCCGCATCGGGTCACCTCCTCACAAGGACCTCGACAGACACCAAGCGTGGGACTAGCGCCGCCTGCAGACCAATACCTTTCCGAATCTGCATAAGCTTCACGTCATGTACCCACAGCCATATCCCAACGCATGCCCGTGGTGCGGAGATATTCCAACACTCACACACATTACCTACCGCTGTCCCAAGCGACCGGCTACAGTGGACAGAGACATATGCGCCCAATACACACGTGGTCATGGAGGCGCGACTCGCTGAACGGACTCTGGGAAGCCAACTGGCAACCTAAGTCAGGCCTGCCGAGCCGCTATAGCCAGTGGATCCTTGGAAGAAGGGCTCCACCCGCAATGAACCACATTTTAAAAAAATAAATGTTGTTTCTCTCTCTCTTAGCAACCGTACAGACGTACTCGTCTATATTCGAGTTGCGAAGAAAGGCGCGGAGACTAAGTACAAGAAAACCATCACGCTGCATGATCGTGCTTGCACGTTTTACGAGAAATGGTCACGAGGCGCTCGCCACTGCTACCACATTTCAGCCTTATCATTGGGGTGTCTCATGCTTACTTTTGGATTCCTTCACAGCCCGATGATCTGCGCATGGAGTGTCATAGCCAAGAGACTACTCCCACACGCGACGTCCCAGGTGCCCTGTACGCCGGACTGAAATTGGCAGTTTTTCTCAGGGTAGCTGTATATGCCCAGGCGAAACCAATATTCGTCGGTTCGATGTGTGCGAAAGCTCCTACCGCGTATGTGCTGCATCAATTGTGCAAGGCCCACTGCTAGCCATGGTCCACTAAAACGAAGTGAACACAGGGTGGCAAACATTGTCGCGTATGTCTTGCGTATAATAAGTCGTTCTAAAAATGTAACCGAAAATCCTCAAAATAAGAGAAATTGATATTTGCTTTCCAGGAAGGCTCTCATTCTTCCATTTCACCCGAATCTGTCGCGAATAATTAAAAAGTTGATTAGTCCATTTAATTACTTACTGCCGTCATTCATTCCATCCGCTATGTTAAGATGTCTGCCTCTACAGAAAAAATATTTATAAAGGCAGTGACCAAACACTCCAGTCTGTAACGTTGAGGTTTTTCGGACCACCTTCTTGAACCACACTGTATTCAGACAAAGCAAAGAAACTAGGCCTACAAATGTATTTCCACATACCAGATTTGGCCTGGGAGAGATTGAATTTTTACTACAGCATAAAAAGAAGAAATTGAACGCCATCATGCCAAATATTGACCAAATGCCAAAGTAAAGTAGGTGAATCATGGAACGTTGACTTCCGTGGACTTCAGAAAGCACAAATGTTCATTGAAGAATATGAAAGCACTTAGTGAAACTGATCGTCACGTATATGTCGTAAATGTGTTTGCGCATGGCATTGACCAGTTCGTGCAATGCATACACACTGCAGTGCAAAACAAGCAAATTATTTTATCGCGTCTTGTGCAATCAGCATAGAGTCGTGTACCAACGCAGATAGACTTTGGACTGATGCAGCTCTGTTTAAAAACAGGGTAAGTGAAAGCCCCACATAAAGCCCAGAACACTTTGTCACATTCGTACGTTTTCCCAGTCATGAATGCCAGGTGTGTTGCTCACAATCGCCTTCTGCAAAAAATACAGAAATTATGCTTCATTTTTAAACTTCTATCAAGGTTCCATTATGCTTCCATAATTTTGGTGTGCTGTTGCCTAACTTGTTTTAAGTTGCCTGTTATTTGTGCGAATGTGGCAAACAAGCCGAAATGCAACCAATCAAATTTAACACGGCCGCCCGTACAGCCGGTAATCAAGAAAAGTTTAATGCTTCAATTAGACGAACACGAAGCCATACGCTGTTAATAAGCCGTTAGATATGCAAGAAGCTATTCCTACAGTGCTAGCGGCACAAAAATGAATACGGTGTAAATACACATTTCGTGAATTTTCGCCCGCGTATTATTCTGTCCGCCGTTGCCGCTGTAGTCGTGCTAGACAGCAAGGAAAGCTTGTGTCATGGGAGTCTGTGATAGGGAGTCTGTGTTTTGGCAAGCCATTTTGTGGCCTAAGAATATGTTCACATTGCGGTGTAGTGGTTGCTTAAGCTGCAATAGTAATTGCGCTGACAGCTATGAGAAGCACCGTCGCACTTTAACCGGTAAGATGTCGTGCTCGTAAACAAGATGACTCGGGTTTGACCCGGCAAAGGCGGCGGCTTCGTTGTGACAAAATCCAAGAACACCCGTGATTTAATACAAGGTGTTTCAAGAAATGTGTGCGAAAATCACTAAAAATAAGGAAATTGCGATACTTGGTTACCATCACAATTGCTTCTTTTTCGGTTGGGCAGGCATCTTAACATGGTTAAAGACATCATTAGGATAGTAATAAGAAAGTGACTTAATAAATTTTCATTTAGTGGAGGTAAGCGGTTATGTAAAGAGAATTGAAGTTCGTCATGCGAAGAACCCACCGGTGCTTTTAGATATCGAAAAAAGCGGCCTCTAGTCATATTTTGGCGTTACAAATTCAAACAATTGAGCTGCAAAAGCGAAACCGAAACACGGAAGAGCGCAACTGTCAAATTCTTCGAATTGACATTTGCATTGACAGCGTCCTTGTATCAACCATCAGTCGACTTCGTTGTGTGGTTGCGCGGGCTGCCTTGCGATTATAGCGCGCGGGCATACATTCGACACGAATCTGAGAACTATACCTCTGTATCGTTGTCTTCTTCAGTTAGGTCATCTCGTCGTCCGTTTCTGCGCTCACCGGTGCTTCGGTTTCATTTCGCCGCGGAATTCGTGAATGATTTTTAGATACGGCGGTGGAATCAAAATCTGCTCTTTTGAGCAGATTGTTTTGAAACCGATACATATAATAGCAGAGGACGACATTTCTACAGAGGACTGCCTGACACAGTGCTTTTGACTAATACAGAAGTTTAGTGATTGCGTGAAGGCGAAGCAAACGTCTGAATATTCAAAAGTGCACGGTTATAGAATTCGGCGCGCGCTTGAAAATAAACGCTGCATCTAGCGAATCGGGACAGACTTCTGCCTGTGCGATTATGGCCCTATTGTTTCGGGATGAAGCCGGTGTTAAATAGGCGCTCTTACAAGTGAAAATATTTAAGAGTATTTCTCATGTTCAATTTATTCTTTAAGGGGAACCAATGTGTCAATGACATCTTTATGATGTTGTATCAAAGATAATATTTCCAATAATATGCCAGTGATTTTACTACAAACCCTCCCCCCCACCCCACCTTGTTTTTTCTTGAAGCATATTTAATTCAGAACGACTATTTTTTTGTTTCTCTGCGCGTCGGAAATGGTAATAGCGCCGGAACGAAGGGCAAAGCGCATGTGTACGCGAAATAACAAATTTCCATAGTTGTGGGAGGGCAGACTCTACCAGAAAGAAAGTACCTCTAAGCAAAAATGGAAAACTGAGAGAACTGCGGGTTTTAGGTCGTAAAGACCAACTGTTCTCCCCAAAAGCACCCTGGAACAAGCGGATGCACATGTCTCAAGTTGGGGAGTAACGTTAGGGTTAGTTGGAAGGGAGCAACAGAAGGACGAACGGCACATTTGCTATCGGCGCGCAACCGTTGCGCTCCTGCAGGACGCACCCTGTATCGGTCGATGCATGGGCCACTTTCTTGCGGGTGGCAGTAAGGAACTATTGTAAACTGAACAGGGAGATACGCACGCTATAGGAACATTTAGCTTGTACGTACTTTTTACATACCACGTTACCCGAACACATGTTTTAGAAAAGTTTTAGTCCCCGTACGTAAACGGTTACGTAAGTACGTAAACGGTATCTTATGTTTGAATAAATCATGAAATGGTGATGATAAAGGCATTCATTATATTTGATTTAGATAATATTGTACCACCGCTGCGGCAAAATCACGAGGGGTTTTTAGCGTTACAGTATCCCGGTATACGCAAAGGGGTGTTGAATACCGGGTTATTCGACGATGGTGTTGCCATCTTGTGACGCTTCGTGCAACCATAGTGTGGGCACGTTTGTTTCGCCTAGTGGTTTTGAGTAAAAAAATGATTGAAAAGACAACTCATTCGTAATTATACCGCGGCAAGGCATTTACACCAGAAGTACAACGCACGATGTTTCTGCAATAACAATTTTTTGCTTGCCTGGCTTACCTTGTTCCCGCTAGATGGCGTCACCTATTCAGCCTGTCGGGGTATTTATGTCGAGGCTTCTCACGTTTTTACGGCTTCGGTATTCGATTTCTAGCTCACTCTAGTGACTTTAGACGCTGAAACAAGGTGATCGCAATTGGCGCTCGCACTTCGGCTTATTTTTACTCGGCGGCTGGAGCCTCGGCAAAGCGGGTATCGCGAGTAGCCGCGAACAAATGTGGATTTGCGAGATAGGGCCGTAAACGTAAAGCCGATCCGGCGAGTAGTTCACGTTCCGTAAAGGCATGCGCATGCACAGATTCCTTCTGGCAACTCGTAACATGGTAGCGTAAAGCTAAAAGCCCCTAATACAAGCTAAATGTTCCTAATAAAAGGCATGGTTGCACTAGAACGCCAGCACCTGAAGCTGCCGTCGTCGCAAGTTAAATGGTGTGTTTGCATATAACATTTGGCATAAATATATAGCCTGAGAATGTGGCAATAAAATGCGAAGCTTCGCGGTAGTTTGGCTTTGCATTTTATCTCAGAGCAAATGGACGTTATCAGCTCGGGCTGTGTTGTCTTTTCAAAGGGGAGGTGACCTCCCGCAAAAACATAAAATAGAATTATATAATATTGATATTAATAATAATATGATAATGAAGAAAACACACCTCAGGGCCAAAAATAAAAAAAGAAATTACTGGCCTTTTAGCTAGCGCAAAAGGGAGCTCTGGCAAAGCCTGTGTTTTCGCGAGAGACTCATTACCCTGGAGTTTTAAGATGTTCAAAGTGTTACTTTCCATTCTCTTTCGAACATCACCACTGCTTTTGCACGCCTATGCTGATTTCATTAACGTGTCAGAACGCGCAGCGACCCGTCGCTAACTGCGTAACCCCGCTTCTGTGGTGGTTTAGTGGTTAGCGTACGCGCATGGCGATTCAGTGGTCGCGAGTTCGAATCCTGTGTGTTTGTTGCAATTTTTCTGAAATTTATTTCTGAATGATGTGTCTGTATATCGTTTGTACATCTAAACAAATGTCTGTATAAACCTCAATATGCTCTATAATTCAATCAAAAACGATTTTTTTTGGCCCAAGAAGAAACTAGGGTAACGGGAAGGAGCATCCGTTGCTCCCTTGAGGAGCATCAGGAAGGAGTAACAGTTGGTCCTCAAGGAGCAACTGGGGGGACTAACCGTTCATCTCCTGAAGGAGCACTGAAAGAAGAGCAACGGTTCATCCCATTGCCGTTGCTCCTTTTAGGAGAGTAATGGGAGTGGCAATGCACTTGCCAGCGGGGGTATAGGGAGGAACCCCTATACCGCCGTTGCTCTCTTTTGGCTTAGAGTGTACCGTGAATACGATCACCGCCCGGGCTTGAAAGCGTCACGACTTGGGCGCAAGCATAGGAGGCATGCAAAGGCGGCGTTGGTGACACCGAACGGAAACTAATGGCGTGTTTGCTTCCGGCGGCATGAAACAACGCGCTTAAATTAGTAACTTTTATTGCGATAGCAATTATATGGACAGTCTCGACGGGTTTTCGCCGTCGCCGTTGCCGTCATGTCCTTCCGGTATGAAGTCCAAATTGATAAGATCTCCGCGTGTTGTATCTTCTACCGCGCGTAAAAGCGCGCGAGGGGGGGGGGCGACGTACGCGGCCGAAGCAGAGTTCAAACAGACGGCCCATCGCTCGGAGGTGCATGCGATAACATCGCCCCGCTCGGAAGGCCTGCCGTCGAAGCAGACAGGAAATGCCCCGCCCGTCTTTAACGAGCATTAAAAGACGCGGAGACGCGAGGGAAGGGAGAGTGTCGCGTCACGCGAGCAGCAACTTTGAACTTTGAATCAAAGGACGCGGTGGCGATCGCTGGCGCGCGCGCTATCTCGAAAGCCATCACAGCGGGCGGCTCGTATACCCTTATACCTTCTACGTGCTGCGCTCTCAACGCGAAGTGACTTTGCGGGGAGCATCTCTCCCTGGAGCGGCTGTATTCTCTTACACCAGCGCTTTGTAGTTACGCGAGATCGGATGCAAAACAGCTAGCTGCTAGCCTCACTTCGTATAACACTACAATGTATTGCTATCGCACTCATTGCTTCGCCCTTGTGGTGAAACTGTGACTTTTTTTTCGTTATGTTTCGCATAATTTGCTACATCGTTGGATGTCCGTAACTTAGGCGAAGTGCCCTCCAGAGATGAAATTCTTCTTTTCTCAGCAGGCCGTGCTTCCAAGACGAGCGGCAGTGCAGACATTTTCCACGTACTTACATGTGTACGTCGCATTAAGTAAGTGTTCTCTGTACGTGCCTTGCGACGTGCGCCGGAGCGCACAACGAAACCTGTTTCTGTATTTATTCAGCGATCACGGAACAAGCGCAAACTGGCGAACTTCTCGGCAAAATAATAAAATATTTGTCGCGAACACAGCCTTATGACGTTCGCGACGCGAAATTAAGCGCAGGCATTTCCTCGTGGTGTGCTGGATTAAGGGTCGATATGTTATACCTGGTGCTCATGCACTTGGCTTTACATCATTTTCCCACTTCAGTGCCTTGCGAGTGGGCTTGGGCGGCTAGATTTTGTCGGTTTTATTGTAAGTTGTCTGAACTGCCGCGTAGTTTCTCGACACGTGTATGTATTCTTTTCTTTGATTTCTCCGTTCAGAAATCACACTTTCGCGCTAGTGTAAAATAAGTAACTTAAAGTTAAGCCTTAGGCTAAGGACACATAAAAAAAAAATTAAAATGGCTACTCCTCTCAGCTACACTATTCTCAATTAGCCCTCCCTAAAAACTTATAAACACGCCCCTCCCATATTTTCAAACCATGGGGGTACCACTCATATATGCTTCCTGCGTGACACCAGTGAGCTGAATACTACTTTTCGCGAACGTCGAGGAAGAAATAGATTTAAATGTGACAACAACATTTGTCTCTTGATTTTAAAGGTGTAATGACAAACAATACATCATTAAAATTATTGCTAAGCGCGGCAATACTTCGCTGCGCCTCTGCTGCTGTATAACATCTATTTTGTCGAATTCAGGGCAAAAAGACGCAAGTAGCAGAAATTAGCGGTATATAGCATTCAACCCAAAATGCTCGCGTCATTACAAACTTTGTTACATAGAGATTCGTTCTACACACACACATATATATATATATATATATATTAATATATATATATATATATATATATATATATTTATATATATATATATATATATATATATATATATATCTTGTAAAGAGAGATACAGAGAAACGCCTGATGGATGGCTGGCTGTTCTATTCTCTGCCTTCGTTCTCCTCTTCCTCGCGATACCCGAGCTGCGCCCAAGCCCGTTGCCGCTCTTCGTCATCACTATATATATATATATATATATACAGAAACATGAAACAGACGCACGTGCGAAGCAATGTTTACTGTACGGTTCGCTCGGGGTCCGGGTTTCATCAGAGACCCGGACCCCGAGCGAACCGTACAGTAAACATTGCTTCGCACGTGCGTCTGTTTGATGTTTCTGTGAGTGTTTCACCGGACCTAGAAACTCTTTGTAGTTTTGGTATATACATCATATATATATATATATATATATATATATATATATATATATATATATATATATATATATATATATATATATATATATATAGATATATATATTGCATCACTCCGACGAAGGCCGGTCCCGCGGCCGAAACGTCAGTCCTTTACTGAACAATTTTTCCTACGTGCTTGATTTTTTTCAACTATATATATATATATATAAAAGGTATGACAGCGAGAAAGACTTGTCTATTTCTACGTGGGAGCTCCAATATAAAGCATTTTTCGTCTGGTGACCAAAACAATAGTCGATAAGGGATCGCTTGATGTTCTGTAATAGAACAAGCATGTCACGCGCATCAACATCAAAAAGAACGCAGCGACCAATCAACTAAACCAATCTTGACCCTCGCAGGCCTACTGTGGCACTAAATATGGTAATTACATACGACCCAGATATGCTTCAATTTGTTGATTCTAACATAACGTGTTAAAAATTTGTGTCGTTCGCACTCTCTCCACTAAGAGTAAGCAATATTTCGTTAGCTTAAAAATAGACCTATTGATGGTTACTATCGTTTTTAAATCAACAACACTCAAGACTTCATGCAAGACACCCTAAAAAAGCACAAAGATATTCACCGACAACATAATTGTGCTATCTGTAAATGTGTTTTCCTTTTCACATTTCCAAAACGGAATGGAATGCCTTAAGGAAGCTTGAAATGACAAAACATAATGCGGAATAAGACAAATAAGACGAACTCTCTTTTGTTCGTGTTTTTTTTGTGTTGCGCGATTGTTCTGAACTAATTGATGCAGCCCTCAATAAGGGGAGCTAATTCGTGTATCTATTTCACTTTGGCTGTCTGAGTCCTGGGCCTTCTGTATGTGCAGCGTTCCTATTGGGCGGCAAAGCGACGCCGTCGAGACTCCCTGGTCCCCGCACCCGCCCGTCGTGGCTGTTGCGGCCCGTATAATCTGGAGACGTCAATCCTGGCCTTTCGCGAGGCTCCCCGAGCAGTGTGCGGAGCTCATGGGTTCAACTGCAGCTGTGCAGGGTAGTGGGGCGTGCCTAATTCTTGTGGCGCCTGTTGTTTTCCTGTGGTTTTATGCGGACACCTGTGGCTTTCTGCGGACACCAAAACTTTTACGGCCGACTTAAACACCTCCGAGAAATCAAGTAGATTGTCTCATCCGTACTGATACATAACTGTTATGCACCTTCCTAAGAGTACCGCTACGAGCAAACTCATCCAGTTGGGGGTGCATAACACGATTGATGAACTAGTCGAAGCATACCTCATCAGCCATTATCCCGTCTTTCTCTGTCCGAAACAGGACGGCTGCTCCTTCAGTACCTCAAAATCAACCTCATAGGATGCACCCCCCCCCCCCTGAATTGAGCACCCAAGTGCATTAGTGTCAGTGGCTACATACACCATTACCCAAAAATACTGTTGCCACCCATATTCACGACCGAGAATAGCGAGAGCTTCGTAAGCGCTGCGCATCTTCGACGCAGGTCACTCAGCATATTCCGCAGCATACTCTCGTCGTCCTGCCTTAGCAGAACAGTCTCGGAAAATGCCCACGAACTACTTTGTGGCGCCACCTTCGACCGAGTGGCATAAACAATCGAGGCGTAAGAAGCTGCGATTGCTTTAGCAATTCCTCACGCTCAGGTGAAGGACATATTCTCACACTCAAAACGGCCATTCGCAATTTTGCTATGCGTCGAATCATGCACCCGCCTTCTCTATGTTACAATTATTCTCTCCTTCTAACGAAATAATTCACATTTTCATTGGTTCCAGTGCATTCTGGAGATCTCGGCACAGTGACCCATGAACAAGCCAGAGCACTGGTCACCGGCAGTGGACGGTCTTTCTTTTGCCTTCCTTCCGGAGCGCGTGGGCATCCGCACTCATCTATCATCAAGTTTTCCAACATTACCGCAATACCCTCATGGTCTGCTCACCAGCCCATAAAGCATGTCCCTTGGTGAGCAAATCGTTTGGCGCCGACTTCGGATCTATGCTGGGCTATTGGGGTCGCCGAAGCACAAGCACATTCGGTACCTAGAGCGCCTGAGGTCCCATCGTCTTCCTCTTCGCAGACCCCAACCACCCCCCCCCCTAACCCATTTCATGGCGTCAAGAAAGTTGTACCGTCCGGCTCCGCTTAAAACTTCACGTCTTACATACTTTTCGTGTAAACAACTGCCCTGAGACTTTTCATTATGAATTTAATTAGAAAACGGTTTCTTAACTGCTCATTTCAAGTAACATTAAGCGCTACAAACTATTTCCGCCCCGACGTACAGTTCCTGCGCGAAGGCTGCAGGCGCCTGACTGTTATAGCATTCTCGTAAACATCGTAATCATCGACCGCGATTTATCATTGACGCCACACGTTTTGTACTTGAAGAGACGGCTGGCTACCATAGCGCACCTTCTCAAGTTTCTGGGTGGAAAGTCGTGGGGCACATCAGTATGGTCTATGCTGCAGCTCTATAATGCCTTATTCTCGGTTTTGCGAGATACAGTCTTCCTGTGATGGGAAATACCTGCAAAACAAATTTGAACGCACTCCAGGGCCTGCAAGCTCAAGCTCTAAGGACATGCCTCGGTCTTCCGAAATGTGCGTCTACAGCGGCAACAATCGTCATTGCAGGAGACCATCCTGTGTCACATACGTAACCACTGATACCCTCAGGGTGCATATTCGACACCTTGCCCGGTACCTTCGCACCATCTCGCATCTTTACCTGCACAAAGGCCGCATACAACATTCAGCCGCACTATTGCTGCCCATAGTACTTCTTTGCCATCGAACTATACGCCTGCAGCAAGGCCATCCTCGCCTATATGGTGCCTACATCGACCCGAAGTGCGCCTTACCATACCAGGAATTATGATGGAAAGAAGAATATCATCGCTGCCCTTAAACAGGCTGCACTACTGTATTTACATGGGTGTACATTGCTCACACCCATATTTACACTGATGGTTCAGTTATGACTACAAGCTCAACCGCCGCCGTAATAATTCCAGGAAGAGCTATCACAATACAGCTCAAAATGTTTCACGCAACCTTAACTACAGCTGCTGAACTAGTAGCGCTCCGTGCTGCTCTTCAATTTGTCATGGAGCAGACACCTAATCGTGGTCTATCTTCTGCGATAGCAAAGCAGCCCTCCAAAGTCTACTCTCCGCTTTACGTCATGGCGCACATGAGCAGCTCGTCGCGGAAATCAGGCAAATCCACCATGAAGCAATAGAAAAAGGGCACCGAGTAGTATTCCAGTGGCTGCCTAGTCACTGCGGCATTCAGGGAAATGACCAAGCGGATGCAGCTGCCCGATCCGCTCATGACGGTGTCAGCAGTGTCACCATTCCCCTGTCAAGATCGGACGCCGCAAGAGAACTTCGTATGCTAGCTCGTCGCATAACGTTGGACTTGTGGAAGTCATCATCTACATTTACAAGTGCACGCTGCATGCCTTGGACCCTGATCTTGAATTACGCATCCCGTCCACCTTTCACGACGTGACTCTACCCTGCTGGTCCGTCTATGGCTTGGAGTGGCCTTCTCAAATGCCTATTCGCATATTATTGGAATGGCTGAGAGCCCGTCGTGTGAATATGCGGGCGCAGCGAAACAGTCGTGCACCTTCTCTGTGAGTGCACCCGCTTCAGCTCCGAAGAACGGCCCTCTCAGCCGCATTAGGCCAGCTGGACAACCGCCCTCTCACGGAGAACAAAATCCTAGGGCCCTGGCCTACCCGGTCTTCAGCGCAAGCCGCTCTGAGGGCGTTGTTGAGGTTTCTCCACGCAACCGGACTCAATGTCAAACTGTGACTGCTGGAAGAAAGTGGTGCTGTGGTACTTGGACTGCGGTTATGACTTCGTTTTGTTTTGTTTCGTTTTGTTGTCGTTGTATTTTGTCGCGTGCTGTCGTCACAAACTCTTCTTCTTCTCTTTCATTCTTTTACATCCCCTTTCCCCTTCCCACGTGCAGGGTAGCAAACCGGAGACTGCTTCGGTTAACCTCCCTGTCTTTCCTTTCTCCCTCTCTCTCTCTCTCGTAAACAAGAAAACCTTATGCACTCGAGACCACGCAAGAGCGGGGGCGTTCAAACCTCAGTACGTGCTGAGGTGTTTTTTGAGATACGTACCTTTTCTAGGTAGTGTCTGAGTCTCATTGTTGGCCAACGACCTACGTAGCAAAACTTGGCATGCCAATGTTCTTTCTTTCTGAGAACGGATTAGTGAGATGTTGCTATAGTTTGTAGAGTGAAACTGTTTGTACATACAAAATGCAACGTTCTGCCAGAATGTCAAATTACTGCTAACAATCGCATAAAGTATTTCTTTGAAAGTATCTCATGCGTAACTAGTAAAGCGTGCTCAGAAAAAGTCATACACATGTAAGCTTGCAAGGTCGCATTAGACAGTCACAGCAATTGGCGAAGAAAGAGCAACAACGCGACAAATTTAATCAGGGAAGACTGGTGAAATTAGATGTCAACACCTTGGCTAGCAGAAGTGTCCAGTACCTATAGCTACAGAACACGGAAATCACAATTTACCAATGAGATACGTAAGATAGAAATGCTACGAAAGGCTGCCAAAATGAAAATGCGTCAGTTTCCACGACTACGTTTTTTTCGCAGGCAATCCCTGGGCTTTGTTCACGTGGAAGCTCATGTATGAGATAATGCGTCAGCATTACTGATGACGCGTGTGAAGCTTAGGTGATTGATGAAGGCGTAAAAAAATCGGCAGATCTCAGGCGTCCTGGTAACCGGTTTCATGGGAAGCAGTCAGCGAGTACTTCTATGCTGTATCTCTTGGTTTTAAGCCAAGCGTTACGAGGTGAATAGACTTGTTTTTGTAGTGTAGCGGCTCTGGGCACATCGTGCTTACCAGGCACGTGGACAGCCGTTTAAAGGGTAAATTATGGTGCGACGTAACGTCAGCCCTCACGTTAGAGCACATAAGTCAGTATATCGAAGTAAGTGCACGTTATGGTGCGGCCATGTGAAATCATATGTAACTTTCGTTAATGTATTCCTCTGGGGTCGAGCAATACTTCAGTATAGCTTGCTGAATCAAGGAAATACAAATGTAATGTTTATTACAACTGCACTTAAAGGGAGCCAACACTGGACAATAGACGTTATTCTGATATGACACTTGTACGTGGGAGTACATATGTAGTGTTTTTGCTGTTTTGTAAAATTAGATAGCGAGCACCACAGCCACACTCGACGTTGCACCGCCATTACGCCTGCACATGCTGTTTTGGAAGCTATGGTAACAGAGCAGTGGGAACGCTACGAACGGAATAGCTGGGTGCCCGTTGGACGCACTTCCTCAGGTTTCAAACTAGTGAAGCTGCCGTGCGTTTTTCTCTCTCCTTTCAGTTTTAAATGCGAAGCATTTCTTAGCGAACTTCTGCGAGTTTGAACGATCTATCTATCTATCTATCTATCTATCTTATCTTCTAGCTATCTATCTATCTATCTACTATCTATCTATCTTTATCTATCTATCTATCTATCTATCTATCTATCTATCTATCTATCTCTCTATCTATCTATCGATCTATCTATCTATCTATCTATCTATCTACTCGCCGCCTACGACTTGTGCTCTCCTGGCCGTTTCGTTTCGACGTATACCAAATTGGTATTGGAATAACTTAGAAGAAATTGAGTAGTTGGTATGTTCATACTTAGGGCTGTGCAGCGCTCACAAAAAGGGACAGAACAGAAGAAGTACACAGGACAAGCGCTTGTCCTGTGTACTTCTTCTGTTCCTTGTCCCTTTTGTGAGCGCTGCACAGCCCTAAGTATGAAGGTATGGAATAACATGACCGTATTACGAACATCAAATGAACAGGTCATAACATGAAAATCATGATATGCAATATGCATGTCATGAACAGCATGATTTACATTCCATGGCCTTGTGGCTCTTGCGGCCATTCCGTTAGTTCATATATACCAAAACTGGTATGACGTGACAAGAGTTCATGGCGAACATAATGACAGTCCTAACGTGCAAATCATGACACGCATGTCATGTGCGGCATGATTTACATGACATATCTCGGGGCGCTCGCGGCCGTTTAAATGAATGGATATATACGAAAACTGGTAGGACGAGACATTTCGACATGACGAACATAACTGACACGTGGTAACATGAAAATCATGACACGTGTGTTTCATCACGTCATGATTACTGCCACGCTCATGACGCACTCGCGGCTGTTTCGCTAGGTTGATATACCCAGAATTGGTATTTCACGATGTGACTGTTGAAGAAGATGAATAACAGGTGGTAAACATGAAAACCATGACTGCAGTCTGTATGTCATGATTTTACATGCCCCGCCTCATGGTGCATTCGCGCCGTTCGCTGGCTTGATATAACACAAAATTGGTATTGCTCGACGCGACTATATGACGAACGTAAATTAGAGGTGGTAACATGAAAATCATGACACGCGTGTCAGCAAGCCATAATTTACATGCCACGCTCATGACGCACTCGCGCGGTTTCGCTAGGTGATATACACCCAAAATGGTATTGCGCGATGTCGCTGTATGAAGACGTAAATTAGAGGTATAACATGAAAATCATGACATGCGTGTCATGTACGACATGATTTACATGGTACACTTATGGTGCGCTCGCGGCCGTATGGCTAGGCTGATATGGCACCAAAATTGGTATTGCGCGATGTGACTGTATCAAGAACATGAATAACAGGTGTAACATGAAAACCATGACAGCATGTCCATGATTTACATGCCCGCTCATAGTGCATTCGCGGGCCGTTTCGCTCACTTGATATACACGAAAATTGGTATTGCGCAACGTGACTGTAGACCGACATATGGACTGGTGACAACTTGAAATTATGATATGCATATCATTTACGGGATGATTACCTGCCATGCTCATTGTCCGATCGCGGCCGTTTCGCTATCTTGATATACACCAAAATTGGCATGCGTGACGCGAATGTATGACGAAACAAATGACAGGTGGTAACACGATAACCATGACTGCATGTCATGTGTGGCATGATTTACATGCCACGCTCATGGTTGACTCGCGGCCATTCGCTCGTTCGATATACACGAAAAATTGGTATTGCGATGTGACTGTATGAGAACATAAAGACAGGTCCTACATGCGAATTGTTATGCATGCCCTGTACGGTATGATTTACTGACACTGGCTACGGTGCGCTTCCGTCCCGTTTAGATACCAAAATTGGTATGGCATGACAGGAGTGCGTGAAGAACATACAATCACCGGTCATGCAGTGTAATACGAGAACATACGTTTCATTCATTGGCATGGTATATACCACATTGTACATGCACGCGTGCATGGCAAACATGCGATATATGGTGACTAGATGCCATGGCATGAATGATTTCATTTGGCCACAAATAAATAAGTGATGTATGCAGCTCTTTGCTGGTTGCTTCGCATTACATCGATTCTCACAGTGCGTGGGATCTGCCGGATTTTTTTCTGTCCTTTTGTGTGGTTTTAAATGCGAAGTATTTCTTAGCGAATCTTTGGCACTTTGAGCGTTTTTATCCACGAATCTATCTAGACCCACGTCTGAGTACTCTCATAATCGCCTCCTTACCTGGTGTAGACCAAGATTGGCATGGGAGGGTAAGAACATTTGACGAATAGGCTGACGGGTCATGGCGTGAATAACATGAAAAACCTGTCCGTACGTCCTCAAACCCTTTCCTCCAGACACGTGTGGCAGTATACCCGTTCACCACGGGCCGCAGTGTGCGGGTATGCGCCACAGGTGATTGACAGTTATATCTACTCAGGAACGGCGAGAACATACATTGTTATATTAAATGAGAGAGCGTTAAGAAAAACCATCGGCCGTGTTGACCCCACAAATTGAAAGAATAAAAATTAGTACCCGCAGGAGTCGAACCCAAGCATTCGACGGGGCAATCAGTATTTTACCGCAGAGCCACGCTAGGTCTATAAACTGGTTTTGAGAACAGCCTGTGCAGGCGTAATGGCGGTGAACGTCCATTGTGTTGTGACGCTGGCTATCTAATTGAACAAAAAAAGCAGTAAACACTACATATGTAATCCTACGATAAAGGCGTCATATCAGATCAACGTGTGTGGTTCCAGTGTTGGTTCTGCTCTTGTTGCAACCATGTAAACTTACATATGTATACCTATGATTCATCACAGGGTGTCGGAACGAAGTGTTTTTTTGTTTCGGTTTTAGTTTCGTTCCACCGCAAAAAGTTCCATTCCGTTTCTGTTGCGGAAAGAAAAAAAAAATGTTCCATAACGGTTCGTACGTTTTTTTTTGTATGCAAAAATTTCAACTTAAGTAATATAAAAAAAAAACATGGGCTTGTGATATAGTTTACTTGCCCTCCTCTTCAGAAATGGGACACGGGTAACACACTTCTTCAGAGGAGCGAAGTTAACTGTAGCACGAATATTCCTACCAACTAGCGCTAATCAGTATCCTTTAAAAGTATTAGTATTTATTTTCTCAAAAGTCAATTACGATTTTTTTTAGCAGGCTCATGCTTTGTGTCAAGGGAGTGAGCACGATCGCAGTAGCACACGGCACTGTGTGTACTCTCTCATACGACCGCTGTTATGATAAATGGATCACCAGGCTTGTACGGAATACGCACAGTCACAGCGAAAGCTGAAATAGCAGCCTTTCCAGAGCCCGTTCTAGACTCTCCTGGGGGCAACTATACAAGTACACATGCAAGGTACTCACTACACTATAATCATCGTAATTTTCTGAAGTATCGAAGCCCCCACTATGCAATTTTTCGTCATTCTTCGATAATCGTGGTGCCCGCTACATCTGTAATCTTATGTGCACTTTGTGCTACGGCTCATGACGATGAAAAATTATGGCTGAGCTCTCTGTAACGGGTTGGAAGCATTCAACGACCGACTCGTTGCGCAACTCGCTCTGTGTGACGACAGGTTGTTATTTTACTCTTCTGCCACGCTTATATAACATATGTTAACACGATTCCTTGCCCGACATGATGCCTTTATGGAGTATTTTTGCGAAGGAGTTACATGCACCAACGTGGCACAGCAGGTGTTGGAATATTCGACTGCCATGCAGAGGGCGCGGGTTAAAATCGCATCCGATCCTAGAAATTCGTTTATCATTAAATTTTTTCTTACTTCACGCGATTGCGGTTACGGACACCGGCGGCGGCGGACAATTATGGCGCCAAAATCGGCTGTTGTGATCTCATGACAGCTCTGGTTGCAACAAACTTCAGCGCCGACAAAGCCCTCTCCACGCTGGCCTGCGTTACAGGCGCGCAAAAGTCTACTTGCGTTAATATAAACATCTCTGGTTGCCACTGCTTTCTTTTACTCACAATTTCAACACATCTTTGCTTTTACTTCCTGCCTGAAGCACACGCTAATACTGTACCCTGAGATATGCATATTTTTTCCCATTTTTCTCTCTCTTTTCTTTTTCTCTTCTTTGTTTTTTCTATCTTTCTTTCTATTCCTTCCCTTTCTCTCTGTCTGTATTGCTAGCTTGCGTCCTCTCTATTTTCTACTTGTCTCATTATTTCTCTCTCTCATTTATTCTCTCTCTTCCTTGTCTTTATGCCTTTCTCTCTATTTTTCATTCTTTCAGTGCTACGGTTTATTCTCGCCCCTCGCCTTTCCCTCCTCCTCACCCTCACCTCCCTTTTCCAAACTCTTGCTATACTAGACTATGCACGGCTATGCTATGCTGTGTTAGCCTGCCTCAATGTAGGCGGTGCCTTCTGCACTGTTTTAAATGCGAAGCATTTCTTAGCGCACCTTTGGCTATTTGAGCGTTTCTATCTATCTATCTATCTATCTATCTATCTATCTATCTATCTATCTATCTATCTATCTATCTATCTATCTATCTATCTATCTATCTATCTATCTATCTATCTATCTATCTATCTATCTATCTATCTATCTATCTATCTATCTATCTATCTATCTATCTATCTATCTATCTATCTATCTATCTATCTATCTATCTATCTATCTATCTATCTATCTATCTATCTATCTATCTATCTATCTATCTATCTATCTATCTATCTATCTATCTATCTATCTATCTATCTATCTATCTATCTATCTATCTAGCCGCCTACGCCTGGGTGTTCTCACGGTCGCCTCCGTAACCCTTTTAGACGCCACCTATGAAAAACTGCCTGTAAATGCGTCAAATCGATACAATGTTATTTCAAGGCACTCGGTGTTATATTGCAACAAAAATAATGTCGGAATACAATTTATATGGGGTTATGGTAATCATTCTGAATAACTTTGCACTTAAATATCTATTTATTCTGAAGTCATTCATGCTGTGTTTTTGCATAAATAGAAATAAATCTCAGGCTAAAAATATCATGCAAATTCGTTTTCGGTTACTTCCATGTTGAGCAAAGAAAAATTATACTTTTGACGTGAGTCGCGGGAAGCGGCACGTCCGACGACTCGTCGAATATGGTAGTGCCTTCAGCAATGTGATCATATGCAACAGTACGCTGCAAAATGTAGCTAAATGAAGAGAGATGTACTATGCAGGATGTTCAATTCATCCAAAGCTCAATGTATATTGCTCTTTCTTAGCCCCTTGTCGATACAAATAGCAAAAACAAGTGGTGTACACAATTGTGTACATAGCGTCTCAAAGGGTTAACTTGGTATAGACCAAAACTGGCATGGGAGGGTTAGATGACTTGACGAATATGGTTGTCGGGTCATGACATGAATAACGTGAAAATCCTGTCGCGTACGTCGTCCAACCCTTTCCACTAGAGACGTGTGGCACATACCCGTTTGCCACGAGCCGCGATGTGCGGGTATGCGCCACAGGTGATTGACAGTTTATATCTACCCAGGAGCGCCGAGAACAGACATTGGTAACTTAAATGCTAGAGCGTTAAGGAAAACCAATATCGGCAGCATTAACTCGATGAATGGAAAAAAATGAAAATTAGGATCCCAGCAGGAATAGAACCCAAGCATTCTGCGTTGCACTCAGGTATTCCACCACTGAGCGACGCCAGGTCTATACAATGGTTTGGACAGGACAGCCTACACAGGCGTAATATCCGTGCAACGTCAATTGTGGTTGTGCTGCTTCCTATGTAATTTTACAAGAAAGCAATAAACACTGCATGATACTCCTACGATATGTACTCTATACTTATTGTAACTGCGCAAAAAACAGACGGAACACGAAGGGCGAGAAAAGGACAAACAAGCGCAGACTATCAACTGAAGTTATATTGCATGAACGAGGCAATATAAAGGGCAGGAAAAAGCGAGAGAAGGCAAAAAAAAGAAGGAGACAAAAGGCAGGAGGGACCAAATCAACAAAAACTTTGGCCACATCAGGCATGGCACACCCGTCATACAAAACCAAGATAACTTAACTCTTTATCATGTATGGCGACAGAGGGAACACTGACGCAGGACTCAGAATTCTTTTGAATATGCGCAGCCTCAATTAGTTCTCGCGCTCTTTGGTTCTTATGCCGGAACAACACAGAGGTATCATCAAAGAGCGCAGTGCAACCGCATTTCTTACAGTGGGCTGCTAGATGAAGACCGGAGTGGCCTTTCAGAGAATTAAAATGTTCTCGAAATTTAACATTAAGGCAGCGACCTGTTTGTCCCACGTAAACACGTTTGCATGACAGGGTATGGAATAAACAACACCAGTGACCGGATGTCCCACGTAAACCACACGTGGAGGAGGCGAGGAGGACGTGGCTGAAGCAGTACAAGCGGGTGAGCAAACTTAACGGCTGGGACTCCGCCGCTCAGCTGTCGCATGTCGTGCTTTCGCTCACCAACACTGCCCTCCTGTGGTACGACAACCACGAGGATACGTTGACGACGTGGAAAACGTTTGTCGAGGAATTAAAGAAGTGCTTCGGGGACTCCATCACGAAGAAGAAGCGAGCTGAACACACCCTGTCCCAAAGGGCTCAGCTCCCTGGCGAGACTTGTACTATGTACATTGAAGAGATTTTAAAGCTTTGTAAACCGGTGAACCCCAGTATGACCGAAGAAGATAAAGTGGGCCATCTTCTTAAAGGCATAGCGGAAGATGTGTACCAGTTCTTGATTGCCAAAGAGCACCTGTCATCTGTGACCGACGTCATGAAGCACTGTCGGACGTTCGAAGCACTCAGATGCGTTGTATAAGCGCCGAAATTTGGCCGTTTGTCTATGTGCCCACAGTAGCCAGCGTCGATGCTAGCCCGCTGTCCGACCTGTCATCGACAATACGACAGATAGTACGGGAAGAGCTGCTCCGATGCCACGAAATGGGTCGTTGCGGCCGTGATGACTCCCGAGGCACCGAGCCCGGACTACCTCCTCTCATCACCACCATCTATTAACGCCGCGAACATGGACAGTTACCGAGCTGTGCTTCGGCCCGAGTCGGTACACCGACTTCGCTTCACCACGAGGAGCAGCGACAGAACACCTATCCGACGCAGCGGTTCCAGACTACTTATTCGACGACAACGGGATACAGGTATGACAACGACCTGGACAGATATCCCATGCCAGCTTACGGAAATGAAGGGTTCGAGTTGCACCGCACATTTCGGCCTCCTCGTGTGTGCTACAGTTGCGGCGTCCCAGGCCACATCTCCAATTTTTGACCGTTGGCTGCAATTCCGAGAAGCACCTTCACCAGTGTCCTACCAGTCTAACGATCGACCCTTTTCAACGTCATGGCCAACACGTCAAACTTCCAGTCGTCGACTTCGTCAAGGCAACTTTCGGAACTCGTCACCAGCTTCCGACCGCAGCTTAACGCCACCGCCTGCTTCACGTGCTCCGCGATCGCCATCGTCGCGGCGTCGCCTTTCCATCACCACCGGAAAACTAGGCAGTGCGGCCGATGGGGGTGAGTCGCTGGATACTGTGCGCTGCCAACCGATATATCTCCGTCAGCCTTCATGCTGAAAACAAGTTCACGTGTGTGTTGACAATGTTCCTACGATGGCTCTTGTAGACACTGGGGCAACAATTTCCGTGATGAGCCTGAGTTTTAAAGCTCTACTGGGACAAAAAGTTATGTTTTTTGTGGAACAAAAGGTCGACGTTTGTAGTGTTAGGGGTGACACACTGTGCCCGGTCGTGTTTGTACTGCAGATGTATGTTTGTGTGGCACAGTTTTTACCACTGAATTCGCCGTAATTCCTCGATCTACGCACGATGTTATTTTAGGCATAGATTTCTTGCGGGAGTGTGGCGCTACTGTTGACTGCCGAAGTGGGAGCTTTCGGTACATACCGAGGTTATGACTGGACTCGTGGAGGACTCACCGCGTCAAGAAGTGTCTTTTGTGTTGCCGAGGATGTCGTTGTTCCAGCGTTGTGTACCGTGTGTTTTCCAGTAATTTGCTCCGGTACAGCTCCTACTACATTGACGCTGCAACAGAACCTCTCCACTCAGCCTGTGTACAGAAGAACGTGCTGGTGCCACATTGCTTGGTGCGGTAGTTGACGGACGCTCTGGAATATGGACGATGAATTACACGGCCCAGCCCATACCTCTACCTTCTGGCATGAAGCTCGCACTCTTCACAGAAGAAACACCGGCTTTACTGGCTGTACTCGAGGCTGCTGCAGACAAGTCCTTCCATTCGAGCCCCTCGGACTCGAAACTATTACAGATGGTAAGCAAGTCTCTTAGCACGATGAGCGCCACAGTTACTGGCCATTTTATCCAAGCACTCAGTCTTCGACTTCTCGCAGAACGAGAAGGCATCCTCTATTCCAGCGTCTCGAATACGCCATCGTATCAACACCGGATCAGCGAACCCTATACGACAGAAGGCGTACCGGGTATCACCGACTGAACGCAAGATAATTAGCGAGCAAGTTGAAGAAATGCTGCAAGGGAGTAATTCAGGAGTCTGCGAGTCCTTGGGTGCACCTGTCATTCTCGACAAAAAGAAGGACGGAAGTTGGCGATTTTGTGTCGATTACCCGGCTCAATGCCATTACTAAGAAGATGTCTACCCGCTTCCGCGTATAGACGATGCGTTGGACTGCCTTCATTCGGCTTCTTACTTTTCTTCCGTCGACTTGAGATCTGGCTATTGGCAAATCCCGATGCATACCGAGGATAAAGAAAAAACGGCGTTCGTAACACCCGATGGCCTTTTTGAATTCAACGTTATGCCATTCGGCTTGTGCAACGCGCCCGCCACCTTCGAACGATTCATGGATGCCATTCTGCGGGGTTTAAAATGGGATATATGCATGTGCTATCTAGATGATGTTTATATCTTTGGACGCACATTTGACGAGCACGACGAGCGTCTAAGCATTGTGCTCAGCTGCATACAAAAGGCTTCTCTTGTGCTCAACACCAAGAAATGCCATTTCGGCGAACGCCAAGCCTTGGTGCTGGGACATCTTGTGGACAAAGACGGCGTCAGGCCCGACCCTGAAAGACAGAGGCTGTTGAAGCCTTTGAGCCACCTCAGTCGTTCAAAGAACTGCGCGCCTTCTTGGGGCTATGCTCCTACTTTAGGCGATTCATTCCTCGCTTTGCTGACGTCGCTTATCCCTTGACAAGCATCCTGCACAAGAATGTCCCATTCGAGTGGCCGCCCGAGTGTTCAGCTTCATTTCGGCAGCTGAAGTTCTTGCTGACGTCACAGCCGATACTCCGACACTTCAATCCTACCGCGCCAACAGAGGTCCACACAGATGCGAGTGGCGTAGGTCTTGGTGCTGTGCTGGTCCAACGCTTGGATAACAGGGAACACGTCATCGCCTACGCAAGTCGGTCATTAAGTAAACCCGAGCGCAACTACACGGTAACTGAACAAGAATGCCTCGCTGTTATTTTCGCTGTTCAGCGGTTTCGGTCATACCTCTACGGCGTCAATTTACGATCGTCACGGACCATCACTCTCTGTGCTGGCTCGTCAATCTTCGGGATCCGTCGGGACGCCTTGCACGATGGGCTCTGCGTCTGCAAGAGTAAACTTCACTGTCTCATGCAAGAGCGGGCGACGACATGCTGACGCTGACTCTCTTTCCAGGCTGCCTCTCCGTACAACGGAATGTGATGCAGATAGCTTCGACCACGTAATCACAACCGTACGTCGAGATTTCCCTGACGTCGCCACCTTCGCGAGACAGGAAAATGAGGATCCGACTCTAGAGCCTCTTTTTACTGCCGCGAAAGACTCATCAGCAGGTCGTTTTTGTGTCCGCGACGGGGTGCTTTATAAGAAAATTTCTCCGCGACAGGTGCACGCTACCTCTGGTGGTGCCAGAAGCCCTTCGCTCTCCTGCCTTACGTATCGTGCACGATGACCCAACTGCAGGTCATTTAGGATCCATGCGGACACTCCATCGTGCCAAAGAAAGATTTTACTGACCACGGAGACATAGGTAGCCAGTTGCGCTGAGTGTCAGAGTCACAAAAGACCTACCAACGCTCCCTCCGGTTGCCTAATGACTGTAGCACATCCCAGCTCACCTTTCGAACAATAGGCATCGACCTGATCGGACCGTTTCCATGTTCATAAAAGGCACCGCTGGATCATAGTATGCGCCGACTACCTGACTCGCTTCTGCGAGACGGCAGCACACCCTCTGCAACTGCTGGTGAATGTCGCAGTTCATGCTGCTTACATAATACTTCGTCATGGTCCCCCTCGTGTGATAATTAGCGACCGTGGCCGTCAGTTCACGGCCGATGTGGTTGAAGAACTTCTACGTCTGTGTGCCTCCAACCTGCGGCATTCAACGCCTTATCACCCTCAGACCAATGGCTTGACTGAGCGCACCAATAGAACACTTGACAACATGATATCTATGTACGTTAGCTCAGACCACAAGAACTGGGACGAAGTGCTTCCGTTCGTCACATACGCCTATAACACCGCGCAACACGAGACCACTGGATACAGCCCGTTTTTCCTTCTTTACGCTCGTCCAGCGAGGTACCTTTGGATACTATATTTCCTTTCTGTAGTCGTGACGACGCTTGTATCGCGGAAACCCTTTGCCTGGCGGAGGAGGCTCGGCGACTCGCTCGACTGCGTTCTCTGGCTTCACAAGAACGGTCGAAATCGCGCTACGATAGCAGACACCGGGAAGTAACTTACCAGCCTGGCGACTTAGTGTGGTTATGGACTCCTGTGCGTAAACGTGGATTGTCAAAACTACTCGCCGACTATGTTGGACCGTTTGTCGTGACTGTCTTAGTGAAGTGAATTATAGAATTGCACGCCTCACTGCCAGTGGAAGACGGTCATCGAAGACCGAAGTCACCCATTTAGCCCGTACAAAGCCGTTCACTCAGCGACTACCGCTGACTTCTCGCCCGAGGCTTCATCTGCGAGAGGAGAAATGCTACAGTGGGTCCAATCCAGTGAAGCAGCCAGCGACAATAGAGGCGTAAGGAAGAGAAGAACGAATCACAGTAGCGGCAGGCACTTGCCGTCCATCCCCTGTAAATAAACATCTATTTAACCTCGTTTACGAATCCGTAACAATATGATATCCCATCACCGTAGGGTAAAGTGCACTACTTCGTCCGCCAGAACGACGCAGTGTCCTCTTCATTTCTTACGAGGCTGGGCGATGGCTTCATGCTGACTGAGGATGGTACCAGATTGATTGACAGCCGCTTCGTAGACTAGACTACGTAGGCCACATACGCCCAGGTAGTCTTCGAATAGGACAAGCACCATCCGCTGATGTTGGTCTAGGTAGCACTATACAGGCCTACCAGCCTCGACGGCCTATACCTCACCAAAGCGAAGGGTGGCTTCAGGTTCCGACATCTTACCGGCTCTATCGACAGGCAATTTGTCGACGAAATGACCGAGGCATCCACGAATTCCAACAGCTCTACTATACCACATACCTCACTACACATGGACCCTCGTCACCACCATCACGACCGGATCTATAACACATCATGACCAGCTACTGGTGCTCACTGATCACGGGGATGATGACCTTGTTCAAGAACTGTCAAGAACTTCTGCCACACATAAACACTGTTTCGTGAAACTGCGTGCGTTCTCGGAACACGTATAAGCACTACATATCAGCTTACCGCTTCTGGTGTGGTAATAACCACGTTGTCATTGGCAGCGTTACCCAATCGTAAACAACTGGATATACAACTCATATGCGGCTCTTGAACATATATGTGTGCGTATAAAATTTATACAAATCTTTAGCGTCATTTTGTAACGTGTAGTTCAGTAAAAAAATTACGCCAGTCACCTTCCCGCCGCATGCTTAATAACATCGACTCCCACGGTACGTGGGATCTGCCGAATCTTTGTCACTGACGTCCATCAGCCAAATGGAAGTGTCGGTTCCTTCCGCAAACAAGGTTTAGAGCTGTACAAAACTTCTTGAAGTATTTCTCCAATTAACTAAATATCAAACTTTTCTGCCTCATAAATCGCCAGCCGAAAATTTAATTTCCGATCCATCAAATGTAGCGAAGCTTCACAGGGGCAATACCGACGATATTCGTTGCTGAAATATCGTGTTGGAAGCAGGCGTTCTTACGATCCGGCTAGTACAAAGACTGTCCTCTTGAGCTGCGTGCCTAGCTTAATCACGTGGCCTGAAATATTTTATTGAATGTTACATCCTGAGTCAAAAAAGAAGGAGAGCAAGTTTGCAAGGGTACAAGAGGTGAGGACTCAATTCTTGGCTAATACCCCACAGTAGATTTGAGCCACAGTGAATAGGAGAACGAGGAAGCTCTGAAGTAAAGATTCCAAGGTGAGCCCAATAAAATGTTGCATTGTGCCTGTCGCCCAGCACCTTCTGGGACTCCATCTTTTAAAAACCAATATCCGCCATCGTTGGCAATGACCGCAATGAACTGCTGCCAAATAAGCTGGCGGTTAGCAATGAGTCTTCGACGCAGACCACCGCAGGTGGCACGCCGATGTAAGTGCACTGCATTCTGCCAGGTGGCTGCCTTCCTCGAAGCCATCCGTTTGCGTTGCGGCCACCGTTTGTCCTCTCGAGATATTTCGAAAGCTCTTCGCGATGTTCTTATGTTTCCAACATGGTCTGCAGCGACTTCCAGTTACCACTCCGTGACAAATGTTGACATCGACCATATCAACCTACGCGCGAATAGTTAGGAAAGCGTGTCCTTCGTCAGGTTCGTCTACAATACCTAATAATAACCCATAAATATTAGCGTAACAGGACTGAGGTCAAATGTCAGGGCAGGAGTCCGCTAGTCTTCGCCATCAACCTTGTGCCGACGGCTATCTAACACAGAATCGCCCGCAACCGCTCTCTGACGAAATAAAGCTGTTTCTAAATCTTCATCCATCCATCGATCCATCCATATTTCCCATCACTATTCCATTTCGTTGCTAAACATGCCTATTACGCTTGACACCATCCACCTCTGAACTTTCCGCCTTAACTACACCACCTCGTTACAACATGAACCAACGTGTTAGCTTTGTAGGCCGACGTGTTGTGCCGCTGAGGTTGGTGTCACGGAACTGCTGTCCACAGCGGTCGAAATTTGACGGGTGAAGTGCAATACCGCCAGTGATTTAAGGATGAGGTTCAGATCCACCGATCCTAAGCTGTAACCCGAAGTCCGACGCTATGGCGCGCCTGATTCATTATGTCGCTGGGGTACTAAAATCTCGGAAATGTTTTTGTTTTAAACACCAGCGCACCGAAAAAAAAAAACATTTTGTTTTTGTTTTTCCGGTGCGCTAGTGTTTAAATCAAACCTTTCACGTCTCTTATAAATTGTCGTTTTAAAGAAGATTGTAATGTTCTCCCTGATTTTACACGTCTTGCATTTTTATGGCATTCGTTAGCGTGGATAAGTTTACTATTGTAAGTTCTTTTGATTGTTTGTTATTCAATAACATCTTAGATCTGGTATTACAGCAGACACTATAAGAGCAACTACTCGAAAATTATCTTGTTCTCCATTGATCAGCTGGTCTCTCAAATGACCGACAAGCCGAACCAGTTGTATCATATGCATATTGTCGTTCTTGTGCTAAATCAAAGGAGAGAAGGACGCAAAAATACGTGCACAAGCGCAAACTATTGCAACTTTGCGACATTTGAGCTTATGCACATTTAGTCTTTATGTGCCCTTGTCTTCTTGTCTTTGTCGTAAAAAAATTAACAATATATTTCATCGACGCCAAACACCCTCAAAACATACCCTGCTTTGTGCTGACATGTCCTTTATCTTATTTCTTACCCACTCTTTTTTTCATACTTTATAAACGGTCTTTAAGGGTACGATAAATGAAGACAACGGGGTATTCATCGGGTTTTCGTTTTTTATAGCCATTACAGATACCTCCTCTCGGCTATCCTTTATTCCTCGGCTGAAACCACTATTGCACTGTCTCCGTGATCGGCCCACATTTTGAGCCATGGAAAAGAGACAGAGATACCAAGAAATTCGTCCACATTAACACTAACCGCTTCACTCTGAAAATGCCTGCGACACAGTGCAGTAACCTCTTCTGCTACAAACGAAGGCAGAGCCTGAAGAAGGTGTAAAGCATTACTCTTTCTCAAGTGTAGATGAGGTGCAGATTCGCTAGAAATGCTAAATGAAGTTATGGTACATGATGAAGCAGTTAGAAGTTTTAAATAAGTGATAATGATGATCCGTGTTATTGGATATATCTATTAACCGATCTAAACAAGCCCATACCCATGGTGCAGATACGAGTTGCAAGTTATCCTGATAACGCAATGCGGTGCGCAAGCGTGTTGCACTTTGAACGAGAATAGTTTCCGTTTGCGAGTATATCTCGGAAGATTACTGGTTGCGATTTTCCGGAGAACTAACAGGTCATACTTCTGTGGTACTAAACATAAGCTGAGAATCGCAGTGTCCACGAAGAAGTTCAAGAGGGAAAATGAATTTCTCTTTCTACCTCACTTTGCTTTGACAATTTGCCTGTCACCTACATTCCCGGTGCTTGTTTAGTCCAGTCACGCCTTCTAGGGTTCCTTCGGCGCCAGTAAAAGTAGTCGTAATCGGTCTTGTTAAGTGCAATCTCTCCCAGTAAACGCAATCAATCCTCTCCACATCGTAGGTGCGCTTCGTCAGCCAGATTTTTTCTCCAGTGTTCAACATCTGTATATGTAAAGAAACCAAGCGACAAAATTGATATGAACGCAGTCATGTGCATTGTTGAAGAAAGCAATACAGCCATGTTATGATGGTTACATCAGTCAAAAGTTTTATTAATTACATGCACAGTCGCAGTGCAGCGATATAATTTATTAAAGGCCGGGATGCCGGTAGTAGGACCTCCGTTTACTTCATCAATTAGGCATACTCGTATTATGCGCGATTCACCAACAAGAAATTTCTTGAGTTCCCACATGGCCTAGTGGTATTTTTTTTTCATGTTACAAAACTTCCAAGAGGGCACCGTTAGAAGCCGCAAGGTGTGCTTAGTTTCGTAAGGACAAGTCCTGCGGCAGTTCCCTTAATTGCTAATGAAACGACTTTAATATTCAGGGTGGGTTCACCAACAAATTCAGATTCTCACTAGCTGTGGTAATTACATAGCTTCTCCTTGTGGACTTATCCAAAGAATTTGAAAAAAGTAACCACCATGTAACATTTCAAATATTTTTTGATTCGAAAGCGCCACAGCAACAGTGCGCCGAACAAATTTATTAACATGAGAGAATGGGGCTGGGAAGCATTTATACTATAACCAGTTTCATACATGTATGTCTTTGTTGTTAGATAGTGCTTGTTGTGTTGTTTATATACGATATACTTAATCTTTTGTGTATTGAGGATTCATTAAATGTGGAAGCGATGCTGCGATTATAATATGAATAAAGGTATGAATATGAATAGGCCTAACAGTAATGAATACTTGAAGAGTCATTCGTACTGATGCCACGATTGCCGCCTTAAGAAAATGGCAAGGAACTGACGTTATTGCAAAGTCAACATGTTCCATTGCTTCGATCTTCAAAGCAACACGAAGGATATTAATAATAACGACACGCTCTCATATTCTTAATATTAAACGCTTATAGAACAAATCTGCTTGCGTCAACATAGATGTCTCCAGCACGGTTGAAACATTTAAAAACCCTACCAGCAGAGGGCGCCCAGTCCACTACTAGTCATATAGTCCTCTTAAACGTCTGATAGGGGGCCGCGGTTGTAGTAGGAAGCCGATTTGTCGCGACGGATAAACCACGGTTCCAGGAGTTTTTCTTCCCCCCCCCCCCCCCCCCCCATCTTTGCTATCGAGCCAGCGTCGGCGCATTGTTCGACTCGAAGGTATGTACAGTCGTCAAGCAGTGTTCAAAGAGCTCCGTCTTGGAAAGCGTGGCATGGTGGCTTTAGCGACATCCGGTTCGTGAAAAGGCTCGCTGAAATTTCCCCGCCTGTTTTGCCGATGTAAGTAGCGTCGCAATCTCTGAATTGCACTTTGTAGTACGTTGTACATGGGTGCGCTTTTGATGATGCGCAGGTGTGTGTTCTTTGTGCTTCGCGAACACGTGTCCTAGGGTGTAATGGGGCTTGAAAACGGTTTTCATGCGCGTATGCACGGTTTTTGGAACAGAGTCTGATATACCTTCAACGCATGAAATGTACACAGTGGACGTCGTCTTTTCTCGTGACGCACTGCCCGTTCCTTTTCGCATGCTTGTGTATGTGTCGTTACGAAGCGCATGCGAAAAGGAGTCGTGGTTCATCCGTTGCGACAAATCGGCTAAACAGCAATCGCGGCCCCCTTCCGGACGTTTACAAGGATATATGTGACTATTGTTCTTCCGGTGGCCTCTGCACATTTGGTGCCAGCATACACTGAGGATGCCACCTGCATAGTCACGAAATGCCTATGTTATGTTGTGACTACCTGTTGAGTTAGTCGCGGTAAATCTTTTATAATAATGAATTCATCTGTCTTTCCGAACTCTTTTGCAGCATCAGTAGTGATAAAAAACGACAATACGTATTAGAGCACTTTCTGCCCTCCTACCATTTGTAATGAAGGCAGCAACTGCAAGTCAACTCGCCTTTTGAAATATCGTGCTTCTTTTCTGCCACAACACATTTAGGTGTTAAGTGGTATTTCCCTCTTGTTCCACGAAGATATGTCGTATATGATTACTTCTCATTGCAACAAACATTTTTTTTTATTTTCTTGCACTAACTAGTTGTGTTCCGGCGAAAAGCTGATAATAACCGGTGTCCTAAAAATTAATTGTGTTCTGACTGGTTGTAAATTTTTATGTTGCAATATTTCTTGCATTACTTAGTTTTATGAATTGTGACACCTGAAAACCCCCAATTCGGCAGCTCCAGCAAGCAGACATCTTAGCCAGGGGGCTTATGCGCCTCGTTAGTGAGGACGTCATGAATTATGTAGGTAAGCGTAGTAGCAGATTAAACTTCACGAGTGGTGTCGACGCGTGTGAGGAGCCCACGCTTTTTTTTAACACTCATGCGCTTTTTTACTACTTCAGGTGTAAAACAATAGCCTAGAGAGACATAAGTTGCAGAATTGATTTAGACAGGCGAGAACCTGATGACTTCAAGAGCGTTAATAACATACGTTGATGGAATATATCTGGTTTTCTTAACCGAAATTGCGAGCAAAAAATAGAGAGATTAAAATATGTATTACCTCTTGAAAACTCTTAAAGCTTGGCGCACTCCACCCAGGAGGATACTTAATGGCATAACCGTAGCTGCCAAAAGCGAGAGTTAGGGCAAAATTTATTGTAGAGAGACCATGGCTCTTTTGCTCTCTTGCGTATGCGTGGATAAATGTGTTCAAAAAGACCTACTCACCACAATATGGCTCGTGTTATTTCAACGCTATCTTCGCCGACAGCAGCGCTTCAAAAGACCATTGTCACTATTATTCAGCGGAAGCATAAAGCACAATAACGTCAGGGCTGTGGTTAACTTATAGTCTTCGTCAGGTAATATGTTCTCCCGGTGTTGGCATGCTTTGAGCATATGTGGAAATTGTTTCTCGTTCAGGATATATTCCACAGAATAAGCTAAACAGTGCTGCTAGGCATATTTTTACTTTTAACACCTTATAGGAACGGAGACCCACGCATGTCCCCTTCAACATTAAAACAATACCTGCGCCTTTAGATTGTCTCTTTCGAAAAAGCGCAATACGTTCAGCATTATTGCTCCGCTGCACATACCAAGGGGGGGGGGGGACTTTCTTAGGCAGGACAATCCGATTAATGTTGTTCGTGCAGTACCGTCGTGCCTCCTGCACAGTACAAGCCTCGTTCATATTTATTCCCTGACAATTAGGAAATTTCCCGTCAGTAATGTGAAGCCTCTAGCACTCTATCAGAGTAAGTTGAAGAATTTTTGTAAATTTCTCTTTGGGAAGATATATCTAAGATTCTAGTATTAACGTCGAGATTTTGCCCACTTCATACAACAGATAGATTTGGGCTACCTAGTCTCACGTACATATGCGGTAACGGGAACGCCAGTGCATTCTGATATTTCAGAATAATTTTATTTAAAAATCTCATCGATTCACGCATTTCTTCTACGAAACCGAGTTTTATGAACCCCGTCCAAGTACTGCAGTGTCAACGTTCACAATTCATTGACCAGATAATGATTTATTGTGCATGAGGAATTATGGCTAGTATTCTATCAAAATAAAAATAAGAACAAAGAGAATAGATTCCCGACATCCCCCCAACCCCCCCCCCCCCAAAAAAATAATAGGCGGATTCGGAACGAAATAATGCTGTGGCGTTAATCATCCACACTGCCCCGCCATGGTGGTCCGGTGGTTATGGCGCTCGACTGCTGACCCGAAGGTCGTGCCATCGAATCCATGCCGCGGCGGCTGCATTTTCGATAGAGGCAAAAATGTTTGAAGCCCGTGTACTTGGATTAGGAGCACGTTAAAGAACCCCCGGTGGTAGAAATTTCCGGAGCCTTCCACTACGGCGTCCCTCATAATTATCTCGTGGTTTTGGGACGTTAAACCCCTGATATTATTATTATTATTATTATATTATTATTATTATTATTATTATTATTATATTATATTATTATTATTATTATTATTATATTATTATTGTAATCATCAATACCAATAAAGCTGACAGGGCTTTAGAGAAGCACAAGGGCAGATAATGAAGCCAAGGAAGTGTAGGGCACGATAATTGTGCTGTGTTTCAGCGTAATGTAGTAATTGTGCTAAAAAAACACCCAACGTGCTAGGGCGCGTTCCGAGGGACCGAAATAAAGTTTATTCATCTCCATCCATACATCCACCCAGGCCTGCGTGGAAAGCGCAGCACAGTCACAGCGAAAGCTCGAAGAGCGGCATTTATAGATCCTGTTATAAACCCTCTTGTAGCTACTAATCAGTACAACAGCAACGTACCCACTACGCCACAAATCATAATTTTTGTGATGTTGGAAGCACCCACGTCGCCTCTGTTCGTCATTCTGCGGATGAGCCAGGTACCCTCTACACATCTGTAAGGCATTATGTGCACATTGTTGATGCGACGGCTGATGACGGTGAAGAATTATGGCTGATACATTTGGAATGGATTGGAAGCTTTAAACGACCCACTATTTACGTAATACGCATTGTGTACGCTCGGTCATTATTTCACTATCCCACCACGCTGTATGACATAGGTTACGTGATTTACAGAGAGAGAGGGAGATAAAATTTATTGAGACCCTGTGGAAATGGATCATGGGGGACTTATGGGCTTCCTTGGCAACCAATACAATTCACTTGCGAGGAATACACTACGCTACAAATCATGATAATTTATGGGAGGTAGGGACGGCGCCATGCCAATTTTCGTCATTCTGCGGGAACCGTGGTACCCACTAAACACCTGTCAGGCATATGTGCACTTTCTTGTTGATGTGCCTCATGACGATGATGATTATGGCAGAATCCTTTGTAATGGGTCAGAAGCATTCAACTGTTTGCGAAATTCGCGTTGTTTGACTGCTGGTTTTATTTTACTCTTCTACCACGCTGTATTACGTATCTTAATCCGCTTCCTTCCCGACTGAAGCCTGTATAGTGTCTTTTTGCAAAGGAGCTTCAAGCACCGGCATGCACACGACCTAATGTACCCCTACCTAACCAGATAGCGGGCTTCCTATGGTAGCACGCGTCCCCGCTCTCGTTCAATTGCTCGCCGAAGGTGGCGCTTCCTATTGCCTGTTCGTCTGCTACTCTGCGACCCTTTTGGTGGCGCTGGAGTAAAAACGGCCGTATTATGTGACGATCTGCGGCCATTGTGTGACTGTTTCTGCAAACTTAGACCGAGGTCAGTAAGCTATTCAGTGCGGTTAAGTATTTACTGCGTACTGTTTGACTAACGTGACAAGCCGTAGACTTGCATAGTGTATGACGGCTGTGTCCTTTTAAATGGAAAAAAACAGTTCTAATCACCTTCCTTATTTAATTTCCGATGTATTTGCATTTATGCTAATAATTACACGATATGAGCGCTATGCGCTGGCGAAACATCACCACAATTGTCAAAGCTGACGTCAGCGAACAGGTGCTGACTAGCGCCACAACGCTCGTAGGTTACGTCCCTGTAGCAAGAGGTATAACTAGAACGTGGGCACTGGATAAGGGACATCTGGGCAGGTCACGAGTACAGCAGGTGGTGGGCATGCATATGTTGTAGAATACTGGGCTCCCACGCAAAGGAGCCAGGTTTGATCCCCGTACCATCCTGATATTTTTGTTATTTCGTTTTTTTTTCTATTTTGCGTAATAGCAATTATGGGCATTGGCGGCGGCGGACAACCACGGCGCCGAAAAGAGCCGTTCTTCTGATCTCATAACAGCTTTCCATGTGAAATGTGAAGAAAGTAAAGTGGACAAATAGACAACTTGCAGCCGGTTCCTGCCGGCTGCGAGTTGTTTTATCGTCCACTTTACTTTCTTCACATATATCAAAATTACCACAATACGCGTAAAAACAGTACATTACGTCTCTTACGCTTTCCTCTGCTTCATTATCTGCTGGTTTTCAAAATGTACTTATACAGGGTGTCCCAGCTATCACGCAGCACGATTTTAAAAAGAGGAACGGCGTTACGCGAAGCGAACTTGCTGCATATTGTTCCTAGTACACTGGAGTAGTCGCTGCTACTTTTGATTAATGAGGTTTAATTAATTTAACTCTATTTGTAACTCGACAAGTTCTCACCTAATTGTCAAAATGTCAATGATGCGTGTGTTTCAAATGACATCTAACTGCGAAATTTTTAACAACGTACTAATTACGTCTCCTTTTATCCGGCTGATAAGGAAAGCCCGCGAAATATGAAAAATAACACGTTACTACGCTCCTACACGCAAAGGAAACCAGCGCCCTCAAATAAACTTACTGCAAAACAACCACTTTGCCTGTTGTCCGTTGCGAGAGACAGCGTTCCGAATTTCGGCAAGGGTATAGGCCGGGCGCCAACAATATGCGTGAAATTTCGCTGGGATTCATTCCATTCGATAGTGCGCCACAATCATTATCCTATCTCACGGCCGACTGTTCTCACTGATAACGCGGCAGGTGTTCTGATTACGGCTGACTCTGTAAAAGCAAGCGGTGCGTTTCTTAGGCCGGGGAGTGGCAGATAGGGTGATGCGTTTTTTTTTATTTCTGCATTTTCCCCCCCTTGATACTGTCTACCACATGCAAGCCTGTTTGAGGGCGCTGGTTCTCGACGCACGCAAAAGTCTAGTCACGTGTCACTTTTCATATTTAGCGGGCTTCCTTGATCAACCGGGAAAAATGAGCGAGCAATTAGCACGTTGTTGAATTAGCTAGATGCCAGTTAGATGCCATTTGAGCTCAGTTAGATGCCATTTGAACATGCCTACATACGCCTCATTGACATTTTGACAATTAGGTGAGTACTTGTCCAGTTACAAATATAATTAGAACTAATTAATATAACCTTATTAACGAAAAGCTAGCAGTGGATACGCCGGTGTGCTAGGAACATATGCAGTAGGTTTACTTCGCGTACCACCGTTCCTCTTTTTTGGAATCGTGCTGCGTGATAGCTGGTCACCCTGTATATATTCAACCTGCTTGCTGTGACATAATACGACTTTCTTGCGCAGAGCAACACTAGGCGCACCTGTTGTGAACCTTCCGTGTTGCCCTTGCGTTGGCTTGCGCGAAAGTCCTGCTTAAAGGGACCGACAACGGCCCAGAACATGAAATGAGATGTCTCCGTGGATGGAAAGATTGTCCGTCCCATTGACTCGAACAAACCCTGTTTTTTTTTTTTTTTTCGGAGAGGTGGATTAATTTTTTTCCTCAATTGAAAGTCGCGAAAATGACCTGTGGCGCCTCTGGCGACAAAAACATCAACGAGCCGATGTACCTGGCCACGTGACCATTGATTGCTGTACACGGTCGACGATCTCTTTGTTAGTATTGAATATTGTTTGTTTCGTTATATTTAAAGGTATTACTCCATAAAAATGTACGTATAGGTCCGCGTTAGTAGTATGCAATAAAGTGGCACTGCCTTCGCGTGACGTAAATATCCCATGCTCGTCAGCGCGTCTCGAGCAACCTGTCAGCGTGCTCATGCAACCGTGCACGCAGTCTCCAGGTCGCTAAGGTTTTGGAACGAATAGTTTTTCTTACGTACACTTCAACTCAGAAATTAAATTATGCGCGCTGCTACTCGGGACGGGCGCATATGCGTAGTGACGTTTTCGATGACTTGACTTGGCTCGAGCATCGAGAGAGTAACGACGCCGAGACAAGCCACCCATGACGCAGGCGCATGCAACCTTGCACGCATGCGCACACCAATGCCGTAGAAATACAGGGAAGATGTTTAATACCACATCATTCTCAGTGCAACAGCCCTTATTCTCCAAATAGTTGAGAGGCCCTAAATAAGGTGGTTAAGTATAGTTACAGGAACTCCTGCGAAAGCAGAACAACGGCAGCTTTCACAAATCGCGATAAGGGCTGGCGGCCATCGGTATCAATTCTCAGCGTTGCTAGAGTGAAGGCACGTCCGTTTCTAGAGACTTCAGATCGAAAAAGTATTGCTGTGAAAACTACGCCTTTTGGGATTTAACTACTGCAGCAACAGACAGAACGAATGTAGAGCATTCTGTCGCGCCGTAAAAAAATGGGTTGAGAGAAATCAGTTGACGGTCCCTATAGAAACTTCCATTTTGAACGTAAACCGCGTTTCCTTACTCGATATTTATTGATTAAACTGTCAAACTTAATAAGATTCTCGAATTCACATTAACTCTTTCACGGAAACAGATATAGTCGCAGATATAAATAGGAAAAATTTAAGCAGCAATAGCTAATTGTTCAGATGTGTTTCTCACAGCTGAGAAACACATCTGAACAATTAGCTCTGTGAGATTTGAGTCTTTCAAGATGTGACTGAAAATTTCTTGAGCGAATCTGTCCGTCACACCTATTAAATAAGTGGATGGGGTTTAACGTCCAAAAACTACAATATGATTGTGGGGGACGCCGTAGAGGAGAGCTCCGGAAATTTCGACCACCTGGGGTTCTTTAACGTGCACCTAAATCTAAGTACACGGGCCTCAAAACAGTTTCGCTCCATCGAAAATGAAGCCGCCGTGGCCGGGATTTGATCCCGCTAGCTTGGGTCAGCAGTCGAGTGCCATAACCACTACACCACGGTAGCGGGGCTTCTGGCTGAGTTGTTTCATAGTAATCGGATGAATAAACCAGCGAAAAACCACACGAAGACAGCGTGCTGTCTGGTTGTTATTCTGCGCTGTCTTCGTGTGGCTTTTCGCTGGTTTCATCTTTCGACTTATGCAGTTGCACTGAACGTGAAAGCTGTCCAAAGTGTGGCGAAGTGATCCGGCTGTCCTTCAGCGACAAACTCACGGAAATCTTTTGAGGGCCTGGTTGGAAAGACATTAGAAAGTTTGAGAACTGGGGCCCCAAGGAGCTCGGGGACCCAAGAAGCTTGCGAGCCCGAGGGCGCATGCGCAGAACCCAAGCCACTCTTGGGCTCTGCGCTCGCGTTGACCTTGCGTGGGCTCGCGTTGGGCTCTTGCGCTCGCGTAGCGTGGGGCCCCAAGGCGTCTTTGTTCACCAGCGAGAAGACAAACGCGCAGCGCGGGCCACGGCGCAGTATGGGCCGCGTCTCTCACGATTTTAAGTTTCGTCACGTGTTGCGCTCTGCGCGCTTGACCCAACGCAGCCTGCGTTGGCCCAATTGGGGACCAACGTCTTGGGTCCCCAATTCTCAAACTCTCTGTTGAAGTTTGTGAAAGTGGGACCCAAGACAGTGGGTCGTCAAGCTGCGTCGGGTATCTGCTCTGCGTTCGGAGAATCAGCAGAGATTGAGAATTGGGTCAAACGCAGGCTGAATCGGGTCAAACGCTTGGGGCGCCACACGTGGCGAAATTAAACTTATTCGAGACGCGGGCATTGCATCATGCGTGGCCCACTCTGCGTCTACTTCGTCTCGCTGGCGACCGAAGACGCCTTGGAACAACACGCTAGCTTTCGGTTTTTGGGTCTTGGGACAACGCAAACCCAAGAGCCCTAGACTGGTTTGGGTTCTGCGCATGCGCTCTGAAAGCTCGCAATTTTCTTGGGTCCCCAACTCGTAGGGGCCCCAATTGTCAGACTCTGTTATTAGGTGAAGTTAACTGCGCTGGGACCAGACACCAGATTACAAGTAAACAGGACGAACGCAGCCTGTGAGCGTCACTGAAGGATCTCCGTTCCTTCTGCGACGCTCGCGTTCACGGCATGCGCCCCCTGGCGTTCCAAGCGTGCAGCCTGCTAGGCCTGCATGGTGGGAATGAAAACCTTCATTTGTGATGCAGGGTTGTCCTCTCCTCTTCTCCTTTCCCCTCTACTCTTTCTCACATCACTCCTCCACCCCTAATTTCACTTCTCCGTCTTATGCTGTACTATACTATACACGGCTATACTAGCTCCACCTCTCTTGTCCACAACCTCACTTCCGTTTCCTGCGCCCTTACTATACAGTACTAATAATGGCAATGAATGAACGAATAGATAACTCTTAAGGGCTCGTTTTTCTTTGTTAGACACAACATTATGAGAACTAACACAGATGCCGTTAGGTTGGCACACATCCAGGTAGGCATCTTTCATCCACTTTACTTTCTTCACATTTGTTTCATAATTATTCATCCCCTGTACTTTCCTTGGTATTGTTGTCTGTTAGTTCTCAATAATTTTCATGGCTACGCTAAACATGCCTTTGCCTGCGTGACGATATAATGGCCATGCTGTCATCTACCCTTCTTGCTTTCCTTCCCCCTCACCCTTACTTACCATTTCTGCCCCCTTCCTATATTACCTATGTTATACATGGTTTTGCTTGCGTGACGCCAAGCGACAACATGAGATGACAGTATACTCCCTCCTTTCTTCCTCTCCTCACCTTCTCTTTTTTCACGCCCCTTTGCTATTCATGGCTATGCTGTGCATGGTTCTGCCTGCGTGATGCCATACATGGCTAAATACATCGATTTCCACAGACTTATGTGGCGAGTGGCGGCCACAGCAAGACTTAGTGTAGAGACGCTTGGCAACGATGCGCCCAAGTAGGCGCTTGGGCATCGCAACTTCGAAATAGAATCACGTGCGTAAGAGCTACTGGTTTAAAGCATGCCACCTATTACAAAGGACATACATATTAGTACGCGCATTCTCTTACAGTTGGAACAATGTTGTCCAATTGGTACAATGTTGTACAAGCTGGTACAATGTTGTACAAGCTGGTACAATGTTGTCATAAAAGTGCTGTTGAAGAGGGCGGAAACCTTCACTATAGGTATGTCGTGTATATATGTGTGTGTGTCATGGACGACTCAAAAATCACAGCATATCCACGGAGTGAATGATGATGAGTGGGCGAAGCTGCGGAGATTCATCGGTAAACCGTGAATCTTCTGTGAATTCTGCCCAGTACATCATCACCGACGTGAGATCGGGCGCGTTTATACTAAGGTTCGATGAGTTATGACGACTTGCAGCTCACTTTAATTTTACATGTACGCTGTGAATTTTCGTTGTTTAGAAAACCATTGCCTTAGAAAACATCTGTCGTCTTTCGTTAAGCACCTGGCGTCATTTCGTTTTGCTTTAGAAACATCTGGCGTTCTTTCGTTTTGCTTTTAGAAAACATCTGGCGTCTTTCGTTGGTTTATTTCATCGATCAACGGCGTTTTGAACAAAGTTTTTATTGTTTAATCACGCACAGGAGAAATCTCACCAGGCACTACTTGGAGGTAAACAATGGCTGCTAATGGGAATGAGAGACAGAAGTAGTCGGCTTTAGCTAACACTTACACTTCTACTAACGTTTCCTACTGGAACATGCCAATGGCTGCTAGTGGGGAGAGAGACAGAAGATTCGGCTTTTAGTTAACGCGCACGCTGGGAATTTTTTATTGCGATAGCAATTATATGGACAGCCTCGGCTGAATTTTGCCGTCGCCGTCGCCGCCGTCATGCACCGTATATGTATGTATATATTATATATATATATATATATATATATATATATATATATATATAACCCCAAAGAGAAATAGTTCAGAAAAATGCTTCCGTAGCGCGGAATCGAACCAGGGACCTCTTGCTCCGCAGCGAGTGGCGCTAGCCACTACGCCACGAAACACAGATCCTCCATGTAGCTAACGGCGAGCGTTATATACGCACCCTTTAGCGCTGGACGGACTCGGAGACGGCAGGCGCTTATAAGCGTTTCTTCATTACCAGCGAGATGGCGCGAGAGCGCGTCGGCGAGCTCGCTTACTTCTTCTTATGTTTGCGCATGGAGAGCCTTGCCCTTGCGCTGTGTGCTCGCGCGGTTTTCTCGTGCTGAGGGAAAGAAGGATGTTTCACGCTTTCACCGTGATTACGCGCTCATGTTACGGAGCGTACGAAAGTCACTCGAGCTCAAGGGACGCCGCTAAACGAACAAACGGAAGACGAGCGCGAACTATCAAGTGTCACAGCTCGACACTTCAAGCACGCTAGTTTCCTTCGCTGCTTCGGTCGCCTTTGCAACAGGAGCGCTGTTCAAACTGAGAGTATCCATTGGCGAGCCTCACTTCGTATAGCATTAGTTTCTTGCTATCGCATTCATTGCTTCGCCCTTGCGGCGAAACTGTGACTTTTTTTTGTTCGACAACGCACAGGAAAAATCTCCCACCGGCACACCTTGGAGGTCAGATCTAGTACTAGCGTTACGACTGGTTACGCACTACTACGACTACGAGGGACGAACGGGTGCCGCCTTAACGAGCTTCGCCCCTAAAATAATGAAAAGCTAAACAGAGCGCGATAAGATGGTGCCGGATATCGCGTTGAACTGTTAAAGGCGAAGCTCAAGCGTCCCCCAATTTTAAATCCGAAGCATTTCTTAGCGCATCTTTGGCAATTTGAGCGTTTATCTACGTATCTATCTATCTATCTAGCCGCCTACGTCTGGGGGCTCTCATGATCGCCTCCTTAACTTGGTTCAGACCAAAATTGTCATGGGAGGGTAACATAATTTGACGAATATGACTGTCGGGTCATGATATGAATAAAGTGATAATCCTGTCGCGTACGTCGTCAAACCTTTCCTCCAGACACGTGTGGCACTACCCGCTTACCACGGGCCGCGGTGCGTGGGTATGCGCCACAGGTGATTGACAGTTTATATCTACCCAGGAACGGCGAGAACAGACAATAAATGCGAGAGCGTTAAGAAAAACCGACATCGGCAGCGTTGACCCAACGAATAGAAAGAATGAATATTAGGATCGCAACAGGAATCGAACCCAAGCATTCTGCGTGGCAATCAGGTATTCTACCACAGAGCCACGCCAGTTTATAAACTGGTTTGGAAAACAGCCTACGCAGGCGTAATGGCGGTGCAACGTCTGTCGTGGTTGTGGTGCTGCTATCTAATTTTTCAAGAAAGCAATAAACACTATACATGATACTCCTACGATGCGCATACTCCTACTATACAGACGTCATACCAGATTGACGTCTGTGGTTCCAGTGTTGGCTCTGTTTTTATAATAGTGTAACAAACATTACATTTGTATCCCTATGAATCAGCAAGCTATATTCAAGCATTGCTCGACTCCGGAGGAATACATTAACGAAAGATACGTATGATACATCATTGCACCGTAAAGTGCACTTAGTCCGCCAGAACGACGCAGTGCCTCTTCATTTCTTACAAGGCTGGGCGATGACCTCATGCTGACCGAGGATGATGCCAGATTGATTGACAGCCGCTTTGTAGACTACGCAGGTAGGCTACGAATGCGACAAGCGCCATGCACTGATGTTGGTCTACGTAGCACTATCCAGGCCTACCAGCCTGGACGGCCTATACCTCACCATTGCGAAGGGTGACTTCAGATTCCAACATGTCGGGGGCTCTATCTACCGACAATTTGTCGACGAAATGACCGAGGCGTGCACGATTTCCAACAGCTGTACTATACCTCATACTTCCCTACACATAGACCCCTCGTCACCGCGATCACGACCTGATCCGAAAACAAGTCATGACCAGCTGCTGGCGCTCACTGATCACGGGGATGATGACCTTGTTCAAGAAGTGTCAAGAACTTCTTCCACACATGCACACGGGTTCGTGAAACGTGCGTGCGTTCTCTATCATAAGGGACAAGTATAAGCACTACGTATCAGCTTACGGCTTCTGGTGTTGGTATAATACCCACGTTGCCGTTGCCAGCGTTACCCAACTGTAAAGAACTGGTTATATAACACTATGCGGCTATTCAACATATATGTGTGCGTATAAAATGTATAGAAATCTTTAGCGTAATTTTGTACGTTTCGCTCAGTAAAAAGAAAATTACGCCACAATCACCTCCCCACCGCGTGCTTCGCATCACATCGACTCCCATGGTACGTGAGATCTGCCGAATTTTTTATTCCTTCCGTTCCTCCAATATTTTGCCCACGAACAACCCTGCGGACAGATCCCCCGCATTTTGTGCGACACGAGATCCATAACGCGATCACGTAAACATTTTTGAAAGTCTATTACTACCGCTGCGGAGTTGATACAAACTGTGAATCACCTGTGGCTCATACCCGCATTCCACCGGCCTTGGTATACGCATATGTGCCACACGTGACTTAAGGAAAGTGTTTCATGACGTACGCGTCAAGTATCTCACGCTATTCATGTAATGACCTGTTCAGGGTGTTCATACACTAGCTCTCCAATGCAAAGTTTGGTATTGTAAAGTTAAGGAGATGACCACGAGAGCGCCCGACGTGGGCGGCTTGCTAGATAGATAGATAGATAGATAGATAGATAGGATAGATAGATAGATAGATAGATAGATAGATAGATAGATAGATAGATATAGATAGATAGATAGATAGATAGATAGATAGATAGATAGATAGATAATAGATAGATAGATATAGATGAAAAGGTCAAAGTGAGCTAAGAAATGCTTCGTATTTAAAATTTAATGGACACACTAAATTCAAAGGGAACTTCTGGACAGGCAATTCGGGTTTAGTTGCATGTTGTGCAATCGGCAAAGGTCCTAAATTTAGGGTTACCTCGTATTAAGTCCTAAACAGCTTAGTTTTTCATTCAATTAGACCTAGAGAAACAGTTTACAACTTTTATACTAGATAAATAGTAAATAATGAAGATGGGGCACACTGTAATGAGGCAAGATGTGATTCATGTTTCCTTGCCTACACAATATTTTTTTATATGAGCATGTTTTCCTGCCAAACTGCTCAGGGTCACGAATCCCGTCAAGCTGCTTTTTGAAGATTTAATTTCTGTCCTTGCATCTCTTTCACTCTTTAACTAGATTTGCGCTTTTGTGTTTGACCATACCATTGTATGAAAATACTGAATCATTCTACTTTAACACTGCTCTTGAAAAAGATGCCAATAAATGAAGCTGTCTGAGTATGGACGGTGGTACCATTGGCGAATTTATTTTGTAATATTGTGCTACTAACGTGAAACGGTTTGTTTTTCCGGCTTAAAAAAGCGAGCGCAATCGCTTGGCTTTAGTGAGCGCAGTTGACCCTGCTGCTGAACAGCGTTGACAAAACATCTGCTTCCCATTGCGAAGCCATTGTCTGTTTCACTACCTTGCCAAGAGACGCACTTGTTGGTTTCGTATTGTCGCTGCGCCGTTAGAGTGCCTATATTGTTTCGCGGTTGCTACGACGTCATAGTTTCTCCATACGCAACGACGCTTGCGAAAACTCTGTTAGTCTTAAATAGCGTCCGCAGAGGTACTGAAGACCAAACACACCTTTTCGATAACTATAGCGGCAAAAAGACGTAAATTCATGACGTAGGCTTGATAGCGCTAGACAAATGAAGGGAAAGAAAAAATTGCAGCGTCTTAGCTTAGGGCTATGCCAGGATATACGTAGCATTACCAATGGTTCAGTGATTATTCCGAGCTTTCCAGTTGTCTAGGATAGCTTGATTGTCATGCTTACTGCTGCTTCAATGACACACACACGGTTATACGTATTATGTGACACATGCAAATTTATTTTTGCTCAACGTCAGGTTGCTTCTTCATTCTTCGTATGCTGAACCGCTAATTGCCAGGCACTACTTCGGTATGCGATGACGTAAGCTTCTCGGCTCTTCTACGCCGTTGAGCCAGCATTTGCGCTCTCCTTCTCCATGGCGTTACCCACCTGCAAAGCCAGTCAGAGGCGCTATCAAGTGGCACCAGCATTGTCAGACGGCGACTGCACAGTGAAGGAGAATAGCTGCGCGCGCCATGGCTACGACGTCACCCCTCTCGAATGCGCAGAGCAGCAGCGCGAGTCGCGCACGCCGGCCCAGTCTGTTTGGCCAGCTACGACGCCACTCCTCCGCTCTCCGCCACCAGCAGCGGCGAGCCGCGCGCGGCCGTGCCGGAGAGTGCGTGAGATGCCGCGCTCAGCATGATCCTCGCGCATGCGCAGCACGGCTAATGACGGTCCACGCGAAATCGGCTCCGGCTAGGCAAGTGTAGCTAACGCTACAAAAAGCATGCGCGGCTACCTAACAATCACAAACGTGAGCGCTGCACCACCCGGATTTATGCTAAAGGGCACACCAATGCAGGGCGTTTTTCAAGACAGTCGGGTCTTTTTTCGTAAAAGTGATATGGCAGTTGCGCACCATGAAGTCTACTTCGAGGAGCAATATATTCGTCCTGCTAATGATATCTCGAAAACACAAATAACAAAAGAAAAATTGGCGAAGCTTGCATTATCCGCGCAAGGCACGAAACAGTGAAACTGGATAATTCTGGGCACTTGTAGAAGGCTTGATTATTGAGAAAAAAAACAGCTATTTTCCAATTATTCTTTTCGGCAAACATGCCCCTCATCAAATTTCGGGAGGGGGGGGAGGGCTAGGACCCCCTCCTCCGCTGCCTGGGACTGTACTCAAAATGCCGCAAAACAACAAAGAGCTAAGGACAGTCCAGACAGTACGCCTGTTGTCACGAAGCACCACTCGCTCTTGAAGAGTGGTGCATTACACCCGTCGCTATTACACCCTTGGAACAATAACGGCACCGACGGAAAGCGCAAGATGGTGTTAATTTTGCTGCAAAATGTTGCAAAATAGTTCAATCGCTCCATTTACACTACTTTTGTGGAGTCAATCAGACCAAACAGATGTTCTAGTCTGAAAGAGCCAAATCCAATTTTACTCCTGCATATACGCATAGTATGCTATAGTTTAGCCGCAATACAGGTTTGGCGTATTATGATGACAGGAGCCACACGGGAAGAAAATGTTGGAGCAGCCCCGACCATTTTGGCAGTACTAAAGAACAGCACTTTCTCATCTTCACCGAAGTTTACTTGGCTTTTTCAGAAACACAAAGCCACATATGCACAGCGACAAGCAGTCGCCAGCCACGGAAAATCTGATGCATGGATCGCACGAATCGGCTATTCCAGAATATACACCACTGTGTTCGTCGCGCACTTACTTTGTATACAGACCTTACTTGCATATAAAAACGAAAACAATAGTTGCTGGGGATTTACGCGCAAAACCACGATAAGATTACGAAACACGTCACAGTGCATAACTCCGGAAATTTTCAACATCTCGTGTTCTTTAACGTGCGATGACATCGCACAGTACGGGCCGCTAACATTTCGCGCCATCTAAATGCGGGACCGGGACCGCAGCAGCAGCTTTCGGGTCAGCAGCCGAGCACCGTAAGCACTGTACCATCACGGATGATCCGAAATTCCAGTGTACGTTCGGTTGTTCGTGTGCAAAAAAATCGCAGTGGAGGACGCAACCAACAAAAATCGGGGGTCCGGAATTGAACCCACGACATTCAGGCCGGAATAGAACGCATGGCATTCATACAGTCGACGCCACGGTAGTGCTTGAAAGCTGCTTCGTAAAAACCTTAAACAAACATCATGTGTTTGCATGAACAGTTTTATTTCTGCAAAAAACATACATAAAAGTGATGTGAAGTGAAGGGCTATTCGGTCTGAAGAGGCTTTGCTACAACGTGACATAAGTTGCATGACCACAAACACAAAAATGTCGAACTGCGGAGACATTGCTATTGAATGCACCTTAGTACAAAAATAAGAAGCAAAAAAACAGAAACACGCGGAAACGAAAATATCTCGGTGACAAGTGCATCTTTTTTCACGACACTTTTCGGAACATATGCATGCACAAATAACGTATAACAGATAAAATTAAGAAATGAAAATGGAAAACGAGACTTCTAAGCCAACAAATATGAACATTTGCGAGGATTAATACATGATTCGCGTGAAAATAAAAACAGGAAACGACACCCCTGCTCGAGATCATTGTGCCGCCATCGATAAAGTAATGTTGCATTAATGTTACTTGTTGAATCCCCCAACGTATGTTTCACTTCAACACTAAGCTACTCAAAGTCATCGAAAAAGGCGCTATTACTGAACGACAAACGCGCTATTGGTGCACATGATGATCACTGAAATACTACAATTGCAAAAAGAATGCATGTTAGCCAAAAAAAACGCGACAAACGGCTGGAGAATTCCGCTATCGACTCAGCGAAAAAGAAGCCCGAATCCGCTTATCATAAGCGGAACTCGCAACTCTTCCTCTCACATTTGTGCGGTTGCAGTCGCGACAGCACGCAACATGCGAGCGTCAGCATGGTCGACAGGAAGCCAACAGACATTAACTCGTCAATACAGCCCTTAAAGGGGCCCTGCAACACTTTTTCAGCATGGTGATAAAACGCTGCCGATCGGTAGTCGAGGCTCCTGAGAACACGCGATCGAAATATTTCAGCGCCGTGCGCGTCCTGGAATGCAGAAATAATTCTCGAAATCAGCTGGAAATCGTTACCTCCTCCCTCGACAAATGATGCCATAAATCCAAGATCAACGGCCAATGGCTGATTTGAGCAGTGTGAGCCACATAGTTACTGCGGCGACCGTGAGATGCCGCCACATGCCTGAAAGTAAGCCGCGCGTTCGAATAAAACAAGAAAATGATCGAGGGCATGAAGCGCGCTGACGAAAGGAGGCATCGTCTTGCTCCCTTGTCATACCCCGCCACCCACTCCCCTCCGGCGTAGCTTTCATCATAAACACTAGACCACCACGGCGGGTCCTGCATAGCGTTCAGCGCACTCGCTGGTAAGCAAGAAGAGAGAAAGCGCCTGAAGCGTGTCACAGATCCTTGTAACTGCGCTCGTACATGAAGGATCCTACTTTTTAAAGACAATAGTCTTTCTTGGGGAACTTAAACGTAGAAATTTTGGTCTGTCTGTCTGCCTGTCTCTGTCTTTCTGTTTGTCTGTCTGTCACCCGATTCAGCGACCCGGCCAAAGTTGAACCACTTGTTACCGCCCACCCATCTTGAACTGGTACGGCTGTTCATACTTTTGAACGTTGTCGATCAAAACGTAAATAGGCATATCTGAGGCGCAACGTCACTAGGCGAGTATTAGGTGGTGTGTTCCTTTGATAGGAAATACACAGATACGTAATTCTGAAGACCCTAGTTTCTTAAGCTGCGCTGAAAATGCGGCTGCGCCGAAAATGCCATGCTATGCGCGCCGACGAACGCCCTCTGCCACGGCGGAAGGAAACCCTCTGCACAAGCTCATGTTTTCCGACGTATTGTTAGATGGCGTCCATATCTCACGCAGCGCCTCCTCTATCGTCTTTATACGGCATTTGTAGCGGGACACGCAGATACGCCGCCGTTTTTTTGCGGAAGTCGGTTCGTGAGGCAATAATGTCTTTTAATAAAGTCATTCGATGATTACTTAGAAAATTATTCCAGGCCCATTTCAGGGTAGGAGGCCTAAACCTGAAGAATTATTCATCCGCTGGGATGAGCGCGAATCAAGCAAAGTATGGGTCAAACTTTCTTTGACGCAATACACGGGCCTCTGTCGACATCAATAACTACGAATGCAGGGCCTGAACTTCCATTGCGCTTAAACAACACATTTTATCGTCAATGAACCGCTGACATCGTTTACACTGGCCGAGAATACTGCGAAATAGTATTGGAGCTGAAGCATCTGGTTACGATGCAGTGAAAAGCACTCAACACGTAAAGATTTTCTTCGATTCCTGTTAAAACTGGCGCCATAAAGAGAAACTTACAGCATTTGCGCTCGTTGTGCGGTCGCGACACATGTCGCCCATGGACATTTCCGCGGAACAAGTGATTTCACAAGCAACGCAGTAACTCAATGCAGTACTTGCATTTGTTCTGGCGAAACGCAGACGGCTAAGTGGACCCGCTCCTTTTGTAACAAACAGGTGTGTAATTCAAGGGAAGTAAGCGCCCGGAATAAAAAAAATGGTGGCTCGCTCAACAACGATGCACCCTAGTCGGACTTTCTTCCGACGCAAATATTAGCGAATAACGCAGCAACCTTCTCCGGTTCGCCGAACACAACAAATCGCGGCTGCGGTGGCTATAGAGAAGACCAACACGCTGCGAAAGGCACGATGATAATCACAATCAGTCGCACGCAATGCGCAGGCGCAATAAACTGGAGCTAGGGCCATCATAGGAGACATAAATTTAGTACATACACTGGAGGAAAAGCTTTCCATAGAGCCCTTGCCATTAGAACCTCCGACCACAAGGGCGCCGCCTTGCCGCGAAAATACTTCTACCCCTGAGACGCGTGTCACAATTGGCGGAGGCAATTTGTTTTCTTCGTAATAATGAACGTGAGGCCCCGTTAAATAGAATTGTAAGTAAAGGACAACAGAAAGCGCAGACGACAAAGAACTGTCGACAGGGGCGTAGTAAATTCTCAGTTTTGCGTGCATGTATATACACGCACACATGAAAATGCAACGCAGAACATACAGAACGTACGGTTGAATCAACCCCAGAAAAAATTTCTATCTACGCCCCTGCACTGCTAATCTGTCCAAGACGCGTAATTGGCCGCGAACTCGAACTGAATTCTATATGGTGGCGCCATCTACCAAAGGTGCCTGGAAACGCACGTTCCTGCGCCGCGAGTCCAATACACAATAACTTGCCAAAATAGCCTTAAATATTTCCTAAAAATCTTCCGAATAAACATTACACACTGTCTGCACGTTTCCAATTCGTCAAAATGTCCGCGTTTGAGTTATATTGCCAGTATATTACTATTATTAAATAGCGCTAATTTAGCGATCTCTAAATAAATAGCAAGGCAAATATCACAATGATAGGGTAATGGCAATGTTGTAGGCAGGGCGTCGCCAGAAACTTTTTCGGGGGGGGGGGGGGCTCCTTGATCTGAAGTGGGGATCGGGGAGGCATACGTGATCGAGTGTCATTTGAGCTCCGTATGCTATGGAAAAAAAAATCACAGCATATCCACGGGTGAATGATGAAGACTTTGAGGCGAAGCTCCCTGAAGCAGTCATGATGACACCGTGAAATCTTCTATGGTTTCGCCGAGCAGTAATCTCGCTACGCCCGTTTCGCAGCCGCTTCCCGCTCTCGCACTCCCGGGTCCGCTTGTCGCTGCGCACGTTTTGCAGCCGTAGAACGAGCCCTCGACATCTCCGGGTCCGCTTCTGGCTGCGCACGTTTCGCAGCGGCCTCCTTGGCACGCACCATCTCGGAATCCGCCTGGCGCCGCGCGCGCTTGGCGGCGGATTCACGGGCGCGCACCGACTCGAGATCCGCCTGGCGCCGCACTCGCTTCGCGGCGGCCTCTCGAGCTCGTATCTGGGGATCCTGCCGACGAGCACGAGCCGCAGCGGCCTTCCGCAACCGGCGCTCCCCGTCGTCCATGTTCCGCCAAGCAGCACGATTCGGCAAGCGCACTCGTACGGCGACGATCCGGGGAATGAGAGATCCCCGCGCAGCCCACGCAGCAGCCAATCGGAGAGCAGCTGCACCGCCAACGCCATCTAGCGTACGTTTACCCAACCGCCATATTGTACGCATGTCTATGGGACAGCGCTCTCTCGGAAACGAGACCAGAAATGGAGATGACAGCGCCATCTAGTATGTCGTCACCCAACTGCAGTTCGCATGCATCTCTATGGGACAGCACCCTCTATTGTACGATAAGAGAACACTATGGGGTACGCAGGATGGATCGACGATCGACAACCGACCAGGTCTCTCCATAAGGAGCTTCGCTCCTAAAACATTTCGGGAGGGGCACGGGCCCGGTGTGACCCCCCCCCCCCTGGCTCCTCAACTGGTTGTAGTGGTCGGCACTCTTAGCCCTGCATTTCCTTACAGTCTCCACTAACTTTGTGGTAGGAGCAATGCCTCCTAGACAAGATGCCTGCGAAGTGAGCCGAATTCGCAACTTTCACGTACCGTGGCGCCGCCGAGTGGTGGCTGCCGGAAGCTCTGTTGAGATTATTGAAATGTTGGACCCGCTGGAGTCAGCGAATGTTGCCACTTGTTTTGTCTCGTTTAGAGTCGTTTTGCGACGATGTGCACGGTCTCGATATTAGCTAGACACTTTTGGTTCCTCAATGTGAACGGAAAATAAAAAGAAAAAGGCAACTGATTTTACCTCGGGCCTCAATGCTCACAGCGCACAGTGGGAGGCAAAGCAAAAGCCTCCCCTTAAGATTAGCGCCTCGAAAAGCCGTGAGTGGTTAAGCGGGTCGAACTTCGCAAGCAAATAACCAAGGCCCATGAATGTATGCAGAATACTCGGGCTTCGTTCCTCCGCTCGACACAGTCGCTGTTCAGACAGTACCAGAACTGATTAGGAATTCGTTCCGCCCTAGAATATAATGAAAAGTCCAGTTTCAAGCGTCCGTCGCTGAAGTGCCTCCGTGGCTGTGAAGTGCCTTCATATTCCGCTGTTCTTTTTTTCCTCTTTTTACCAAGAAAGCGCAATAAAATCGTATTTCGATAATCGCACATGCCTCGAGTGGTTCATGTGCTTTGGTCTCGAAAGGCAACACTTTTTTTTTCGTTTACTTACATTACTTCGTGCTTTGAAGTCAGCTAGAGCAAGCTACGCGGCAGAATGCAATGCAAGTAAAAATTAGATAAAGCACGTCCCGGAGAATGTCTCTGATATTACTGAGAGATCTTTACTGAGACTCCTACTATCATATTGTACTAACAACAGAGCGGGAGTTGCAATGCGCTATTAAGCGCCGCAAGCAACGCGACGAGTGTGTTTGCTTTATTTACAATTCTGTGCATATTTTATCTTCATAATGAGGTTCACATCACGTACCCGACATTTACCCGACATTCTTGTACTTATTACAATATGTACCGCAACCCTGCTTTCACAAAAACATAAATCGGAGTGCAACCGAAGACCAAAGAACTGAACTTTTCGCCAAACGTGTACATTCCTAAACCGTCAGCAGCGGGCCGATAATCTCAACGACCGCCATGTTGGATGTACAGTCGCGCCACCTATAGGCTGCGAAAGTTGCGAATAGTTGGCACGCAGCACTCTTCTGTCTCTCCTACTTGGCGTCTCCCAATAGTGGTAAAGGCACTAGGACGGGAAAAGTACCGCATTCCTTTTCTCTTCACCGCCGCGCGCTCTCGGCGGCTTCGCCACACAAGGAGTCCAGTTAGCTCGCCTCGCTAGTGTCTCCTGGCCGCTGCCCCACGGCGCTTTGGAGGGCGATTGTTTTCATTGCCTGAGAAAAGCGTGCGTGCAATAACTTTTCGACATTCAGAATCGTTTTGACTTACTTCACAATAATGTCAAGGCATCGAAGAATGCCTGGGTGCTGCTCTTTTCGATGCAGCAATTGGGCAAAGCCCTCATTACTATTCAGAGCGGGAAATAAATGCTATGCATTTTTTAGCAAACGTCTGCGACTTTAAACGCATCTATCTATCTATCTACTATCTATCTATCTATCTATCTATCTATCTATCTATCTATCTATCTATCTATCTATCTATCTATCTATCTATCTATCTATCTATCTATCTATCTATCTATCTATCTATCTATCTATCTATCTATCTATCTATCTATCTATCTATCTATCTATCTATCTATCTAGTCGCCTACTACTTTGTGCTCGCCTGCTCGCTTCGTTAATGGGATGTATACCAAAATTGATATGGCATGACATGAACCGTATGACACACACGCCACTGTCTCGGGGATTTTGCGGTCCCTTTGTTAACTTTAGTATACCGCAATTTATAAAGCGTGACTAGCGTGTATGACGAGCATACGTGACTGGTCCTAACGTGCAAATCAAGATACGCACGTCATGTCACACAAGATTTACATGACATGGTCTCGAGGCGCTCGCAGTCATTTAATTAAATGGATATATGCCAAAATTGCTATGACGCGACATCTCAGTATGACGAACGTAAATGACCAATGGTACATAAAAATCATGACTTGCATATCATTTACATCATGACGTACATGACACGCTCCTAATGCATTTGCGGCCGGTTCGCTAGGTTGATATGTACCGAAATTTATATTGTGTCGTGTTACTGTATGACGAACGTAATGAGCTGTTAAGATGAAAATCATGACATGCATTTAATGTACAACATTGTTTACATGCCACGTCCATGGTGCGCTCGCGATCGAATCACTGGCTTGATAAACGCCAAAACTGGCGTTGTGCGACCTGACAATGTGACGAACATAAATGACACAGATGGTAACATGAAAATCATGGCATGAATTCATTAATTTCATTTTACCACCTATCCCTTATGTTCGTCATACAGTCAGCTCGCGCAATACCAATTTTGGTGTATATCAAGCTAGCCAACTGGCCGCGAGCGCACCATGAGCGTGGCATGTAAATCATGCTGTACTATAAATGCATGTCATGATTTTCATCTGACCACCTGTCATTCACTTTCGTCATACGGTCACCTCACGCAACACCAGCTTCGGTCATGCCGTACATGACATGCCGTACATGACAAATCATGCCGTACATGACATGCAAGTCAATATTTTCATGGTACAACCCGTCATACAGAAATGTCTCGTCCTAGCAATTTTGGTATATATCCAAGTCCTTAAACGGCCGTAAGCGCCCCAAAATCATGTCATATAAATCATGTTTTACTTGACATGCATCTCATGATTTGCACGTTAGAACCAATCACTTATGTGCGTCTTACACTCTTGTCCCGCAATACCAAATTGGTATATTTAACGTTAAGGAAGCGGCCGCAAGAGCACCAAGACAGTGGCGCGTAAATCATGCGGTTCATGACATGCATGTCATGATTGTCATGTTATGACCTGTCATTTATGTTCGTCATACTGTCATCTTATGCCGTATCAATTTTTGTATACCTCCTATTAACGAAACGGGCAGGAGAGCACAAAGTCGTAGATAGATAGATAGATAGATAGATAGATAGATAGATAGATAGATAGATAGATAGATAGATAGATAGATAGATAGATAGATAGGTAGATAGATAGATAGATAGATAGATAGATAGATAGATAGATAGATAGTAGATAGATAGATAGATAGATAGATAGATAGATAGATAGATAGATAGATAGATAGATAGATAGATAGATAGATAGATAGATTCAAAGTCGCAGAATATTCGCCGACAGCCGAGCGCGTTAATGCCGCGCAGTTCGCGTTTCTGAGCGCGTTTGTACGCGCGCTCATGTGTGTGTCGGCAAGCGAAAACTGCCGCTACTTCTTTCCTAATCAGTTAGAGAACAACGGTATGCTTCATTCGGGGCTGCAGAAGCGCACGTGATGCGTAAAACATGCGTTACTCCGCGTGAAATCAACACCGCGCCGCTGCAGCTTCAGCCGCGCTGAACCAAATAAGGCGGCGGGCCGGACGGTCGCGGTATTTTTCCCGTTTCAGCGACTTTAAATAGTGGCCGCTGCGAGCGTTCCTTGCTGTCGCCGATCCTAACTTCAGTGCCTCCGAGATTAGAACAACGTCCTCCGTAGTACAGGAGGCAGCGAGTGGGCACGGAGGCACGCACCGAGACAGCATGCTGCAAATTCCACGCTTCTGCCTTTACAGGCTTACCTGGCTTCGCTCCTGGTGCTGCAGCCATCCGCTGCAAGTTTCGCCGGGTTCCACGCGAGCATGGCGGTTTCCGCCCCGCAATCGTGGTTACCAGCTTCCTGACTGCCAGCACGGAAAGAAATCAAGCTCTGATGCAAGCATCGTCGCCCCAACCATCTGCGCATGGCCTTTTCTACGATGACGTCACTACCAGCACAGGACTTAAATGGGTGGCGCTGCAACAGCCTCTTCAGTGGGCACGGAGGCACGCACCGAGACAGCATGCTGCAAATTCCACGCTTCTACCTTTTACAGGTGTGTAAACCATGCTCCCTGTATGCTAAGAAAAGTGATAACCGGTGTTTGGTTCTGCTTCCGTGCCCGGAAGTGCTTGCCGACATTGCATGCGATTTTTTCGATGGTTTTCCTGTTATTTCTCTCTGGTGATATTGAAGCTAATCCGGGCCCTGACAGGCGTACTAAGGCCTTGCTCGATATGGATTCATTGCCTGATGATCACTCCGAAAAGATGACAGTCATATTTAACCTCATTAAGGACCTTCATGCCCAGTCAACTCAGTCATCCAAAGTGCAGAACACGTTAGCAACCGACGTGAAAGAAATAAGGACGCGCCAAAAGAAAATCGAAGCTCACATTGCAACGATACAGGAGAGGCTTGATGAATTAGAGGCAAAAACTAATTCTATCGAGCACTTAGAGCAGGCTGTTGATAGCGTGGAGGCGTCGGTGAGGTCGTTTGATAACCACCCTGAGAACTTGGAATCTCGCCTAAATGAACAGGAGGACCGTTCCCGGCGCAATAACTTAATCTTTCGAGGTATTCCAGACTCTCAAGAATCGTGGCAACAATCTGAATCCAAGATAAAGTCCATTCTAACAAGTACGCTTGATGTGCTACCAGACAACGCTATCGAGCGCGCTCATCGGTTTGGGTCGTATGCACCAACTAAATGTCGGCTTATAATTAAATTTTCGGACTTCAAATCTAAAGAAAAAGTGCTTTCTGCGAGAGCAGCACTTACAGAGAAACATATAAGTGTGACCGAAGATTTCTGTGAATCTACACGTGATGTGACACGAAAACTATTCGAATTTGCTAGAAATCAACCTGGCGTAAACACATATCAAGTGCGGTACAAAAGGTTGATCATGAATAAGAAGCAGTACATCTACGACTCGATAAACCAATGTGTAAAAGAAGTCGAGTCACTGCAAGCACCCAGAGCTACGGCTGGCAATACAAACATTTTTCGCAGCACACATCTGATACCCGGCAGTCCAAACGTTCGGAGAAATAGGAACGCGACAGGGTCAGCAAACGTGAACTGCTCAATACATCCTTTCTTTTACTAACATTACAAGCATTATCAACAACGCGCTTTATTGGATTCAGCAGTTGAGACATGCGAACCGGATATAATCGCATTGACAAGAAACATGACTTCAACCGGCAATCGGAGGCCATGAATTATTTGCCAACTCACGCGATTTCTTTATTTACCGCTGTGACCGCGTTAATCGTTCGGGTGGGGGCGTGCTTTTGGCGATAAATAAAAAGTTTCCCTCCGATTGCATTCAAACTGCATCCAGTTTGGAGACTGTATGGGCAGTCGTAACACTAGCCTATCAAAAGATAATTTTGGGGGTTTGTTACCGGCCCCCAAGCTTTACTACAACGTTTGTGTGTGATTTGCATGATGCAATGAATAATGTTTTTTCCCGTTACACCACACTGCCAATTTTCCTACTTGGTGATTTCAATATGCCTAATCTCTTATGGAAAAATGTACCCGTCACAGTGTACCCTAACTCATCTATGGTGCAAGACTTCTTAGAGCTGTGCAGTACATTTTCTCTCACACAGTTGATTAAAGAACCAACAAGGATAACACCATCTGTTTCAAATACGCTTGACCTTATATTGACTACGCGACCCGATCTTGTTTCTGAAGTAACATGCCTGCCAGGAATAAGTGATCATAGCCTACTCTCGTTTAAAGTCTGCCTTGAGCAACCTAAGATGGTTAAAACGATCAAGACATTAAGAAATTACAACAAGGCCGACTTTCTTGCTATCAACAATGAACTTGCTGTATTTCTTGATGATTACTTAAGTGATTTCGACTATCGCAACGTTCAGTCGAACTGGAGTATCTTTCTTGCTAAGGTTGTGGAATTAACAGATAAGTACATCCCTGCTTACGCGATCTCCTCCAACCTAAAAAAACCGTGGTATAATCATCAGCTAAAACGCTTGTCTAACAAAAAGAAGCGTCTCTTCAAATCGGCTAAACTTAGTAATAGCAAGGCTCGTTGGTCGGCTTACAAACAGAGCGCTGATGAATACGTCCAGGCCTTAAAAGCTGCCAAAGATAGTTTTCTAGCCAATACCTTACCTACGATGTTGAAGATTAACCCTAAAAAATTTTGGCGTGTGATCAATCCCCAAGACAACGATGTGATAGTACTTAACGATCTTAACGTTGACGCTGTACCGACCGACCAATGCTCCAACATACTGAATGATGTTTTCTCAAAAAATTTTTCTTTACCCGCCACCGCCACTGCTCCCCATGTGCAACCATATGACCACGACGATATGTTTCCTATCATTTTCAGTTACGATGGTGTCGCAAGCGTTATTAAGTCACTAAAAAAGTCCTCGGCACCGGGTAGCGATCAAATAAATGTCAAGTTCCTCCAAAGTACTGTCTGTTATTCATCCATAATACTAACAAAAATTTTTCAACAGTCTCTCAACGACGGTGTTCTCCCATCTGAGTGGAAAGCCGGGAAGGTAGTTCCAATCCATAAATCAGGTAATAAGCACTCTCCTTTAAACTACAGACCCATTTCTCTCACTAGTATACCATGCAAAATATTTGAACACATTTTGGCTTCTCACCTCGCAAACTTTTTAGAGTCGCACTCATTTTTCAATCATTCGCAGCATGGATTTCGCAAATCATACTCTTGCGAAACTCAATTAACAATTTTCGTACATGAACTAAACACCATTCTTGACAACAGCTCCTTAGCCGACTGTATTTTCCTCGATTTTTCTAAAGCTTTTGACAAGGGGTCACAAACTGCTCATTTATAAGTTACGACTACTTAAACTTGATTCCTGCCTTGTAACCTGGATTGAAAACTTCCTTACTAACCGCTCACAATTTGTCTCAGCTAATGGAACTAATTCCGAAGAATGTGCGGTACATTCTGGTGTACCACAGGGCTCCGTCCTTGGTCCGCTTCTTTTTCTAATCTATATTAACGATTTGCCATCTTGCGTTTCCTCATATGTTCATCTGTTTGCCGATGATTGTGTAATTTTTCGTGAAATAACTGGACCTAACGACGTCGCCCTTCTTCAATCTGACCTTACTGCTGTCCTTAACTGGTGTAACGCATGGCTCATGGAATTAAACAGTAAAAAATGTAAATTCATGCGCGTGTCAAGAAAAATCGCTAGTTTACCTGTTTACAACTTAGATAACACACAATTAGACAGTGTCACCTCATACAAGTACCTCGGAGTTCATATCAGTAACAACCTAACATGGCATACTCATATTAACTATGTTGTTTGTAACGCTAATCGCATGCTCGGATATCTTCGCCGTAACTTCACAAAATCACCTTCTGTCAAACTAATGCTGTATAAAACACTTGTTCGCACTAAACTCGAATATGCCGCATCGGTTTGGGATCCATATCACAATAACTTGGTGCATTCATTAGAAATGGTACAAAATAACTCTGTTCGCTTTATAATTTCTTCTAATTACAATCGAAACGCGAGTATCACACTAATGAAATCTAACCTTAAATTACCTTCACTTGCATCTCGTTGTACAATGCTCCGCTTAACCCTTTTTCACAAACTTTACCACCATTCATACTTACGTGATTTGCTAATACTTTCGCCGCATTATGTTTCTCACCGTTTGAATCATGCTCATAAGGTCGGCATCCCATCGTCTAAAACTGAATCATTTCGACAATCATACCTACCGCGAACATCAAATGATTGGAATTGCCTTCCCGCATCGCTTGTAACAATTTCAGATCATGACACATTTGTGACTGTATTAGCCAATTCTTTTAATACCTTGTAGTAGTTTTCATCTCATATGCCATATCTGTATCTCTATAAATAAGAACACTGCGCTGTCACCTGTTGTATTGTCCCCTGTTGTATTGAATTGTAAGAGCGATTATTGTATATTGAGAAACATTCCTCTTATTTTTTACCAGAATGTATCCTTCTATTTTCCTCTTTGCCATTTTGATATTTGCTATTTTTGTATTTTTTTGCCTATCCTAATCTGTTGTTTAATCAGGAACATTGTATTGCCTCTTTGTACTTACAAACTTGTTCGTTATTATCTTTACCACTCCCATCTGTAATGTCTGTTGACCCTGAGGGTAAAATAAATAAATAAATAAATAAACCGTAGACGCCCTGCCAATAATTGTGATGGCGTCACTTGCGAGATTTGCGGAAGTAGCATCGGCTACGAGCACTTCGTGAAGAGACTACACTGAACAACAAGGACCCTCCCGAGCCAATGGGAAAGCGAGTGACGCCGCAGGAATCTCTCTAGAGGAGGCGCTGGTAGGGGATGCCGCATAGCTTACCCCCGAATGCAGAGATTTACTTGGCTCGTGCCTTCAACTTGACTTGAGCAAGTCGGCCCGAAGCAAGCAGCGGACTTCAAAACGCCCAAGTCGGCCTTCGCGTTTCATAGACGTTAGGCTGTCTTGCTTGGTCAAGTCAAGAACGTGCTTCAATGCAGAAACACGTTGCTCGCCTGGTACCGAGGTTAATAATGAAGTTGTTGGCGTAAGGCACGTGTTACAGCAAGAAAAGTTCGCATATTTGAAAAGAACTATCCCATCAAAGTGCTACAAGCATATTTTTGTAATTTTACTGTTAACGAGCGGCACGTGGTTCCCGCCGCCGCAGCGATGCGCAGTGTTGCTTGTGTAAAGCGTCCGTTGCCCGCTGGTTTCAGTGGCCGCCCAAGCGCGGCGCGTTACTCCAAGCTTGCTTGTTTTGGCCTGCGCGCTAATAGAATTTCCCATAAAGATGCGAAACAAGGCATGGTTTGCGTTGCGTCCTTTCGTAGTTTTTTTTTTCTTATCGAACGCGGAGTGTATATGCGCTGCCCTGGCTCGCAAGTTTTAAGCGAGGTATCGCGAATTTTCAAGGTACTAGCCTTCCTATTCGCCTATGGACATGCTTGTAGCGAGCTAGGTCGCAGTTATATATGAATAAATAAAAAAAATGCAACAAGTTCTGGAAACAAAGTGTACAAAGCCCTTGTTCAGGCCCATGTGGGTGCCGCCACCCCCCCCCCAACCCCCCCCCCCCCAACCCCCCCCCCAAAAAAAAGCTAAAGAATAGAACTGGAAATGCTAATTATTTGTCTACTTTCGTTGAACATCTGATTCTTCGTAAACAAGACAAGAAGCGAGTGTCGGGATCACGGGTCTCGGCGGCATTTTGCCTCGCGGGGTGCAGCAATACCGCGCTGCATGTTGGTGAGGGGAGGGGGGGGGGCGCACATGGTCAGGATATGTTATCTGCTGGAAGCTTTGTCGCGAACAACGAAAAAGACACAGGCCTGCCATGCGCGTCCTGCGAAGTGAACGAAGAGCTCATCCACGTATTTGTACGAGAGCACCTGTTTGTAACACAAAGCTACGAGGAAGTCCCAAGAAAAGCTTCGCCTTGTCACCAAAAAATTTGTGCTGGTCCGTGGATTAAACCCGCACTAGGGGAAGCTCTTTTTTTCTGAGAAAAGCTTAAGGAATCTTTCGTATCGTTGTGCTGCAAACTGATGCCTGTCAAGTTTCTCAATCCCACACAGCTGCACCGAACGAGACAAAAACGAAGTAAAATGTGTACTACGAAAACATTTTTCGGCTCATGCTACGTCCCCCACGTCACTTTTCGAAGCGAAGTCTTCGAATCAAGGAGAAAGAACCATTCGCTGAGATGTCGCAGCAAGGCACGTTGTGGTCCCAAGAGACACCTCAGCGCAAGGCAGCCCCGCGCTTCACCGAGGACGAAAAAAGTGTGCTGATCGATCTTGTGAGGCAGTTCAGGCACATTATCGAGTGGGAAAAAACTGATGTTGCGTTAGTGGCGAAACAAAATGAAACGTGGAAGGAAATAGCCAAGCGCTACAACGCCAACCACGGGATTACCAGGCGCCACAACCTGCAGCTCAGGAAATGCTGGAATAATCTCAAGCGGAAATGGAAAGAGGAAGCTGCAAGAGAAAAGCGGGAGCGCCACAAAACTGGTAAGAACATTTTTTTTTGCATGACTGGTTCACTTGAGCTATTATTCTTGTGACCTTCCACATGTTTTGTATTCGGGAGATTAGTGATTCGTGAGCGTAAATACACCGGGGCTATTAATGCGCACGTGTGTGCAGTCGACACATCCTGTAACGCCAGGGAATTCGGCCACTTTATAAAAGTCCCGCATAACTTTAGGAAATCTCGCCGGCTGCAGGAAGCGCATGCACCAGCATCGAGTACAAGTGCTTTGCGATGAGTAGGGTCACTTTTCCGACTGCGCGGCACACTGTCGACTGCGGAATGCGGACGAGATCCCCGGTGACTGTCTGGAATGTGCCAGCGCCGTAAAACCTGAGCGCCATCAGTAGATGCAACATGGGAGGCACAGGCTGTCCTCGGTTGTCCCCGCTTTCTTGGAGCGGCAACATAGCCAGAAGCTGCCGCACGGCGTTCTTGGTGAACCTGTAGCGAGCGTGGAAATGTTCCTCGTCGTACAACTCCATCGGATTTCCTCGGTCACGTAAGGCGGGTCGCGGAATCTTCGGAAGGCAATGTACCTCCGAAAATGCTACGTCCATAGCGTGGCAAGCAAATTCAAAAGCGGACAACCTCCGCGCGACGTCCATTCGAGAGGCGGCCATGTTGGAATAACGCATCAAGACTGTTTCAAGCTAGCCCCGCAGCAGACTTGAAACTCGTCCTGACTTCGACCGAGCCAAGTCGCCCGCAAGTCGTCCGCAAGTTCGAGAACGATTTATGGCGAGCGGCAAAGCTGTCTTGAGTCAAGTACGAGTCAAGTACGAGACAAGTAACATCTCTGCATTCGGGGGTTATTCTGCCTAACGTGCAAGTATGGTATGTCGAAGGCGACACTGCCCTATTGGCACTCTGCACACGCTGGCCGCTTATGACGACAAGCATGCGCCGTTCGAGGACAACGCACGTTACGTTAAGCGCAGGTTTGACGAAACTGTGCGCCTGCTGTCAGGCAATCATTAACTTCGTGCTATTGCACTGATATCTGCACAACGACGTGTGAGGCAAACATTAAAAGTTCGACTGTCAAGGAGCATACCTGCGATACATTAGTGGTGCAGGCTCTTTTCACATTCTGTCAAGGAGCATGTCGGACACGTGCATTGTATCTTGCCGTAAACAAAAAGAGAGAGAAAAGAAAGATAGGTTATGTAGTCGAAATTTCTGCAGCAGATAATGATGGCTCCTGAACGTGACTATTTTCTTGCCCAACCAATTGACTCCAAGTATAGCGACATTAAATGTGGTCTTAATTGTAGCCGATTAACGGGAGTGTTTAGGCGAGTTGGTAGTTCATCGTGAAAATAATTTCAACAGTACGGGAGAGCTGACATAGACAGGCGCTGACTTTCAATTGATTTTTTTATTCAGAAAAGACACATATCAAACATACAGTTAAACTGAGGTAATCTACCAAAACAAAAATGTGCTCACTAAAGAAATTGTAGAGGCGGCCCACATTGCACGTTTGGGGAGGAATGCATTAGCATGCGTTCCACTGACTTGCGCAAAAAAAGAAGTGGATTATCTTTCGCATGCTCTCGCAAGATAAGGTTGTCAGGACTTTATTTTTACTTATTTCTTCATCGTAAGATAAAGTTGTCTGTACTGTATCTTTATTTATTTCCTTCCTTGTTAGCGATCATGCGCGGTAATAGTCACATGTTGTTTTGGGCTGCGCAATCTTTCATTACATATGTGTGTCTTTCCTGAATAAAAAATAAGTTAAATGTGAGCGCTTGTCCGAGTCAGCTCTGTTTTCATGCATTCCTGTTTATTCCCGGGCTGTTGAAATTTTCTTTAAATATAAAATAACTCTTACGGTGTAAACTCAAACGAACTAAACTGGGCAAAAAATCGCCGTTTACGTCGGTGGGTGATTTTTCCAATCTCACAACCTTCCATGTACATACGTCTGAACACGTGCGTAATTACTTGGAACATGTGTGTAATTCGAACTTTGTGAGTTCGCATCGCACCGACGGAAAGGGTAATTTTTCGGCCGCTTTACTTCACTCCACTTAGCATCATAGTTATTACGCTACAGTTAAAGACATTTATTAGCCCCTATGCTTTTTATGGCATAATTGTCTTTTGGATTCACATGGTTGTGCCTAACATAGAAACGAGCCCCTCGAAAAGTTCCCCTAGTTTCTTTCAAACTTCTTGCATGTATTACAGCCAATTTTTACATGACTAGTGTTCTGCGCATGTTTGCTGTGCGTAAAAACTGCAAGTGAGAAACACAACGAATAGATGAAAAAATTCGGCAGATGCCACGACTTGTGGGAATGGGATTCGTGCGAAGCAATGTGTGAGCAGTTCTATGTTGCATTTTTTTCGCTTTGAGCCAAGCATTAGAACGTGGATCGATGAAAAATCCGTAAACAGGGGGTGGGCGCTCGAGCCGACGTTTCGACAAGTGGACTTGTCTTCTTCAAGGCTGGAACTGATTTTCTTAGCTATCGTGTCCTCTCTAGAGTGGGGGTGGGAGAGGGGGGGAGAGGCCGCCTTGACGAACCCCCCCACTTTTAGCGGCGAAGCTCCTCTTAGTCTAACCTTGTCACGCCTCCGTTGTCCGGCGTAACCACCTTTGCAAACTGCCCACTCCTTCGTCTTTGCAAACATCCCACTACGACCCACCACCGGTCCTTTGCAAACTGCCCACTATGTCGTCTTTGCAAACATCCCACTACGATCCATCACCGATCCATTACTTCACCGACCATAAAGCCGTTATAATGAAGGGCGAACGGAAGCCACCTTTGCAAACTGCCCACTACATCGTCTTTGCAAAAATCCCACTACGACCCATCACCGATCCATCAATTCACCGACCATAAAGCCGTTATAATGAAGGGGGAACGGAAGCCACGGCTAGCTGCCACTTACGATTAATAAAATTCCATCCAGATACCGAAACCATCTAGATACCAAAACACTTCCTCCCTCACGTGGGTTGTTCTGACCGCTCAGAAGCCCAAGTCGGTCCCCATCATCAGGGAATCCTCAGCCGTCTGGCCCGGTCGGCGGCGGGTCAGACGACTCGGGATTCTGCTGCCCATATAGGCCGGTCATGTTTTTCTCTTCGGTTACGTTTGGTAAAATGGACCGGGCTCCGTCCGTAGACCAACTTGTATGGCATCATCTGCGTCGTTTCTTGTACGGCCGTGTTGCACGCGATTGTCACGTACGGAAGGATGGCGTCCCACATATTGTGTTCGACGTCGACGTAGTCATGTCGAACCAAGTCATGTGATGCCAACTTTCGTAACCTTTTTCTCAGTGTGTACTTTGAACTGAAATTTTGTATAATAGTTCACAACGTATACATCTGTGCAACGAACTAGAATAAAAGAAATTGAGGGAACATTTTTAAATTCACAGCTAATTTTGCAAACAGGTTCAGTCTAAATTGGCTCTTTCACCCCGGTCTTCTTGCTTTTTTTACATTACTTCCTTCATATTTGCTGCATATTATTTATCCTAGTTCATTCCATAGCTCTAACCTTTAGTTACACAAATGCCAAAGCTTTACTGAATTAAGCCAACCATTAGTTACTTATCACGGCTGGCGTGACTACCACTTTTAAGGATATTTTTGAAAAATATCACCTCCCAAAAAATAAATAATCAATATTTTGCCCTATAAATGGCTCGGTAAGTGAAATAAGACAAGCTTCTTTTGAAGAAAAAGTTATTTCAACGCTGGATGCTCCTGAATATGTTTTTGTGGCCGAACACCTTAATCACCAAACAGACCTATTTCCTTTTCTCATGCCAAGGATCGACGGAATAATGGAGGAAACAGGAGGTTGCAAAGACTTTTCCCGAATAGATATTTGCAAAGAATTTTGGCAAGTACCACTTGAACAGGAATATAAGATCTACACGGCCTTTGTCACTCCCTTTGACGTATATGAGTACAGTCGCTCACCTTTCGTGTGGAAGAAGAGTGCTGCCTGGTTTCAAAAGATGACGAATGGCGTTCTGAAACCCTTTCTTGTAGTATTTGTAACGTCCATTTCGACGATATCTTAGTCAATTCCAAAGACAAAACTTCACACGCTGAGCATTTGACTGCTGTTTTGATCGCACTGAGCAAAGCTAAACTGAAAGTGACTTTTCAAAAAAGTGAGTTCTTTAAAGCAAAATTACATTTCTTGAACGCTTCCTGGGCGGATTTACTAAAAGTACCAAGGAAGATTCTGTGAAGCGTGTACGACAAATGAAGAAGCCAGCTATTGCACACGTGCTCAGAGGGTTCCTTTGGCTTGCAGGATATTTTAGAAACTTCATGAAGTGCTTTGCGGCCCGATCGAAACCACTGAATAACTTACTTCAGCGGAATGCAGATATTATTTGGACTGATGAGTGTCAAGAGGCCTACAACGACTTACTCTGAGCCACATCATCAGACCCGGTCCTTACGCTCCCCGATTTCACTCTTCCCTTCGAACTCATGACAGATGCTTCCAACTTCGACGCAGGTGCTGCTGTTCTGTATCAGCGAAAACACGAAAGAGGAGCCCAAGTTATTGGGTACTTCTCATATACATTTACGAAGGCACAGCAGAACTAGAGCACAACATAGGAGACATTGGTTGTTGTGCTAGCAATGAGGTATTTTCGCTCCTACATCGAAGGTACAAAATTCAAGCTATTCACTGAACATCAGGCGCTTACCCATTTGCTGAACATTCATCAACCAAACTGGAGAATTGCCCGCTGTATCAGTGAAATTCAACAGTTTGACTTTGAAGTCGCACACAGAAGCGGATAGAAATTATGAGATGCTGATGCCTTTTCTCGGTTTCCAGTAATCAGCGGCTGTGGGAAAAAGGAAATTCTGAACTTGCTCAAAATAAGGGAAGGTACAGAAAAAATGATGCCCACAGAAGGAAAGTTTCGTGTTCCTTCCGGTTACGTTGGTACGAAAGGTCCTTGAGGAGGACACGACGGGTTTGGCAAACCTACCGCAAATTAGGAAGATTTATATGGCCAGGAATGAAGAAGGATGTTGGTGATTGCATCAGCTCCTGTCATGAGTGCCAACTCAGTAAGGCCAAATACAAGCAGAAAAGGGACGCTGACATTTCTGCTTCATGAAAATGTTCAATTTGAGACAGTGCATGTTCACTTTGCCGAGCTAAAGAAAAAAAAAAGCGAAATTGTCCCGCGTTACCTAAAAACCTTCTCTCCAGCGAAGCCGAATGGGAGGGAGGCCACCAGAAGCATGGTACTCCGAAAGCAAGCCTAGGCTTTCCAGAGGGCCCAGGAAAGGGCGGTGCGTCACGGCGTTCTGTCCTCTACGTGGCCGCGGCCAGCGGCTACAATGGCCTCCCGTTAGGGGGTCCTGTCAGTAACTCCTCAGTATCCAATAAAGTTCGTTGTCTGTCTGTCTGTCTGTCTGTCTGTCTGTCTGTCTGTCTGTCTGTCTGTCTGTCTGTCTGTGTGGAAAACTCAGTCTTTTTAGTGTGCATTCACGAATGCTCAAGGATAATAGCTGCCAAGCCAGGAAGGGAGAATGCACAAACTGTCAGAGCGCTGCTTAATAGAGACATGTTTAAGGGAGTGAAATGCGTAGTGACTGACAATGGGTTTGCGTTCAGAAGCCAGGAACTTGCAAAGTGGGCACAAGAAAAGAAGATCACTGAAGTTTACAGCCCCATACCACCCGTCAGCCAATGGGCTCGCAGAACAGGTCATACGAGACATAAAGCAGGATATAAGTATGTACACGGGATTCCCATGAGGGTGGAAACGTTGCCAATAAGCAGCAGTGTAGCATCACAATAGATCCCCCAAAGTGCTTTCGGATGCAGTCATCAGTATGCTGCCTTCGGTGAGCAGGCGTATAGGGCTGACGCGCTGGAGTTTTGAGTACTGTGGCGGAGCCTGGTGGCGTGCGCCGAAGTTGCTTGGGTAGTCAAAAATGGACGCCGACCGGCGAGTTACGCAGTTCTCAGTTGCTTTAAGCGTTTTACTTAATTTTGCGCCTAGTTTTCAGGCTCAAAAAGTGCTTAAAACGTACGCAGGAACTTGTCCGCTATGCCTGCAGAGTCTGACATGTTTGACGAGCGATCCCTGCTTGAACAAACCGTGCCGAAAGCAGGTGGTCTGGGCGACGGCTCTGAGCAGCACGCGGTCCCGAAGCGCGGTCGCCGCCGTTATTGTTGCGTGGTTAATTGCCTCGAACATGGGGGTAAGGATCCTAATGTGCGGTTTTACTGGTTCCCCTGAAAGCCGTACGAAGTGGAGCGACGGAACCGCTGGATACGTGCCGTCCGACGCGTGAAGTGAGTACGCGAGCAAGACGTGGTTTGCAACGTAACGTGCTGATTACTTTTCGCACGCGCGTGCACGCGTTTATATATGTATATATTCCCTGTGCGCAGTCCAGACGGCACGCCGTGGCTGCCGACGGCAATCACGAGGATATGCAGCCGGCATTTCGTGCGAAACGAGACAGCCGGCTGCTTCCAGCGGCCGGCTGTAAACATTGCGCGCCGTCGCTTCTCGACCGCCACCGCACGCTGACAGAATTTGGCGAATTCCCTAGAAGCAAATGTTGAAAATTACGACCGTGCATGGGGGGGAGTGTGTTTGCGACTGAATGCGGCAGAAAACGGCACACGACGCGAATGCGCTCATTCGGGCCACCGACGGCTAGCCTTCGTCACTGCACCTTTCTTGATTCCGTTTCATCGTCTCATGCAAATCATGTCGGCTTTCTTAACAACAATCTTTTCGTTTATGCAGTGTCGTTAATCGCGCGAGCATGCCTCGTAAAACTTAACTCGAGTTCAACGTCGTATGAGATTCGCTGCACTTGCGAGTTGCAGCGCGCCGAAATGGTTCCTTCAATCTCCTGCACGTCGTAAACATACTTGACGTTGACGAGCTTCTTGCGTTTACGCAGATTGCTTGGCCTGAAGAACTCAGCCACGCCAGAAATTGGCCGAGATCCAAAGCGCAGCACAACCGACAGCGGCGGCTCCATTGCGCATCTGAGCTTAGCGCTGCATGCGGCCGCTTGTCTGACTACTCGAAACCAAAGAACTTGTCATAGGGGGTGCTTTTTGGCACCGTTTTCACAGCGCCGCCTGGGCAGCCAGTCAGGCCTATCTGCCTGCAGACGACACACTGCGTATCAAGGGAAAAAACTTCACTTTGAGGAGACCAAGAAGAATGCAGAGACCCAAAGAAGACACATGGAGTCGCTTAAACGAACATTTGACAAGCGCCATGACAACAGGGTGTCCGATATTAATTTAGGCGATCTTGTTTTCATATGGAAAGGCTAGTGCAGTTACAGTACAAAACTTCCGAGACCATTTAAAGTGACTAAAACGGCTACAAAAGACGGAATGCTTAAGACCCAAGGCTACATGACGGAACATGGTGTCATGGAAATAGCAGCCATCAGCAATGTGATTCCGTACCTATATCCAGCGGAGGGACAAACCAAATTCAGGGAGAGTGTAGTCACCCAAAGACGATGAAGAACTGCTTTGGCGGGGAACTGGTGGAAGAAGAAGAAGAAACACTTTGTTGTGATCACTATTGGAACGTTACAATTGATAATCATAGAGTCAATAATTCGGTCATAGTCGGCAACAGAAAATGTATTCATTTTCATAAAGGATGTACCATAACTGAAATGTGATTATTAGTCAGGCTGTATTGGGGGATTGCAGAAAAATTTGGAAAAGCTCGACTTCTTTACATACAATGCACATGTAAATCTTAATACATGGGGCCAGGGAGTCGAACACATAGGCCGCCTGTATACTGTGGGCAATACCGCGAATGGATGTGTTGCCGTTAAAACAGGATTACTGTAGTTGGTACTCATCTCGCGTATGAAAGAAAACGAAATGGGTGTCGTTAGGAATGATTAGTATTAACTATTCGTTGCGCTCTTTATTGAACTTTAGTCTGCTCTATTGCGTGCCAGGTCGTCCGTCATATACTCCGTGACACAGTTATTCCGTCATATATTTAAATATTACTTGGGTGGCCGTTGAAGTAACCTATAAAAGTGATTCGGGCCCAAGAAAGTACAGGGGTGGTCGAAAGACCCCAGGCCGCAACGCCCGGCCGCGGAGCAGCAGCTCGCTACTATCGCGGCTCTGCCATCGCAATCACGCCTTGGCGCACGCTGGCGTCCAGCGTTTGCGAGGAGGGGGGGGGGGGGGTGTATCCTTTTCTCTTTTTTGCTCTCCTTCATAAGAAAGCTAGGTATAAACTACTACTGTGCAGCGCTGCTTATTCCACTCAGATGTTCCAAGTAGCCTCAACACAAGCTCATCTGAATACATTTCGGGCTCCGACCATGCTCGTATGTAGCGAACTGGCCTGCGCAGACGGCTGATAGATCCACCACAGTGCCAATGGAAAGTTAAACGCATGATATTGTTTTTCCAGGAAGCAGAAAACCACGGTAATACATATGGTGTCTAGCTAAATGTGGCCGCAATCATGATGCGCCAGTTTTCCGGAAAGTGCTGCCTCGCTACACGCTGCACAGTAGTAAAACATCGAAGAGCGGAGAGTGAGGGAACATGATGCGCCAAGTTTATACGTCGCTTTCTTATCAAAGAGAGCAAGAAAGGGAGAGGGATGCACCCCCCTCCCCCCGCCCTTCACGCGCACGCTCGACGCCAGCGTGCGACAAGACGTGGTTGCGATGACAGCGCCCCGATAGCAGCGAGCTGCTGCTCCTCGGCCGGCGTTGCGGCCCTGGGAACTTTTGACCACCCCTGTACCTTATGGAATGCTACATAAAGTTACAGGAAAACTGGAAATACCGTGAATTTATTCAACCCTTTTTATAATTAGCATGAGAAATATTACCTGAGAAAAAGTTGTTGCGAGAGATTTAACAGCAAACCTCCATGTCTGAGAAGACGGTGTCAACGGGTATGTTTCCTGCAGTTTTAGTATGAAGGTCAGGAAGAAGAGGCCAAGTTGACAAGAATTTTTTATACCCAAGCAGACACTTATTGGAAAAGTTGGGAAAGTCAGCAGAAATTGAGGCAAGTGACCGGATGATCACCACATCAAGCATCATTTTGAAGACAAACAGTTAGATAAATTGCTGGCTCTAAACTGAGGGCTTTCTTAGGAACTGTAGCAACTGTACATGTCTATATTCCAGTTGCAAAGAAAGGCGTGGTGACTAAGTACAAGGAAACCCTGACGCTATATGACCGCGCCTGCACGTTTTACGAGAAACGGTCACAAGGCTCTACACCACTGCAACCGCATTCCAGCCTCATTATTCGCGTGCCTCATGCTCACGATTGAGATTGCTTCATAGCCCAAAAATCTGCGCATGGAGCGTCATAGCCAAAATGCCGTACTCTCACACGCGACGTCCCAGGTGCGCTATGCGCGGTACTGAAATTGCCAGTTTTTTTTCAGGGAGGCTGCATATGGCCTGGTGAAACCAATATTTGTCTGTCCTATGTGCGCGAAAACTCCTAGCGGGTATGCGCCACAGCAATTGGGCCATCCCCACTACTCCCCACTGGTCCACTAGAAACGAATGGAACACACGGGCGACAACATGGTCGCGTATGTCTCGCGTATACAGAGTTGTGCTAAATATGTGCCAGAAAATATTCAAAAATAAGGGAAACGGAACATGTGTTTCCCAAGAAGGGCTCTCATTCTTTTATTTCACCCGACCGCCGGTCGCGATGAAATAAAAAGTTTGTTACTGTATTTCATTTATTTATTGCCGTCATTCACGCCTCCCGCTATGTTAAGATGTCAGCCGCTGCAGAAATGATTCTAAAGGCAGTGAGCAAAGATTCAACTTCGGTTATCTTTGAGGTTTTTCGGGCATATGTCTTGAACCAGCCTTTATTAAGACAAAGGAACGAAACTTAGGCCCGCAAATGTATTTCCACATATAATATTTGCCCTAGTAGAGATGAAATTTTCAACGCAGTACAAATAATGAAATAAAATGCCCTCATTGCACCTAATGTCAAAGTAACGTCGATGTATAATGAAACGTTGAATTCTGCGGACTTCAGGAAGGCGAAATTTTTCATTGAAGAATATCACGGCACTTAGTGACATTCACTGGCACGAATATTTCGCAAATGCGTGTTTCCGCATGTTATAGACCGGTTCGTGCAAAGCGTACACACTGCAGTGCAAAAAGGGCAACTTTATTGTATCCTGTTCTTTGCAGTCAGCATAGGCTCATGATACCAACACAGATAGCTTTTGGACTGATGCAGCTCTGTTTGAAAACAGGGTAAGTGAAAGCCCCACATAAAGCCCAGAACACTTTGTCACAATCGTACGTTTTCCCAGTCATTGACTGCCAGGTGTGTTGCTCACAATCGCCTTCTGCAAAAAAAAAACAATATAGAATTTATGCCTAATTTTTAAACTACTTTGAAGGGTCATTTACGCTATTCATAATTTTGATGGGTTGTTGCCTAACTTCTTTGAAGCCGCCTGTTATTTGCTGCGAATGTGGGAAAGAAACCGAAATAAAACCAACAAAATTTAACACGGCCGCCCGTATAGCTCGCAATCAAGAAAAATTTAATGTTTTAATTCAACGGATATGAAGACATACCCCTGTTAATAGTTCGTTATATGATTATGCACCGTCAATCCTGACGGTACTAGAAACTTCCTGCAGTGCTAGCGACAAAAAAAAATGAATTCGGTGCGAATGACACATTTCGTGAATTTCTGCTCGTGTATCGTTCTGTCCGCCGTTGCCGCTATAGCCTGTGCAAGATAGCTAGGAGAAAGCTGGTTGGGATAAAGAGTCTGTGTCTTAGCAAGCCATATTTGTGGCCTAAGCATATGTTCATCTTGCGGGAGTGTATTCATCTGCTTGAACTATAATAGTAGTTGAGCTTACATCTATAAGAAGCACCATGCCAGTTTAACTGGTAAGATGTCGTGCTACGTAAACAAGATGACTCGGGTTTGGTTCCCGGCAAAGGCGGCGGCAGTTCGATGTGAGAAAATCCAAAAACACCAGTGCAATTATATACAGATTGTTTCAACAAATGTGTGCGAAAGTCACTAAAAGTAAGGAAAATGAGATAATTGCTTGTTCTCTTCACAAGTATTTTTTTTTTCGGTAGTGGCAGGCATCTTAAGATGGTCAAAGACGTCATTGAGTATAGCAATTAAGAAAGTTAACTTAATAAATTTTTATTAGTGGAGGTAGGCGGTTATGTAAAACAGGAGAATTGAAGTTCGTCATGCAAAGAACCCACCGGTGGCTTTAGATATCGAAATTGCGGCCTCTGGTCATTATTGTGGCGTAACAAATTCAACCAAATTGAGCTGCAAAAGCGAAACCGAAACGCGGAAGATCGCAACTGTCAAATTCTTCTGAATTTGACATTTGAATTTGACAGCGTCCTTGTATCAACCATCAATCGACTTCGTTGTGTGGTTGTGTGGGCTGCGCTTGCGATTATAGTGCACATGGCGCACATACATCAACAAACCTGGTAAAACTATACCTCTGTAATCGTTGTCTTCATCAGTTAGGTCCATCTGGTCGTCCGTTTGTCGCGCTCACCGGTGCTTCGGCTTCCGTTTCGCCGTCGGAATTCGTTGAATGATTTTTAGATTCCGGGCGGTGGAATCAAAATCTTGCTCTTTTGAGCAGATTCTTTGAAACACCGCCACATAATAATAGCAGACGCTCGGTGGCTCGCTACAGATACTGCCTTTACAGCGACGCTTGTACCTAATAGAAAATTTTATTCATCGCGTGAAGGCGAAGCAACCGTCTGAACATTCAAAAGCGCACGGTATGATAGAATTCGGCACGCGCATGAGAATAACGCTGCAATCTAGGGAATCGGGACAGACTGCTGCCTATGCGATTACGGCTGTATTGTTTCGGGATGAAACCGGCGTTAAGTTAAGCGCTCTTTACAAATTAAAATATTTAGGAGTTATCTTTCATGTCAAATTTATTTTCCAAGGGGAACCAAGGTGTGAATGTCATCGTTATGACTATTGCATCAAACATAAATATTTCCAATATATGTATCAGTGATTTTACTACACCCCTCCCCCCACCACCTTGTTTTTTCTTAAAGCATATCTTTGATTCGGAACGACTATTTTTGTTTCTAGGCGCGAACGGAAAATGTGTAATAGCGCCGGAAGAAGGGTAGTGTGTACGCCAAATAACAAATTACCCATAGCTTGTTTGGGAGGGCATACACTAACGAAGAAAGAAAGTACCGCGAATACGACCACCGCCCGCGCTTCAAAGCGTCAGGCATTGGGCGCAAGCATGGGAGGGATGCAGCAAGGCGGCGTTGGATGACACCGAACGGAAACCCATGGCGTGTTCTATTCCGGCGGCATGAAACAGCGCGCTTGAATTAACTTTCTCGCTATGTTTCGCATGATTTGCTACATCGATGGATGTCCATATACTTTGGCGAAGTGCCCTCCGGAGATGAAATTCTTCTTTTTCGCATTACGGCCGTGCTTCCAAGATCAGCGGCAGTGCTGAGGTATTATCACCTACGTACATGTGTACGTCGCATTAAGTAAGTGCTTCTGTACGTGCCCTACGAGGTGCGCCGGAGGGCACAACGAAACATGTTTGTGTATTTATTCAGCGATCGCGGAACAAAGGGCAAACTAGCGAATCGTCTCTGCAAATTAATAAGGTGGTCGCGAACACAGCCTTGGGCCCGTTCTCGACGCGAAATTAAGCGCTCGCCCTTCCTCGTGTGTGCGCTCAGTTAGGAGTTGATATGTTATAACTGGTGCTCATGCACTCGGCTTTACAACATTTTCCCACTACAGCGTTCCGCGAGTGGGTTTGGGCGGCTATATTTTGTAGGTTTTATTGTAAGTAGTCTGAACTGCCGCGTAGTTTCTCGACACGTGTTATGTATTCCTTTCTTTGATTTCTCCGTTCAGAAATCACACTTTCGCCCTACTGTAAAATAAAGTAACTGAAAGGAGAGCCTTACAGCTAAGGACACATAAAAAAATTAAAATGGCTACTCCTCCCAGCTACACTATTCTCAATTACCCCTCCCTAAAAACTTATATACACGCCCCTCCCATAATTTCAAACCATGGGGGTACCACTCATATATGCTTCCTGCGTCACACCAGTGAGCTGAATACTACTTTTCGCGAACGTCGAGGAAGAAATAGATTTAAATGTGACAACAACATTTGTCTGTTGATTTTAAAGGTGCAATGACAAACAATACATCATTAAATTTATTGCTAAGCTCGTGAATACTTCGCTGCTCCATTGCTGCTGTATAACATCTATTTTGTCGAATTCAGGGCAAAAGAGACGCATTTAGCAGAAATTAGAGGTATATAGCATTGAACGCAAAATGTTCGCATCATTACAAGCATTGCGACATAGAGATTCATTATATATATATATATATATATATATATTATATATATATATATATATATATATATATATAGGACAGCGAAAAAGACTTGTCTGTTTCTTACGTGGGCGCTCCAATATAAAGCATTTTTCGTTTGGTGACCAAAACAAGAGTCGATAAGGTTTCGCTTTGTGTTCTGTAATATAACAAGCATGTCATGCGCATCAACATCAAAAAAAGACGCAGCGACCATTCAACTAAACCAATCTTGACCCTGACTGGCCTCGTGTGGCACTAAATAAGGTAATTAGATACGGCCCAGATATGCTTCGCTTTGTTGATTCTAACAAAACTTGTTAAGAGTTTGTGTCGTTCGCACTCTCTCCACTAAGAGTAAGCAATGTTTCGTTAGCTTAAAAATAGACCTATTGATGGTTATTATCGTTTTTAAATCAACGAGACTCAAGACTTCATGCAAGACACCCTAAAAAGGCACAAAGATATTCACCGACAACATAATTGTGCTATCTGTAAATGAGTTTTCCTTTGCACATTTCCAAAACGGAATGGAATGCCTTAAGGAAGCTTGAAATGAAAAAACATAATGCGGAATGAGACAAATAAGACGAACTCTCTTTTGTTCGTGTTTTTTTTGTGGCACAATTGTACTGAATTGATGCAGCCCTCAATAACGGGAACTAATTTGTGCATCTATTTCACTTTGGCTGTCTGAGTCCTGGGCCTTCTGTATGTGCAGCCGTTACTATTGGGCGGCAAAGCGACGCCGTCGAGACTCCCTGGTCCCCGCACCCGCCTGTCGTGGCTGTTGCGGCCACCGTATAATCTGGAGACGTCAATCCTGGCCTTTCGCGAGGCTCCCCCAGCAGTGTGCGGAGCTCATGGGTTCAATTGCAGCCGTGCAGGGTAGTGGGACGTGCCTAATTCTTGTGGCGCCTGTGGATTTCCTGTGGTTTTATGCGGACACCTGTGGTTTTCTGCGGGCACCCAAGCTTTTACGGCCGACTTAAACACCTCCGTGAAATCAAGTAGATTGTCTCATCCGTACTGGATACATAACTGTTATGCACCTTCCTAAGAGTACCGCTACGAGCAAACTCATCCAGTTGGGGGTGCATAACACGATTGATGAACTAGTCGAAGCATACCTCTTCAGCCATTATACCCGTCTTTCTCTGTCAGAAACAGCACGGCTGCTCCTTCAGCACCTCAAAATCAACCTCAGAGGATGCACCACCCCCCGAATTGAGCCCCCAAGTGCATTATCGACAGTGTCTACATCCCACCATTACTCAAAAATACTGTTGCCACCCATAATGCATGACCGCAGAATAACCAGAGCTCAATAGCTTCATAAGCGCTGATCATCTTCGACGCAGGTCACTCATGCATATGCCGCAGAATACTCTCGTCGTCCTGCCTTAGCAGAAGTAGTCTCGGACAATGCCCACGAACTACTCTGTGGCACCACCTTCGACCGAGTGGCATAAACAATCGAGGCGGAAGAAGCTGCGATTGCTTTAGCAATTCCTCATCCTCAGGCGATATACATATTCTCAGACTCAAAAGCGGCCATTCGTAATTTTGCTATGCGTCGAATCATGCACCCGCCTTCCCTATGTTACAATTCTTCCCTCCTCCTAACCCAATAATCCCCATTTTTATTGGTTCCAGCGCACTCTGGAGATCTCGGGAATACAGTGACCCACGAACAAGCCAGAACACTCGTCAACCGGGCAGTGGACGGTCTTGCCTTCCTTCCGGAGCGTGCGGTCATGCCACTCACCTATCATGAAGTTTCCCTACATTACCGCAATACCCTCATGGTCTGCCCACCAGCCCATAAATCATCTACGTTGGGCTATTGGGGTCGCCGAAGCACAAAGGACATTTGGTCACCTAGAGCGGCCTGAGGGCCCATCGTCTTTTTCTTCGCAGACCCCAACCCCCCCCCCCCCCCCACCCTGACCCATTTCATGGCGTCAACAAAGTTGTACCCTCCGGCTCCGCTGTTAAGATTGTCACGTCTTACATACTTTTCGTGTAAGCAACTGCCCTGAGACTTTTCATTATGAATTTAATTAGAAAACGTTTGTTAACTGCTAATTTCAAGGTAACATTAAGCGCTACAAACTATTTCCGCCCCGACGTAGAGTTCCTGCGCGAAGGCTGCAGGCGCCTGACTGTTATAGCATTCTTGTAAAAAAAAAAAAAGAAACCCCCCATAATGACTCACGACCACGCAAAAGCGGGGGTAGTGTTCAACCCTCAGTGCGTGCTGAAGTGTTGTTTGAGATACGTACCTTTTTCTACATGGAGTCTGATTTTCATTGTTGGCCAACGACCTACGTAGGACAACTTGGCATGATAACGTGATTTCCCTCTGAGAACGGATCAGTGAGATGTTGCATATAGTTTAGTACACCGAAACTGTTTGTACATACGAAATGCCACGTTCTGCCAGAATGTCAAATTACTGCTAACAATCGCAATAAAGTATTTCTTTGAACGTACCTCATGCGTAACTAGTAAGGTGTGCTCAGAAAAAGTCATACACATATAAGCTTGCAAGGTCGCATTAGACAGTCACAACAATTGGCGAAGAAACAGCAAAACGGGAACAAAATTTAATCAGTCAAGACTGGTGAAAATTAAAAGTCAACACCTTGTGCTAGCAGAAGTGTCCAAGTACCTATAGCTACTGAACACGGAAATCACAATTTACCAATGAGATAAGTTAGAAAATGCTACGAAAGGCTGCCAAAATGAAGATGCGTTAGTTTCCACGACTACGCTTTTTCGCAGGCAATTCCTGGAATTTGTTCACGTGGAAGCTCATGTATAAGATAAATGCGTCAGCATTACTGATGACGCGCATGAAGCTTAGGTGATTGTTCAATGGACGTGACGCAATGACTGATACATGAAGGCGTAAAAAAATCGGCAGATCTCACGCGCCCTTGTAACCGGTGTCATGGGAAGCAGTCAGCGAGTACTTCTATGCTCTATCCTTTGGTTTTAAGCCAAGCGTTACGAGGTGAAGAGACTTGTTTTTGTAAGTGTAGCAGCTGTGGGCACATCTTGAACTGACCAGGCACGTCGACAGCGTTTAAAGGGTAAATTATGGTGCTACGTAACGTCAGCCCTCACGTTAGAGTACATACGTCAGCAGTATCGAAACTAAGTGCACATTATCGTGCAGCCATGTGAATATCATACGTAACTTTCATTAATGTATTCCTCTAGGGTCGAGCAATGCTTCAGTATAGCTTGCCTGAATCAAAGGAATACAAATGTAATGTTTATTACACTGCAATAAAAGTGGAGCCAACACTGGAACATTAGACGTTATTCTGATATGACACTTGTAACGTAGGACTGCATACGTAGTGTGTTTTTTTGCTTTCTTGTAAAATTAGATAGCCAGCACCACAACCACACTCGACGTTGCACCGATTTTACGCCTGCATATGCTGTTTTTCCATACCAGTCTATCAACCTGGCGTGGCTATGTGGTAGAATACCTGATGGCCACGCAGAATGCCTGGGTTCGATTTCTGCTGGGATCCTAATATTCATTCCATCCATTCGTCGGGTCAACGCTGCCGATGTCGATTATCCTTAACGCTCTCTCATTTAAACTACTAATGACTATTCTCGCCATTCCTGGGTAGATATAAGCTGTCAATCACCTCTGGCGCATACCCTTACAGCGCGGCCGTTGGTAGACGGGTATGTGCCACACGTGTCCGGCAGAAAGTGTTTGACGACGTACCCGAAAGGATTTGCACGTTATTCATGTCATGACCCCACAGTCATATTCGTCAAATTCTCTTACAATCCCAACCCAACTTTGGTGTACACGAAGTTAAGGAGGCTGTCATGAGATCACCCAGACGTAGGTAGATAGATAGATAGATAGATAGATAGATAGATAGATAGATAGATAGATAGATAGATAGATAGATAGATACGCACAAAGTGTCAAGTATTCGCTATGAAATGCTTCGCATTTAATGTTCCTAGTGCCCCAACTTTTCTTTCAGGTACACACGTAGGGTATCTGCACATACACGCATAGTTGGAAAGCCGCGTGGACAGTCGGACTGCTAAAGCGAAGCTGCATGCGCCAACGCAAAACGGATGACGCTAGTTCGCTCGTTGTCCCCTTAAGTGTCGCGAAAAGGAGAATGCGGCAAAGAATACTCATGCTGCATAAAGGCCCCCTCAAGGCCGTACACGAAACGCCAAGCGCACGCGTCAAGCCAGAGAGCACGAAGCATGTCGTAGCCGAAAGACGTATGTTGATGAAATGAAAAACATTAAGGCACCTTCGCACTGGTGGTGCCAAGCATGAAGGAAGTGCGGAACTGGGCGGCCTTCTTTGCTTCTCTTTATTCTTCTGTTTCTTGTTTCCTTGCTTACTTTGATTTAACCGCGGATCTCTTTAGAGCCCCGACTTGCCGTCCATCCATCTCATGTGCATGGCGTGACCATGCTCACAGTAAAAAGCTCAATACAGGCCATAAGAAGGCTAGCAATGCTCATACCCGGGTAAATATGAACGAATAAAGTCTAAAATATTTTAATAAAGAAAAATAGACAAGCAGTATTTGCATTATTCACTTAAAATTGATAAAACGTTTCGGAAACATAAGGCTCGCTTCTGCGGGGCTCAACAGAGGGCGCCACCGACTCGCCGAGCGAAAGAATATTCCTCTCCTGAACATTCTGAAGGAACATGCTCCAGATGACGTGCATCTCAACTGCCGTAACAAGCGGGAGGTCGATAAAGTGCAGGAAAAAAGTAGCACCCATGTCGCATACCGAGCTTGTGGATCTGCCTAAAAAGGTTCTACTCGTGCTAGGGAAACCGTAAATGCTTACCTCAAAGATACGCGCCATTGACGCAATCGTAAACAGAGCAGTGGGAACTCTACGAACGGGAATCGCTGGGTGCCCGTTGGACGCACTTCCTCAGGTTTCAAACTAGTGAAGCTGCCATGCGTTTTTTTTTCTCCTTTAAGTTTTTCTATCGCTTTTGTGTGTTTATTAAATGCGAAGCATTTCTTAGCAAACCTTTGGCACTTTGAGCGTTTCTATCCACGAATCGATCTATCTAGACGCCCACGTCTGAGTACTCTCATATTCGCCTCCCTAACTTAGTGTAGACCAAGATTAGCATGGGAGGGTAAGAAAATTTGACGAATATGGCGTGAATAACATGAAAAACCTGTCGCGTACGTCCTCAAACCCTTTCCTCCAGACACGTGTGGCACATACCCGTTTACCACAGGCCGCGGTGTGCTGGTATGCGCCGCACGTGCTTGAAAGTATATATCTACTCAGGAACGGCGAGAACATGCATTGTTATTTTAGATGAGAGAGCATTAACAAAAACCGACATCGGCCGTGTTGACCCGACGAATGGAAAGAATAAAAATTTGGACCCAGGAGGAATCGAACCCAAGAATTCTACGTGGCAATCAGGTAGTTTACCGCAGAGCCACACCAGTTCTATAAACTGGTTTGGAAGAACAACCTCTGCAGGCGTAATGTCGGTGCAACGTCAACTTTCGTTGTGGCTCTGGTTATCTAATTTTACAAAAAAAGCAGTAAGCACTACATATGCACTCCTACGATAAAGGCTTCATATCAGATCAACGTCTGTGGTTCCATTGTTGGTTCAGCTCTTGTTGCAGTCAAATGAACATTACATTTTGTATTCCTATGATTGAGCAAGCTATAGACGGTTTCAAGACTGCGATAGTAGCAGCACGTGTTGTACCCCAAGAAACTTCGGGTTCTTCATTTCAACACCGAAGCGTAAAGCGTGTTTTTGGGGTATGTCAGAGTAAGGGAAGGCCTTTTTTCCGCCTTCAGATAAAAGGAAGGCTCATAAGATAAGGACTAACTCTTGTATTGTTGGGCATAGATTAGAAGCATCTTTATTTGAAATATTTCCTAGGCACAGGGTGGGAAGCGTTGAAAATCTGCGGGCTCCCCACCAAGGCTTTTGTTCCCCGCCAATACAACGTTAGTGCAAGAGACCGGAAGCCGTCCAGGGTCTGTATTTGTAAACAGCGAAACCGTCTATAGTAAAGCATTTCTCGACGCCGGAGGAACATATTAACAAAAGCTACGTATGATATTCACAAGATTGCACAATATTGTCCACTTTGTTTTCATACAACTGACGTATGTACTCTAACGTGAGGGCTTGGGACTGACGTTAGGTCGCACCATAAGTTACCCTTTAAACGCCAGTGTTGTCAACGTGCCTGGCAAGCGGACGATGTGCACACAGCTACTACACTTACACCTCGATCCACCTCGTAACGCTTGGCTAAAAGCCATTAAATACAGCACAGAAGTACTCGTTGTCTCTTTCGCATGAAACCGATTCCCACAACGCGTGGGATCTGCCGAATTTTTTTTCCATTTCTCTCTTTCTCTTTCTATCTATCTTTCTCTTCTTTGTTTTTTCTATCTTTCTTTCTATTCCTTCCCTTTTTCTCTGTCTGTATTGCTGGCTTGCGTCCACTTTTTTTCTACCTGTCTGACTTCTCTCTCTCTCTCTCATTTATTCTCTCTCTTCCTTGTATTTCTGCCTTTCTCTCTGTTTCTCAATCTTTCAGTGCTACGGTTTATTCTCGCCCCTCGCCTTTCCCTCCTCCTCACCCTCACCTCCCTTTTCCACAGTCTTGCTGTACCTAGACTATGCACGGTTATGCTATGCTGTGTTAGCGTGCCTCAATGTAGGCGGTGCCTTCTGCACTGTTTTTGTCACTGACGTCCATCAGCCTAATGGAAGTGTCGGTTCCTTCTGTAAACAAGGTTTAGAGCTGTACAAAACTTATCAAAATAATTTCTCCAATTAACTAAATATCATACTGTTCTGCCTCATAAATCGCCAGCTGAAAATTTATTTCCGATCCATCAAATGTAGCGAAGCTTCAGAGGGGCAATACCGTTGATATTCGTTGCGGAAATACCGAGTTGGAAGCAGGCGTTCTTACGATCGGGCTAGTACAAAGACTGTCCTCTTGAGCTGCGTGCCTAGCTTAATCACGCGGCCTAAAATATTTTACTGAATGTTACTAAAATATTTTATTGAATGTTATTAATAAAGCTGTTTCTAAATATTCATCCGTCCATCCATATTTCACATCACTATGCCATTTCGTTGCTAAACATGTCTATTATGCTTGACACCAACCACCTCTGAATTTTCCGCCTTAACTGCACCACCTGCACCACCTCGTTACAACCTGAACCAACGTGTTAGCTTTGTAGGCCGACGGGTTGCGCTGCGGAGGTCAGTGTCGCGGAATGAACTGCCGTCCACAGGGGTCGAATTCTGACGGGGCGAAGTGCATGACCACCAGTGATTTAAGGATGAGTTTCAGAACCACAGATGCTCAGCTGTAACCCGAAGTCCCACACTATGGCCTGCCTGATTCATTATGTCACTGAGCTAGTAAAATCTCGGAAATGTTGTTGTTTTTACGGTGCGCCAGTGTTTCAATCAAAGCTTTCACGTCTTTTGTAAAGTGTCGGCTTAAAGACGACTGTAATGTTCTCCCTGATTTTACACGTTTTGCATTTTTATGGCCTTCGCTAGCGTGGATAAGTTTACTATTGCAGGTTCCTTCGATTCTTTGTTATTCAATAAAATCTTAGATATGCTATTACAGCAGACACTATAACAGCAACTACTCGAAAATTATCTTGTTCTCCATTGATCAGCTGGTCTCTGAAATGACCGACAAGGCCGAACCAGTTGTCACATGCCCATATTGTCGTCCTTGCGCCAAATCAAAGGATAGAAGGACGCAAAAATATGACGTGCTACAAGCGCAAATTATTGCAACTTTGCGCCATTTGAGCTTATGCACATTTAGTCTTTATATGTCCTTGTCTTCTTTTCTTTGTCGCAAGAAATTTACATTATAGATCAACGATCACAAACACCCCCAAACATACCCTGCTGTGTTCTGACATGCCCTTTATCTTATTTCTTACCCACTCTTTTTTCGTACTTTATGAACGGCTCTTTAAGGGTACGATAAATGAAGACAACAGGATATTCATCGGGTTTCCGTGCTTTACAGCCATTACCGATCTCTCCTCTCGACTATCATTTATTCCGCGGCTGAAACCAGTATTGCACTATCTCCGTGATTGGCCCACATTTTGAGCCGATGAAAAGAGATGGAGACACCAAGAAATTCGCCACACTTAACACTAACCACTTCACTGTGAAAATGCCCGCGACACAGTTCAGTCACCTCTTCTGCTGCAAACGAAGGCGGAGCCTGAAGAAGGCTTAAAGCAATTGCTCTTTCCCAAGCGTAGATGACGCTGCAGATTCGCTAGAAATGCTAAATGAAAATATGATACAGTGATGAAGCAGTTATGAACAGGTATGATACAGTGGTGATGATGATCCGTGTTATTGAATATATCACTTGAGACCGAGGTAAACAAGCCCATACCAATGGTGCAGATAGGAATTGCAAGTTATCCTGATAACGCAATGCGGTGCGCAAGCGTGTTGCACTTTGAACAAGAATAGTTTCCGTTTGCGAGTATATCTCGGAAGATTTGCTGGTCGCGATTTTCCGGAGAACTAACAGGTCATACTTCTGTGGTACTAAAGATAAGCTGAGAATCACAGTGTCCGTGAAAAAGTTCAAGAGGTAAAATGAATTTCTCTTTCTACCTCACTTTGCTTTGACAATTTCCCTGTCACCTACCTTCCCGATCCTTGTTTAGTCCAGTCACGCCCTGTAGGGTTCATTCGGTACCAGTAAAAGTAGTCGTAATCGGTCTTGTTAAGTGCAATCTTCTCCCAGTAGATACAATCAATCCTGTCCACATTGTAGGTGCGCTTTGTCAGCCAGATTTTTTCTCCAGTGTTCAACATCTATATATGTAAAGAAAGCAAGCGACAAAATTGATATGAACGCAGTCACCTGCATTGTTGATGAGAGCGATACATCCTTGTTATGATGGTTACATCAGTCAAAAGTTTTATTAATTACATTAGCACAGTCGGAGTGCAGCTAGATATAATTTATTAAAGGCCGGGATGCCGGTATTAAGACCTCCGTTTACTTCATCAATCAGGCATACTATGCACGATTTAACAACAAGAAATTTCTTGAGTTCCCACATGGCCTAGTGGAGTAATTTTTTTTCATGGTACAAAACTTCCAAGAGGGCACCTTCAGAAGCCGCAAGGCTGTGTGCTTAGTTTCGTAAGGACACGTCCTGCGGCAGTTCCCTTAATTGCTAATGAAAACGACTTTGATAATTTAGGGTGGGTACACCAACAAATTCAGCTTCTCACCACCTGTGGTAATCACACGGCTTCTTCTTGTGGACTTATCCAAAGAATTTGAAAAAAAGTAAGCACCATGTAACATTTCAAATATTTTATTGATTCGAAAGTGCCACAGCGGCAGTGTTCCGAACAAATTTATTAACATGAGAGAATGGGGCTGGGAAGCATTTATTCTATAACCAGCTTCATACATGTATGCGTTTGTAGGTGTTAGATAGTGCTTCTTGTGTTGTTTATAGTATGATATACTTATTATTTTGTGTATCGAGGCTTCAATAAATGTCGAAGCGATGCTACGATGACAAATATGAATAGATATGGATATGAATATGAATAATGCCTAAGAGTAATGAATACTTGAACATTCATTTGTACTGATGCCACGACTGCCGCCTTAAGAAAATGGCAAAGAAACTGACGTCATCGCAAGGGCAACATGTTCCATTGCTTCAATCTTCAAAGCAACAGGAAGGATATTCATAATAACGACACGCTCTCATATTCTTAATATTAGAAACGCTTATAGAACAAAATCTGCTTGCGTCAACATAGATGTCTCCAGCACGGTTGAAGCATTTAAAAACCCCACCAGCAGTGGGCGCCCAGTCCACTACTAGTCATATACGTCCTCCTAAACGTCTGATAGGGGGCCGCGGTTGTAGTTGGAAGCCGAATTGCCGCGCTGGATGAACCACGGTTCCAGGAGTTTTCTCCCCCCCCCCCCCCCCCATCTTTGGTATCGAGCCAACGTCGTCGCATTGTTCAACTCGAAGGTATGTACTGTCGTCAAGCAGTGTTCAAAGAGCTCCGTCTTGGAAAGCGTGGCATGGGTGGCTTTAGGCGACATCCGGTTCGTGTTATTGAAGGCTCGCTGAAATTTCCCCGCCTGTTTTGCCGATGTAAGTAGCGTCGCAATCTCCGCAGTGTACTTTGTAGATGGCCCCGCTTTTGATGATTCGTAGGTGTGTGGTCTTTGGACTTCGCGATCACGTGTCCCACGGTGTAGTGGGGCTTGAAACGATTTTCATGCGTAGCGTATGCAATATTTTTGGAACAGAGTCTGATATACCTTCAACGCAAGGAATGTACACAATGGACGTCGTCTTTTCCCGTGACGCACTGCCCATTCCTTTTTGCATGCTCATCTATGTGTCGTTATGAAGCGCATGCGAAAAGGAGTCGTGGTTCATCCGTTGCGACAAATCGGCTTAAACAGCAATCGCGGCCCCTTTCCGGACGTTTACAAGGATATATGTGACTATTGTTCTTCCGGGTGGCCTCTGCTCATTTGGTGCACTGAGGATGCCTCCTGCGTGCACTGAGGATGCACTGAGGATACCACCTGCATAGGTGCCGAAATGCCTAAGTTATTTTGCGATTACCTGTTGAGTTAAGTCGGAGTAATCTTTTATATAATGAATTCCTCTCGCTTTCACAACTCTTTTCCAGCTTAAATAGTATAGAAATCGACAATACGTATTAGAGCACTTTCTTGCCCTCCTACCCATTTGTAATGAAGGTAGCAACTGCAAGTATACTCGCAATTTGAAATATGATGCTCCTTTTTTGCCAATATACATTTTAAGTGTTAATTGTGTTTCCCATTGGTCCACGAAGATATGTCGTATATGTATAAATTCTCAGTGCAACAAACATTTTTTTTTTATTTTCTTGAATTAACTAGTTGCGTTCCGGCGAAAAGCTGATAATATCCGGTGTCCTAAAAATAATTGTGTTCTGACTGGTTGTAAATTTTTATGTTGCAATATTTCTTGCATTACATAGTTTTATGAATGGCGACACCTGAAAACACCCAATCCGGCAGCTCCAGCAACGCATACATCTTAGTCAGGAGGCTTATGCGCCTCGTTAGTGAGGACGTCATGAATTATGTAGGTAAGCGCAGTAGCAGATTAAACTTCACTTGTGTTGTCGACGCGTGTGAGGAGCTCACGCTTTTTTAACACTCATGCGCTTTTTTACTACTTCAGGTGTAAAACAATAGCCTATAAAGACATACGGTACATATTTGATTTAGACAGGTAAGAACCTGATGACTTCAAGAGCGTTAACAACATACGTTGATCGAACGCTTCTGCTTTTCCTAACAGAAATAGCGAGGAAATATTAGAGACAATAAAATGTGTATTCACCTCTTGTAAACTCCGTAAGTTTGGCGCATTCCACCCGGGAGGATACTTCACGGCGTAACCACATTTTGCAAAAGCCAGAGTTAGGGCAAATTTTATCGAAAGAGAGAGCATGGCTATTTTGCTCTTTTGCGTATGCGTGGATAAGTGTGTTCAAAAAAGACCTACTCAACACAATAAGGCTCGTCTTATTTCATCGCTCTCTTCGCCGACAGCACTGCGCTTCAAAAGACCATTGTCACTATTATTCAGCGGAAGCATAATGCACAATAACGTCTTCCTCATGTAATATATTCTCCCGGTAATGGCATGCTTTGAGCATATGTGGAAATTGTTTTTCCTTCAGGATACATTCCACAGAATAAGCTAAACAGTGCTGTTAGGCATGGTTTTACTTAAAACGCCTTATAGGCACGGAGACCCACGCATGTTCCCTTCAAGATTAAAACAATGCCTGCGCCTTTAGATTGTCTCTTTCGAAACAGCGCAAAACGTTCAGCATTATTGCTCCGCTGCACATATAAAAGGGGGGAGAAACTTTCTTAGGCAGGACAATCCGATCAATGTTGTTCGTGCAGTACCGTCGTGCCTCCTGCACAGTACAAGCCTCGTTCATATTTATTCCCTAACAATTAGAAAATTTCCCTTCAGTAATGTGAAGCCTCTATGCACTCTATCAGAGTAAGTTGAAGAATTTTTGTAAATTTCTCTATGGGAAGATATATCTAAGATTCTAGTATAAACGTCGAGAGTTTGCCCACTTTCATACAACAGATACATTTGGGGTACCTAGTCTCACGTACATATGCGTAAAAGGAACGCCAGTGCATTCTGACATTTCCGAATAATTTTATTTAAAAATATCATCGATTCAGGCATTTCTTCTACGAAACTGAGTTTTATGAACCCCGACCATGTACTGCAGTGTCAACGTTCACAATTCATAGACCATATAATGATTTCATGTGCCCGAGGAATAACGGCTAGTATTTTATCAAAATAAAAAATAAGAAAAAAGAGAATAGATCCCCGACATTCCCCCCAGCCCCTCCCCACCCCCCCCCAAAAAAAAAAATAATAGGTAACTGATAAAAAAAAAACCCAGGCCTGCGCGGAAAGCACAACACAGTCACAGCGAAAGCTCGAAGAGCGGCCTTTCTAGAGCCTGTTATAAACTCTGTTGTGGCTACTAATACAAGTACAATAGCAACGTACCCATTATGCCACAAATCGTATTTTTGTGAAGTTGGGAAGCACCCACCACGAGATTACTCGTCATCCTGCGGAGAAACGAGGTACCATCTGTAAGGCATTATGATCATTTTCTTGATGCGACGGCTGATGACGATGGAGAATTATGACTGAGCCTTTTGTATGAGTTGGAAGCTTTACAGGACCCACTAGTTTCATAATTTGCATTGTGTGAAGTCCGCTCGTTATGGCACTCTCCCACCACGCTTTATAACATACGTTAACGTGAGAAAGAAAGAGAGAGAAGGAATTAACTTTATTGAGACCCTGAGAAAATGGATCATGCGAGCCTAAGGGCTTCCTTGGAAGCCAATAGAAGTGCACTTGCGAGGAACCCAGTGCGCTATAAATCATCATAATTTTTGCGAAGTAGGGAAGCACGCGCTATGCCATTTTTCGTCATTCTGCGGAGAACCGTGGTAGCAGCTAAACACCTGTAGGGCATTATGTGCATTTTGTTGATGCTGTGGCTAATGACGATGAAGAATTATGACAGAGCCCTTTGTAATGGGTTGAAAGCATCCAAGAACCCACTCGATGTGCAATTCGCATTGTGTGAGGCCTGGTTACAGAATTCGCGTTCTGTGACGCTTGGTTGTTGTTTTACTCTTCTACCACGCTAAATTACACATGTTAATGTGGTTCCTTCCCGACATGAAGCCTGTATAGGACCTTTTTGCAAAGCAGTTTCAAGCAGCGGCATGGCTCAGAGGTTGGATACTGGGCTCCCATGCAGAGGGCCCAGGTTCGTACCTCGTTCCATCCTGTCATTTTTTTCTTCCGTTTTTTTTTTCTTATTTCGAGCGATAGTGGTTAGGGACACCGGCGGCGGCGGGTAACTACAGCGCCAAAACCGGCCGCTGAAATGACATCATAACAGTTTTCGCTGTAAAATGCCAGGCCGGCGCGCAAAGCGCTGCACTGTCACAGCGAAAGCTGGAAGAACGGCATATCTAGAGCCCGTTGTAAAGTCTTTTGGAGCTACTAATACAAGTAGACTAGCAAAGTATCCACTACGACATAAATCATAATTTTTGTGAAGTTGAGAAGCACCCACGTCGCCCTTACATCATTTTCCGGACGCGCTCAAGCGCCGCCATCTTGGATTGATAACACTGCAATTTTGTATCCGTTTAAAATAAACAAACAGTGCTACGGTGAACTAGCACCCACGAAAACGCATCGGCCAGTACATTCAACGTTTCATGACCATGATCATTTGATATTACGACGTGGAAAACCGGCAAAACAATCGCTTATCAGTCCAACATGGCGGCGCCCATGAATCGAAAATAAAATCGTGTTTATTCGTCATTCGGCAGAGAAGCCAGGTACCCGTTACACATCTGTAAGGCATTATGTGCACTTTGTTGATGCGATGGTTGATGACGATGGGGAATTAGGGCTGAGACCTTTGTAATGGGTTGGAAGCGTTAAACGACCCACCATTAACGTAATTCGCATTGTGGGACGCCCGGTCATTATTTCCCTCTCTCACCACGCTATATAACATACATTAACGTGAAAAAGACAGAGCGAGAGGGAGATGAAATTTATTCAGACTCTACGGAAATGGGCCATGGGGGCCTCATGGGCTTCCTTGGCAACCAATACAAGTTTACTGCGAGGAACCCACTACGCTATAGATTATCATAATTTTTGGCAAGTAGGAAAGCAGCACTAGCACTATGCGATTTTTGTCATTCTGCGGATAACTGTGGTACCCGCTAAACACCTGTTAGGCATTATGTGCACTTTGTTGATGATGTGCCTGATGACAATGAACAATAATGGCAGAGCCCCTTGTAATGTGTTGGAAGCATTCAACTGGTTACGCAATTCGCGTTGTCTCAGTCCTGGTTTTTATTTCACTCTTCTGCCACGCCATACTACGTATGTCAATGTGGTTCCTTCCCGACATGAAGCCTGTATAGGGTCTTTCTGCAAAGGAGCTTCAAGCACCGGCATGCACACGACCTACTGTACTCTTGACCTCCCCAGATAGCGCGGGTCCTATGGGAGTGTGTCGTGATACAGAGGCGCGGAAAAAAAAATCTCAGTGTTCGCCATGCGGGCATAGAGAAAAAAAAAAGTTGAGAGGACACTCCGCGAAATCTGGCCTCAGGAAGTACGTCGCGACAACGTAACGAACTAGTGCTCTCACCAAACGCCAGAGGACGCAAGCGCGAAAAAAGAAGTAAGTTGTCATCAATCCAACAGAATTGTTTTTACAAAATAATAATTATACGCCTAAAGTTGACAGGTTCTTTATACATAAAAACAATTTACTCAACACACCTCACTTGGTTATTTTCATTCAGCCGTACTGTCATAAACACCATCTCAAAGCGACAAACCCATGCATGACAGCGGGAAGGTTTCGTCATAGAGAAAGAAAAAAAAGTTAAGAGTGGACACTCCCATAGACCCCAGCGGCCCAATCGACCCTAGCGCACCTGGTGGTTGGTGAGAGCAAGTGGCCTGCGCTTCCTGTTTCGGTTTCACTGGCGCGAATTTTGAATTACTGTGCATAACCGACGTTTGGCTATGGCGAAAGTTACTTATTTCTTCGGCCAAATGGCAAAGCTATTGTTTGTCGTTTTCAATTAGCGATTCCCTATTTTGTATAGTTCAATGGTTCGTGCGAATTGATGTCGTGACGTAATTTTTATTTCATTTAGGTTATAATAGAAAGAGATGCAGGAAATCATAATTCACTACGGCTTCATTTATCGCGCTTGTGTTTTTCTTTTGGAACAAGCGGTCAATCTATATATCAATTAAAGACACAGCGTATCCGCAATGTTTTTATTACAAGGCACGGTAGAGGCTCAGCATATAAAAAGCACAAAATGAGAACAACACCGCACAGAAATGCAAGGCAGACAACAAATGCATCTCGGCTTACAAATAAATTGTAACAAATACAGAGAGAACACAGACAACGCACACATCGCTAGAGTTGGCAGAAGCTGGTGAAGTATGACACACTGGGCCGTAAGGATCTCTGGCAAAAACCCAACGCACAAAGTTGAAGAAGGAAGAAGTCAAATACACATAACAATCAAGTCGCGAGTCACGACTGCGTTTCACCGAAATATAGCACTGAAAAAAAAGAGCGTACAGAAACCACAGGACACAATATACCAGAAAAGCCAGGATTTAGTCGTGGTCCGAGGCTTCGGGAAACGCGCCGTGAAGCATGCGAGGACCAGCGAACGCTCCTCAATGTTTCGCACCGAGCTCAGCGCAGAGACGCTCGCATCGGTGGCAGACGCAGCACGCGTCGCCTTGGCTTGACGCATACGTTGCACAATGTTCACGTCTAGCTGCCGCATAGAGCCGCAAACTGTTTTTTTAGCGAACCTCGCCGTCCTTACAACCTTCAGAAAAAGGTTATAACTGCGCGAATAAGACACCGGGTCAGAAACACGCACACACACGAAGAGCAACGTGTGTGTGTGCGAGCTTCTATGTTACTTACGTGGTGTCTTATTCGCGCAGTTCTAACCTCTTTCTGAATGAATGACCCAACTACCCCAAATACATCTCATTCTACAAGCTTCTCTTGCAAACGTGCCTCACCTGTTGCCTCACACACGAAAGCACCGACGCAGCCGACATGGACGAAACCATATGATGCGGGGGCGATGAAGAAAACGAAGCGTGCCACGTGGTGCGTGCGGTGGTTTGAGGCAGCGCATGCAAGGACAGTCAGTTCTCGGCTGGACATCGGGTCCGGGGAACTAGACAACATCATCTAGGCGCTCTACTGTTCTTGGGCTCCAGCTGGGCGACTGGCCCAGGGATCAGGCGATCCGCTGCTGTTCCGTCTGCCGTTCCTGACAGGTGGACAACCGGTGAACGAGGCCTGGACACCGGCTGGGTGACTGGCCCAAGGACCAGGCGAGTTCCGTGGTTCTGGCTGCCGTCCAGAGTGGCCGCGAGTTTCGCTGCTGTGGGCCGATGTTCCTGCTGCCGTTCCGGGTGGCTGGCGCGACCCCGGTGCGCTGCTGAGACGAACGTGGTGGCGGAGAGCTGCTGCGGAGCTACCAAGCGGCTGGCGATACTCTACGGCTGCTGCTGCGGCAGAAGGCCATCTCATGGCGTGGTGCGACGCACGTTGAGGACGGCATCGAGCCAGACGGCGCACAGTCCACGAGCGATCGGCGCCGGCGTCCAGCAAGCCACATCGAAACACGGCGAGACACTTCTAATTCAGAGAGACATTGAATACAGCTAGGACTGCACGTTTCTACTACTTTAACTGTTATTTGTTAATCGTTACGTTTCCCTGTAAATATATTCTTGTGTGTGTGTTGTGTGGTGTTGTGTGTGTGTGTGTGTGTGTGTGTGTGTGTGTGTGTGTGTGTGTGTGTACTCGTGGTTCGATTCAGTTCCTTGCTGAGTGGTCCTGGGCCCAAACCTGACACTAACATGACAGAGTGCCTGTCCCTACTCTCGTTCAATTGCTCGCAGTAGGTGGCGCTTCCTATAGCCTGTTCGTCTGCTGCTCTGCGACCGTTTGGATGGCGCTGCAGCAAAAAAATCACAGCATATCCACGGAGTGAATGATGATGAGTGGGCGAAGCTGCGGAGGTTCATCGGTAAACCGTTAATCTTCCGTGAATTCTGCCCAGTACATCATCACCGACGTGAGATCGGGCGCGTTTATACTGAACGTTCGATGAGAGTTATGACGACTTGCAGCTCACTTTAATTTTACGTGTAGGCTGTGAATTTTCATTGTTTAGAAAACCATTGCTTTAGAAAACATCTGGCGTCTTTCGTTAAGCAGCTGGCGTCTTTTCGTTTTGCTTTAGAAACATCTTGCGTCTTTTCGTTTTGCTTTTAGAAAACATCTGGCGTCTTTCGTTGGTTTATTTCATCAATCAACGGCGTTTTGAACAAAATTTTTATTGTTTAATCACGCACAGGAGAAATCTCACCAGGCACTACCTTGGAGGTAAACAATGGCTGCTAATGGGAATGAGAGACAGAAGAAGTCGGCTTTTAGCTAACACTTACACTTCTACTTCTACTAACGTTTCCTACTGGAGCATGCCAATGGCTGCTAATGGGGAATGAGAGACAGAAGAATTCGGCTTTTAGTTAACGCGCACGCTGCGAATTTTTTATTGTTCAACAACGCACAGGAAAAATCTCCCACCGGCACCACCTTGGAGGTCAAGATCTGGTACTAGCGTTACGACTGGTTACGCACTACGACCAAGGCTACGACTACGAGGGACGAACGGGTGCCGCTTTAAGGAGCTTCGCCCCTAAAACGCCCGTATTATGTGACCAACTGCGGCCATTATGTGACTGTTTCTGCAAACTTAGACCGAGGGTCAAGTAATTAAGCTACTCAGTGCTGTTAAGTATATACTGCGCACTGGTTGACTAACGTGAGAAGCCGTAGACTTGCATACTGTAGGACGGTTGTGTCTTTTCAAATGCAAAAAAAGTTTTAATTCGACTTCTGTATTTTAATTTCTGAAGTATTTTGCATTTATGCATAATAATGTCACGATATGAGCGCTCTGCGATGAAGAACCATCACCACGATTGTTAAAGCTGACGTCAGCGAACAGGTGCTAACTAGCGCCACAACGCTCGTAGGTTATGTCCGTAGTAGCAAGAGTTATAACTAGAACGTGGCCACTGGATAGGGGACATCTGGGCAGGTCAGGAGTACAGTAGGTCGTGGGCAAGCATATGTTGTAGAATACTGGGCTCTAACGCAGAGGACTCAGGTTCGAACCCCGTACAAACCTGGATATTTTTTTGTTATTTCGTTTTTTTTCCTATTTTAGCGCAATAGCGGTTACGGGCACTGGCGGCGGCGGACAACTACGGCGCCAAAAAGAGCCGTTCTTCTGATCTCCGAACAGCTTTCGATGTAAAATGCGAAGAAGGTAAAGTGGACAAATAGACAACTTGCAGCCGGTTCCTGCCGGCTGCGTGTTGTTTTATCGTCCACTTTACTTTCTTCGCAATATATCAAATTTACCGCAATACGCGTAATAACAGTAAAATTACGTCCCTTACGCCTTCTGCTTCATTATCTGCTGGTTTTCAACAAATGTACATATACAGGGTGTCCCAGCTATCACGCAGCACGATTTAAAAAAGAGGAACGGCGTTACGCGGAGCGAACCTGCTACATATTGTTCCTAGTACACTGGAGTAGTCACTGCTACTTTTCATTAATGAGGATATTTTAATTGGTCATAACTTTATTTGTAACTCGACAAGTTCTCACCTAATTGTCAAAATGTCAATGAGGCGCATGTAGGCATGTTCAAAGGACATCGAACTGCGCAATTTGCAACAACGTACTAATTACGTGCTCATTTTTCCCGATGATGAAGAAAGCCCGCGAAATATGAAAAATAAAACGTTACTACGCTCCCACGTGCAAAGGAAACCAGCGCCCTCAAATAAGCTTACTGCAAACAACCACTTTGCCTGTTGTCCGTTGCGAGAGACAGCGTTCCGCATTTTGGCAAGGGTATAGGTCGGGCGTCAACGATACGCGTGCAATTTCGCTGGGATTCATTCCATTCCATCGTGCGCCACAATCATTATCCATATCTCACGGCCGACCGCTCTCACTGATAACGCGGCAGGTGTTCTCATTACGGCCTGACTGTAAAACCAAGCGGTGCGTTTCTTAGGCCGGGGAGTGGCAGATAGGGCGATGCGTTTTTCTTTCTTTCTGCATCTTTTCCCTTGATACTGTCTACGTCATGGAAGTCTGCTTGAGGGCGCTGGTTCCCGACGCGCGCAACAGTCTAGTCACGTGTCACTTTTCATATTTACAGGGCTTTCTTGATCAACCGGGAAAAATGAGCGAGCAATTAGCGCGTTGTTGAAAATAGCGCAGTTAGATGCCATTTGAACATGCCTACATACGCCTCATTGACATTTTGACAGTTGGGTGAGTACTTCTCGAGTTAAAAATATAATGATGACTAATTATTCAAACCTCGTTGACGAAAAAAGCAGCAGTGGCTACGCCAGTGTGCTAGGAACAATATGCAGTAGGTTTGCTTCGCGTACCGCAGTTCCTCTTTTTTTTAATCGTGCTGCGTGATAGCTGGGACACCCTGTATATATTCAACCTGCTTGGTGTGACATAATACGAATTTGTTTAGCGCAGAGCAACACATGTTGTGAACCTTCCGTGTTGCCCTTGCATTGGCTTGCGCAAAAGTCCTACTTAAAGGGACCGACAACTGGCCAGAACATGAAATGAGATGTCTCCATGGATGGAAATATTGTCCGTCGCATCGACTCAAACCAACCCTGTTTTTTTCGTGAGAGGTGGATTTATATTTTTTTCCTAAATTGAAAGTCGCGAAAAATGACCTGTGGCGCCTCTGGCGACAAAAACATCAACGAGCCGATGTACCTGGCCACGTGACCATCGATTGCTGTACGCGGTCGACGGTCTTTTTGTTAGTATTGAAATATTGTTCGTTTCCTTATATTAAAAGGTATTACTCCATAAAAATGTACATATACATCCGCGTTAGTAGTATGCAATAAAGTGGCATTGCCTTCGCGTGAAGTAAAGGTCCCATGCTCGTCAGCGCGTCTTGAGCAACCTGTCAGCGTGCTCATGCAACCGCGCATGCAGTCTCCAGGTCGCTAAGGTTTTGGAACGAATAGTTTTGTTACCTGCACTTCAACTCAGAAATTAAATTATGCGCGCTGCTACTCGGCACGGCGGCGCATATGCATAGTGACGTTTTCGATTACTTGAATTGGCTTGAGCGTCGAGAGAGTAACGACGCCGAGACAAGCCACCCATGACGCAGGCGCAGGCAACCTTGCAAGCATGCGCACACAACGCCGTACAAATACAGGGAAGATGTTTAATACCACATCATCTCATTGCAACAGCCTGTTATTCTCCAAAATAGTTAGGAAGCCCTAAATATAGGTGGTTAAGTATAGTTACAGGAACTCCTGCGAAAGCAGAACAACGACAGCTTTCACAAATCGCGAGAAGGGCTGGCGGCATCGGTATCAATTCTCAGCTTTGCTAGAGGAAAGGCACGTCCGTGTTTAGAGACTTTCAGATCGAAAAGTACTGCTTGTGAAATAACTATGCACTTTTGGGATTTACTGCTGCAGCAACAGACACTGCGAAGGGAGAGAATTCTCTCGCGCCGTAAAAAAAAAATGGGTCGAGAGAAATCAGTTGACGGTCCCTTTAGAAACTTCCATTTTGAACGTAAACCGCGTTTAGCTTACTCGATATTTATTGATTAAACTGTCAAACTTGAATAAGACTCTCGAATTCACATTAAGTTCTTCAAAGGAAACAGATATATTAGCAGATATAAATAGCAAATATTCCAAACAGCAATACCTAATTGTTCAGATGTGTTTCTCCGAGCTGAGAAACCCATCTCAACAATTAGCTGTGTGAAATTTGAGTCTTTCAAGATATGACTGAAAATTTCTTGAGCGAATCTGTCCGTCACCACCTATTAATAATAATTGATGGGGTTTAACGTCCAAAAACCACAATATGATGGTGAGGGACGCCGTAGTGGAGAGCTCCGGAAATTTCGACCACCTGTGGTTGTTTAACGTGCACCTAAATCTCAGTACACGGGCCTCAAACATTTTCGCCTCCATCGAAAATGGAGCAGCCGCGGCCGGGATTCGATCCCGCTACCTTTGGGTCAGCAGTCGAGTGCCATAACCACTATACCACCGTGGCAAAGATTCTGGCCGAGTTGTTTCACAGTAATCAGAAGAGAAAACCAGCGAAAAACCACACGAAGACAGCGTGCTGTCCGGTTGTTCTTCTTCACTGTCTTCGTGTGGCTTTTCGCTGGTTTCATCTTCCGACCTATGCAGTTGCACTGAATGTGAAAGCTTTCCAAAGTGTGGCGAAGTGATCCGGCTGTCCTTCAGCGACGAACTCACGAAATGTGTCTTGAGGGCCTAGTTGGAAAGACATTAGAGAGTTTGAAAATTGGGGATCCAAGGAGCTTGGGGACCCAAGAAACTTGCGAGCCACGAGGGCGCATGCGCAGAACACAAGCCACTCTTGGGCTCTTGCGCTCACGTTGACCCGAGACGCAGAAATTGAAAACTAGCGTGGGGCCCCAAGGCAATTTGGGTCACCAGCGAGAAGACACAGACGCAGCGCGGGCCACGGCGCAGTATGGCCCGCGGCTCGCATGATTTTAAATTTCGTCACGTGTTGCGCTCTGTGCGCTTGTCCCAACGCAGCCTGCGTTACTGGGGAACCAACGTCTTGGGTCCCCAAATCTCAAACTCTCTATTAGAGTTCGTGAAAGGGGGACCCAAGACACTGGGTCGTGAAGCTGCGTTGGGTAGTCTGCCCTGCGTTCGGAGAATCAGCAGAGATTGAGAATTGGGTCAAACGCAGGCTGAATCGGGAGAAACGCTTGGGGCGCCACACGTGGCGAAATTAAAGTTATTCGAGACGCGGGCATTACTGCATCATGCGTGGCCCACGCTGCGTCTACTTCGTCTCGCTGGCGACCGAAGACGCCTTGGGGGCCCACGCCAGCTTTCGGTTTTTGGGTCTTGGGACAACGCAAACGCAAGAGCTCTAGAGTGGCTTGGGTTCTGCGCATGCGCTCTGAAAGCTCGCAATTTTCTTGGGTCCCCAAGCTCGTAGGGGCCCCAATTGTCACACTCTTTGTTATTAGGTGAAGTTGAACTGCGCTTGGGACCAGACACCAGATTACAAGTAAACAAAACGAACACAGCCTGTGAGCGTCACTGAAGGATCTCCGTTCCTTCTGCGACGCTCGCGTTCACGGCATGCGCCCCCTGGCTTTCCAAGCGTGCATGCAGCCCGCTAGGCCTGCCTGGTGGGAATGAAAACGTTCATTTGTGATGCATGCGTGTCCTCTCCTCTTCTCCTTTCCCTTCTACTCTTTCTCACATCACTCCTCCTCCCCTAATTTCACTTCTCCTTTTTATTGCTGTACTATACTATACACGGCTATACTACGCTCCACCCTCTCTTGTCCACAACCTCACTTCCGTTTCCTGCGCGCTTACTATGCAGTACTAATAATGGCTATGAATGAACGGAAATAGATAACTCTTAAGGCCTCGTTTTTCTTTGTTAGACACAACATTAGTGAGAACTAACACACAGAAATGGCGCTAGGTTGGCAGACATCTAGGTAGGCATCTTTCATCCACTTTACTTTCTTCACATTTGTTTCATAATTATTCATCCCCTGTACTTTCCTTGGTATTGTTGCCTGTTATTTCTCAATAATATTCATGGCTACGGTATACATGGCTTTGCCTGCGTGACGATATAATGGCCATGCTGTCATCTACCCTCTCCCTTCCTGCTTTCCTTACCCCTCACCCTTACATACCTTTTCTACGCCCTTGCTACAATTAGCTATGTTATACATGGTTTTGCTTGCGTGACGCCAAGCGACGACATGAAACGACAGTATACTCCCTCCTTTCTTCCTCCTCACCTTCACTTTCTATCACGCCCCCTGGCTATTCATGGATATGCTGTGCATGGTTCTACCTGCGGGACGCCATACATGGCCAAATACATCGATTCCCACAGGCTTATGTGGTGAGTGGCGACCACAGCAAGACTTTGTGTAGAGACGCTTGGCAATAGCCGCTTCGGCGCGTCGCAACTTCGAAAAAGTATCACGCGCGTAATAGCTACTGGTTTAAAGATTGCCACCTATTACAAAGGACATACACGTTAGTACGCGCATTCTGTTACAGTTGGTACAATGTTGTTCAATTGGTACAATGTTGTCCAAGTTGGTACAATGTTGTACATGTTGGTACAACGTTGTCCAGGTAAAATGTCGTCATAAAAGTGCTGTTGAAGACGGCGGAAACCTTCACTGTAGGTATGTCGTGTGTAGTGCGTGTGTGTGACTGGGTGGCTGAACATAACGAAAAGTGAAACAGAGCGCGGTGAGGATGGGACCGGATATCGCTATCGCGTTGAACTCTTAAAGGCGAAGCTTAAGCGTCCCCCACTTTTTTAATCCCTCCGTTCCTCTAATATTTTGCCCACGGACAACGCTGCGAACGAATCCCCCGCATTTTCTGCGGCACAAGATCCATAACGTGATCACGTAAACATTTGTGAAAGTCTGTTAATACCGTTGCTGAGTTGATACAAACTGTGAATCACCTGTGGCTCATATCCGCATTCCACCGGCCGTGGTATACGGTTATGCGCCACACGTGACTGAAGGAAAGGGTTTTATTGCGTACGCGTCAAGTATCTCATGCTATTCATGTAATGACCTGTTCAGCGTATTCATACACTGATGCCCTCCAATGCAAAGTTTGGTATGTGTGAAGTTAAGGAGACAACCACGAGAGCGCCCAGACGTAGGCGGCCAAACAGACAGACAGACAGACAGACAGACAGACAGACAGACAGACAGACAGACAGACAGACAGACAGACAGACAGACAGACAGACAGACAGACAGACAGACAGACAGACAGACAGATAGATAGATAGATAGATAGATAGATAGATAGATAGATAGATAGATAGATAGATAGATAGATAGATAGATAGATAGATAGATAGATAGATAGATAGATAGATAGATAGATAGATAGATAGATAGATAGATAGATAGATAGATAGATAGATAGATAGATAGATAGATAGATGAAAACGGTCAAAGTGCCTTTGGTGCACTAAGAAATGCTTCGTATTAAAAATTTAATGCAGCGCACACTAAATTCAAAAGGAACTTTCTGGACAGGCAATTCGGATTTAGTTGCGTGTTGTGCAATCGGCAATGGGTCTAAATTTAGTGTTACCTCTGTGTTAAGTGCTAAACAGCTTCGTTTGTCATTCAATTAGACAGAGAGAAACGGCTTACAACTTTTACACTAGATAGAATAAGTAGAAGAATGAAGATGGGGCACACTTCCAATGAGGGACAAGATGTGGATTTCATGTTTCCTTGCCTATATAATATTTTTATATATGACCGACGTGCTTCCGGCCAAACTGCTCAGAGCCAGGAATCCCGTCAAGCTGCTTTTTAACAGCTTTTAACTTCGGTCCTTGCATCTCTTTCACTATTTAACGAGATTTGCGTTTTTGTGTTGACCGTTATCATTGTATGAAAATAATGAATCATTGTGCTTTAACACTAGTGTTGAAAAAGAACGCCAAATAATCTGGAACTGTCTGAAGCATAGACGGTGGTACCATGGCTAATTTATTTAGTAATAATGTGTTGCTAATCTGAAACGCTTTGCTTTTCCGGCTGAAAAAAGCAAGCGCAGTAGCTTAACTTTAGTGAGCGTAGGACCCTGCTGCTGAACAGCGCTGACAAAACATCTGCTTCTCATTCCGAAGGCCATTCTTTGTTGCACTACTTTGCCAAGAGACGCACTTGTTGGTTTCGTATTGTCGCTGCATCGTTGAAATGCTGCTATTCTTTTGCGGTTGCTACGACGTCATAATTTCTCCATCGCGCTACGTCGCTTCCTAAAACGCTAGTTGGTCTTAAAATAGCGGCCGCAGAGGCATGTGGTACTGAAGAACAAACACACCTTTTCGATAACAATAGCAACGACGGCGAAACGATGTAAATTCATGACGTAAGCTTGATAGCGTTAGACGAAAAAGAAGGGAAAGAAAAAAGTACGCGCGTCTACCTAAGAATCACAGACGATGGAGAGCGCTGCCTACCACGTAGATTTATGGTAAGGGGCACACCAATATGCAGGTTGTTTTTCAAGACAGTACGGTATTTTTTCGTAAAAGTGACATGACAGTAGGGCACCATGAAGTCGGCTTCGAGGGGCAAATATATTAGTCCCGCTAATGATACTTCGACAAGAAAAATTAAGAAAAAAAATTGGTGAAGCTTGCACTAGGCTGCGCAACGCTGGAAAGAGTGAACCTGGATGATTCTGGGCGCATGCGGAAGGCCTTGATTATTTGAGAAAAACCAGCTATTTTCAATATTTCCCTTCGGTAAAACACTCCTCTCGTCAGAACTTCGGTGGGGGGGGGGGGCTAGGACCTCCCCCCCACCCCGCCTGGCTACGGGACTGCCTTCAATAGATGCCACAAACAACAAAGAGGTACCGACAGTCCAGGACAGCAAGCCTGTTGTCACGAAGCACCACTCGCTCTTCAAGACTATTCGTCGCTATTACATCCGTGGAACAAATGATGGCACCGACGAAAGCACAAGATGGGGTTAATTTGTTTCGCAAAATGTTGCTAATGTCACGTGATTTATTCACGTACAAACTGCGAGAACGCCGTGGAACGTCAAGGGCCAAGATCCAGGCAAGCGCAAGCTCGGGGCGCGTGGCTGTCGCTCGCACTGTGGCTCGCTTTCTTCGCTCTTTGTCGTGGTCACGTACTCTTCACTACATTGGCCCCTGGTGAATAGCGGAGCCATCCTGGCGACCTAAGGCGTTGTCAGTATAGCGGGGTCGTAATAGGGCTTCAGGCGGCTGACATGGACGATTTCCCGACCACGACGACGTAAATCATGGGATGCTGTCAGAGGCTCAACCTCATAATTGACAGGAGACGTGCGAGAAAGAATGTGGTAGGGCCCCTGATATCGGGCACGTAATTTCTAGGAAAGGCCAGGAGTGCTCGATGGGATCCAGAGCCAAACGAGGTCACCAGTCGTGAAAGTAGAGAGAGGTCGGTCGGTGTCGTGCCGTAGCTTTTGGTGGCCTTGGTCCTCGGTGGTCAGCGAACGGGCTAATTGTCTGCAATCTTCGGCGTATCTGGCAACGTCAGAAATCGCAGTATATTCAGACGAGTCCGGCGTATAGGGAAGCATAGTGTCCAGCGTGCAGGACGGGTCGCGTCCGTATAAAAGAAAGAAAGGTGAAAAACCGGTGGTCGCGTGCGTTGCGGTGTTGTACGCGTACGTGACGAACGGCAGGACGGTGTCCCAGTTGGTCTGGTCTGATGCCGTGTACATGGTCAACATATCACCGAGTGTGCGATTAAATCGTTCCGTGAGGCCATTCGTCTGCGGATGATATGCGGTGGTCATTCGATGAACGATGTTGCAGTGGACGAGCAAGGCCTGAATAGCATCAGACAGGAAAACACGCCCTGTGTCGCTCAAAAGTTCACGGGGAGCACCGTGGCGAAGGACAAAGTTGCGTAAGATAAAAAAAAGTACGCGCGTCTACCTAAGAATCACAGACGATGTAGAGCGCTGCCTACCACGTAGATTTATGGTAAGGGGCACACCAATATGCAGGTTGTTTTTCAAGACAGTACGGTATTTTTTCGTAAAAGTGACATGACAGTAGGGCACCATGAAGTCTGCTTCGAGGGGCAAATATATTAGTCCCGCTAATGATACTTCGACAAGAAAAATTAAGAAAAAAATATTGGTGAAGCTTGCACTAGGCTGCACAACGCTGGAAAGAGTGAACCTGGATGATTCTGGGCGCATGCGGAAGGCCTTGATTATTTGAGAAAAACCAGCTATTTTCAATATTTCTTTTCGGTAAAACACTCCCCTCGTCAAAACTTCGGTGGGGGGGGGGCTAGGACCTCCCCCCCCACCCCGCCTGGCTACGGGACTGCCTTCAATAGATGCCACAAACAACAAAGAGGTACCGACAGTCCAGGACAGCAAGCCTGTTGTCACGAAGCACCACTCGCTCTTCAAGACTATTCGTCGCTATTACATCCGTGGAACAAATGATGGCACCGACGAAAGCACAAGATGGGGTTAATTTGTTTCGCAAAATGTTGCTAATGTCACGTGATTTATTCACGTACAAACTGCGAGAACGCCGTGGAACGTCAAGGGCCAAGATCCAGGCAAGCGCAAGCTCGGGGCGCGTGGCTGTCGCTCGCACTGTGGCTTGCTTTCTTCGCTCTTCGTCGTCGTCACGTACTCTTCACTACATTGGCCCCTGGTGAATAACGGAGCCATCCTGGCGACCTAAGGCGTTTTCAGTATAGCGGGGTCGTAATAGGGCTTCAGGCGGCTGACATGGACGATTTCCCGACCACGACGACGTAAATCATGGGATGCTGTCAGAGGCTCAACCTCATAATTGACAAGAGACGTGCGAGAAAGAATGCGGTAGGGCCCCTGATATCGGGCACGTAATTTCTAGGAAAGGCCAGGAGTGCTCGATGGGATCCAGAGCCAAACGAGGTCACCAGTCGTGAAAGTAGAGAGAGGTCGGTCGGTGTCGTGCCGTAGCTTTTGGTGGCCTTGGTCCTCGGTGGTCAGCGAACGGGCTAATTGTCTGCAATCTTCGGCGTATCTGACAACGTCAGAAATCGCAGTATATTCAGACGAGTCCGGCGTATAGGGAAGCATAGTGTCCAGCGTGCAGGACGGGTCGCGTCCGTATAAAAGAAAGAAAGGTGAAAAACCGGTGGTCGCGTGCGTTGCGGTGTTGTACGCGTACGTGACGAACGGCAGGACGGTGTCCCAGTTGGTCTGGTCTGATGCCGTGTACATGGTCAACATATCACCGAGTGTGCGATTAAATCGTTCCGTGAGGCCATTCGTCTGCGGATGATATGCGGTGGTCATTCGATGAACGATGTTGCAGTGGACGAGCAAGGCCTGAATAGCGTCAGACAGGAAAACACGCCCTCTGTCGCTCAAAAGTTCACGAGGAGCACCGTGGCGAAGGACAAAGTTGCGTAAGATAAAAAAGACGGCAGATCCCACGCATTGTGGGAATCGATGTAATGCGAAGCAGCCAGCATAGAGCTGCATACATCGCCTTGTATGTCATGGTTTTCATGTTAACTCCTATGATTTATGTTCGTCACACAGTAACGTCGCGCAATACCAACTTCGGGGATCAAGCTAGCGAAACGGCCGCCTGCGCACCATGGGCGTGGCACGTAAGTCATGCTGTACATGACATGCGTGTCATGATTTTCATGTTAACTCGTGTTATTTATCTTCGTTACACAGTCACGTCGCAAGATACCAATTTTGGTGCATATCAAGCTAGCGAAACGGCCGCCAGCGCACCATGAGCGTGGCACGTAAGTCATGCTGTACATGACATGCGTGTCATGATTTTCATGTTAACTCGTGTTATTTATGTTCGTCACACAGTCACGTCACGCAATACCAATTTCGGGGTAGATCAAGCTAGCGAAACGGCCGCCATCGCGGCATGAACGTGGCACGCAAGTCATGCTGTACATGACATGCGTGTCATGATTTTCATGTTAACTCGTGTTTTTATGTTCGTCACACAGGCACGTCGCGCAATGCTAATTCCGGGTTAGATCAAGCTAGAGAAACGGCCGCCAGCGCCCCATGAGCGTGGCACGTAAGTCATGCTGTACATGACATGCATGTCATGATTTTCATGTTAACTCGTGTTATTTATGTTCGTTACACAGTCACGTCACAAGATACCAATTTTTTTTATATAAAGCTAGCGAAACGGCCGCCAGCGCGCCATGAGCGTGGCACGTAAGTCATGCTGTACATGACATGCGTGTCATGATTTTCATGTTAACTCGTGTGTTATTTATGTTCGTCACACAGTCACGTCGCAAGATACCAATTTTGGTGCATATCAAGCTAGCGAAACGGCCGCCAGCGCACCATGAGCGTGGCACGTAAGTCATGCTGTACATGACATGCGTGTCATGATTTTCATGTTAACTCGTGTTATTTATGTTCGTCACACAGTCACGTCACGCAATACCAATTTCGGGGTAGATCAAGCTAGCGAAACGGCCGCCATCGCGGCATGAACGTGGCACGCAAGTCATGCTGTACATGACATGCGTGTCATGATTTTCATGTTAACTCGTATTTTTATGTTCGTCACACAGGCACGTCGCGCAATGCTAATTCCGGGTTAGATCAAGCTAGAGAAACGGCCGCCAGCGCCCCATGAGCGTGGCACGTAAGTCATGCTGTACGTGACATGCATGTCATGATTTTCATGTTAACTCGTGTTATTTATGTTCGTTACACAGTCACGTCACAAGATACCAATTTTTTTTTATATAAAGCTAGCGAAACGGCCGCCAGCGCGCCATGAGCGTGGCACGTAAGTCATGCTGTACATGACATGCGTGTCATGATTTTCATGTTATGACTTGTCATTTATGTTCGTCATACAGTCATGTTACGCCATACCAATTTTGGTGTACATTCGATTAACCAAGCGACGAGGAGAGCACAAAGTCGTAGGCGGCTAGATAGATAGATAGATAGATAGATAGATAGATAGATAGATAGATAGATAGATAGATAGATAGATAGATAGATAGATAGATAGATAGATAGATACGCTCAAAGTCGCAGAAGTTCGCTAAGAAATGCTTCGCATTTAAAAACGCAACCTCTCTTGCGGTAGCCGTTGGAAGTGCTGCAGTCTCTGCGTAACGGGTGAGGTGGTCCACGCCAACAATGATCTACCGATTCCCAGAGGAAGTCGGGGGAAGCGGGCCATATAAGTCGATGCCGACGCGGTCGAATGGACGTCCCGGACAAGGTAGAGGCTGAAGTGGACCGGCTGGGCGTTGAGGTGGAGCTTTACGCTGCTGACAAGCAGTACAAGCACGTACGTACTTGCGCACGAACGTGTACATGCCGCGCCAGTAGTATCGCTGACGCAAGCGGTTGTAAGTCTTCAGAGCGCCAGCGTGAGCGCTTTGCAGGTCGTTGTGAAAAGCAGTGCAGACTTCTGTGCGCATGTGGCGCGGGATCACTAGCAACCACCTCCGAGCGTCAGGTGCGTAATTACGCCGATAGAGGAGGCCGTCGCGGAGTGCGAAATGCGTGGCTTGACGACGGAGAGTTCTTGACGCTGGATGAACCAATGAACCAGTCAGAAAGTCGACGAGTTCGGAGATCCACGCATCCTTGCGTTGCTCCGACGGCATGTCCGCGAAGTCAAGGGGCGTCAAGACAGCTGACGTGGCTGACGGCGAAGCTGCGTCAGACGGTAACGGTCAGCGTGATAGCGCATCAGCGTCCGAGTGCTTGCGGCCGGATCTGTACACAACACGAATGTCGTATTCCTGCAGCCGGAGCGCCCAACGACCGAGGCGGCCTGAAGGATCTTTCAGAGATGAGAGCCAACAGAGCGCGTGATGGTCCGTGACTACTTCGAAGGGGCGGCCATAAATTTACGGACGGAACTTGGTCAAAGCCCAGATTATGGCGAGGCACTCTTTTTCAGTGACTGAGTAGTTGCACTCCGCTTTCTTCAGGGTTCGACTCGCGTAAGCAACAACGTACTCGTCGTATCCTGGTTTCCGTTGAGCCAGTACAGCACCAAGACCGACACCGCTGGCGTCAGTATGGACCTCCGTAGGCGCAGTAGGGTCAAAGTGACGGAGTATCGGAGGTGACGTTAATAAGCGCCGTAGCGTCATGAAAGCTTCATCGCACTCTGGTGACCAAGCCGACAGGCCGTTAGAGGCTGTCAGTAGGTTGGTAGAGGTGTGATGATAGAAGCGAAGTCGCGCACAAATCGACAAAAATATGAGCACAGCCCAATAAAGCTTCGGAGCGTCTTCATGGAATTGGGCTTGGAGTACTCGGCCACGGCGCGAAGTTTAGCGGGATCCGGAAGAACGCCTTCCTTGCAGACGACGTGACCTAGTATGGTGAGTTGGCGCGCAGCAAAATGGCACTTCTTGATGTAAGTTGAAGGCCAGCAGAGGCGAGGCACGTGAGGATAGCGCGAAGACGAACAAGATGAGTCGGAAAATCGCGGGAAAATACAACAATGTCGTCAAGGTAGCACAGGCAGGTATTCCAATTGTGGCCACGAAGGATGTTATCCATCATTCGTTCGAAGGTAGCTGGGGCGTTGCAGAGTCCGAAGGGCATCACCTTGAACTCATAAAGCCCATCGGGAGTAACGAACGCAGTCTTCGGGCGGTCAGGGTCAGCCAGTGGAACTTGCCAATAGCCCGATTGTAAATCCAAGGACGAGAAATATTCTGCTCCTTGCAAGCAATTGAGGGCATCGTCGATGCGTGGCAACGGGTATACATCCTTCCGAGTTATCTTATTCAGGCGGCGGTAGTCGACGCAGGATCTGATAGAGCCATCCTTTTTGCGCTCAAGCACGACAGGGGACGACCGGGGCTCTCAGATGGCCTGAATGACTCCGCGCGTGAGCATATCATCGACTTGTTCATTGATAACACGGCGCTCTTCCGCCGAAACGCGATATGGTCGTTGGCGTAAAGGGGCATGACCACCGGTGTCGATGTGGTGCGTGACGCTCGTTGTGCGATCCAGAGATGGCTGACCGCAGTCGAAGGATGAGCGGAACTCTTCTAGAAGGGCCAATAGTTCGCGTCGATGGTCCAATGATAGATCCGGAGACACAGAAGGATGAAAAATGTCTGATTTCGGAGGTGTCGCAACAGGGGCTGTCATGGCATTCAGCTGGTGGTGAAGTGGGGCTTCAGCGAACTCCAGAAAGCGAAGCAGGTCAACGGCATGTATGCTTCCCAAACATTCCCCGCGAAGTAGACGAACGGGCGAGGTGCGCAGTTGGCAATCGGCATGATGGTAGCGCCGGATTCGACGGTGAGTACGGCAAACGGCAGTCGTAGGGCGTGGCGGCAGAGAAACAGCTCTGACGGGGCGAACAGGGCAGCGCCGTCAGGAGCGGCCGGACAAGTCAAGGCGACAAGGGTGGACGTGTTTGGGGCTACGTCAGCGTCGGCAGCAATGACAAGTTTACATGCGTCAGATATGGTAGGCCCCGAAACAGAAGATTGCAGCGGCGTAAGGGCGACTTCTGCTCGGGCGCAATCTATGATGGCGCGATGACGTGAAAGGAAGTCCCAGCCGAGGATAACGTCGTGAGAGCAGGACGGCAGCACGAAAAACTCAATGACGTAAAGTTCTCCTTGAATATTAACGCGCGCGGTGCACACGGCTGAAGGTGCTATGAACTGCGAGTTCGCAGTGCGGAGCATGAGTCCTGAGAGCGACGTGGTCACTTTTTTTTTAACTGGCGGCAGAGGCTCTCGCAGATTACGGAAACGGCGGCCCCGGTATCAATTAGCGCTTGGGCCGTGGTCCCTTCAACATTGACGTCGATAACGTTTTGCGGCGAAAAAGACGGAGGCCTTGGGCAGTTCGCTTCGCATGCAGTTCTTGCCTCCGGAACTGCATGCGTTTCCCTCTAGCGCAGCAGGTCGGCGACGCATGGGTGACAGGGAGCGTCGTCGAGGGGACGGTGACCGGTGGGAGTCGTTGGGTCGTTGATCACGGGCATACTCCGGTGGCGACCGGGACGACGACGCGACCGGCCTGCCGTCGGCGTCGAAGTGAGGAGGGGCGTAGTTTGGGGGCGACCTGGACGACGACGCAACTGGCATGCCCACGGCGTCGAATGTTGGAGGAACCAGGCGACAATGGCGAGCGACGTGGCCGGCGAGGCCACAGGAGTAACAGATGGGCCGATTGTCCGGGGTTCGCCACGCGTCGGAGCGGCGGAAAGACGGAGCCGAGGGGGTTGGGATGGGCGGCGACGAAGCATACGCGGATGTTGGCAAGACACGGGGCGGCGTAAGTGGCCGAGGTGGAGCGTAAGGCATAGATTGGTGATACGCGGTGGTCGCCAAGGCATGGGACGGCATCAGTGGTCGAGGTGGAGCAGAGGGCATAGGCTGTTGAGGGGGCCGAGCAGCAACGGCGGCGTAGGTAAGCGGTGCAGTGACGGGCGGTTGTTGGAACATGGGTAGAACTTGCGTCCGAATGGCTTGTTGAATGCCCGGAGCCAGAGGATGCGCCGGCTCGTGAGTGAGCGGCAGTAAGGACAGCTGGCGTGCGACTTCTTCACGGATGAAGTCTTTGATCGTGGGCTGGAGAGTCGGCTGAGTGGCCGGAGGGACAGCTAGCTGCAAGCTGGAGAGCGTGTCGGGGGTCGGGAGGGCCTGACGGGCGATCGCGCGCTGCCTGCGCAATTCGTCGAAACTCTGACAGAGTGAAACTAGCGCAGAGACTGTGGTGGGATTCCGCGCGAGCAGCAGCTGGAAGGCGCCGTCCTCGATGCCATTCAATATGTGGTTGATTTTGGCCTCCTCAGGCATAGCGGGGTCGACGCGGGTGCACAGATGGAGGACATCCTCGATGTAACCCGTGTAGGTCTCACCCGGTTGTTGTGCACGCTGACGCAAGCGCTGCTCGGCGAGAAGCTTGCGAGCCGCAGGCCGTCCAAAGACGTCCTTGATAGCAGTCTTGAAAGCTGACCAAGACGGAAGCTCGGCCTCGTGGTTGTGATACCACAGTTGGGCTATGTCGGCAAGGTAGAATTGCACATACCCAAGCTTCATTGGATCGTCCCATCTGTTGCTGGCGCCGACTTTTTCATACCTCGACAGCCACTCGTTCACGTCCGATTCACCGGAGCCCGAGAAGATGGGGGGGGGTCCCGCTGAGGATACACGGCGCCACAAGTGACGTGGACAGCCGAAGGGCCAGGCTGGGAAGGAGTCTCAGTGGCCATGTTGGTATCACGAAGGGGGGGAAGCTTACGGGAGCGAAGATCCAGGGTCGTAGGGGAAACCCACGTACCTCCACCAAATATCACGTGATTTATTCACGTACAAACTGCGAGAACGCCGTGGAACGTCAAGGGCCAAGATCCAGGCAAGCGCAAGCTCGGGGCGCGTGGCTGTCGCTCGCACTGTGGCTTGCTTTCTTCGCTCTTCGTCGTCGTCACGTACTCTTCACTACACTAAATAGTTCGCTCGCTACCATTTACGCTACTTTTGTGGAGTCAAATCAAACCCAAATCAAATGTTCTAGTCTGAAAGAGCGAAATCCAAATTTTGCTCCTGCATATCCACCATAGTGAGCTATGTAGAATTTAGCCGCAATACAGGTTTGGCGTATTGCGATGACAGGAGCACACTAGAAAAAAAAATAGTTAGCGCAGGCCCGACCATATTGTCAGTACCAAAGAACCGCACTTTTCTCATATTCACCGAAAGTTGACTTGGCTTTTTATAAAAACAAAGCCACATATGCATATCGACGATATATGCATATCGACCAGCCACGCATAATCTGATACATGGATCGCACGAATCGGCTATTCGAGAATTTATACCGCTGTGTTCCTCGCGCACTGAGTTTGTACGCAGACTTTACTTGCATATAAAACCGAAAACAAGAATTGCGGGGGATTTACGTGCAAAAACCACGATAACATTATGAAGCATATCACACTGCATAACTCGGGAAGTTTCGACCACCTCGTGTTTTTTAACGTGCACTGACATCATACAGTACATGGGCCTCTAACATATTGCCGCCATCTAAATGTGACCGCCGCGGCAGGTAGCGCAGCAGCGACCTTCGGGTCAGCAGCCCGGAACCGTAAGCAGTGTACGACCACGGATGACCAGAAATTCCACTGTACGTAGGGTTGTTCATGTGCGAAAAAATTGGCCGCGTATCTGCGTGCTTCGCTGCAAATGTCGTGTAAAGACGATAGAAGAGGCGCTGTGTGAGATATGGACGCCATCTGGCAATACGTCGGGAAACATGAGTGCTGTGTTGCGTGCTGGTAGTCCCGGCGGAGCAGCAGGCGATGACCGGCGGTGACCAACGCGACCGGCGGGGACGCCAGCCAGCCCGAAAACGCGGTTTGGCGCGAAGCGCTGAAGCAGAGAAACGTCCGCACTCAACGAGTACTCTCCACACACTCTTTTATTTACACGTCGCCTGGGTAAAACAGGAACGCCAGAGCGGCGCCCACAACCGGCAGCCTGAAGGCCGCCCACAACGCTGCTTTTTCATTTTTTAAATACTTTTTTCCACCTTCTTGGCCTTCTCAAAACTAAAGTTTTTCAACACCAACCCATGGCATTCGTACAGTGCAACAGAACCGAAACCGAAACACAACAATGAGCTCGTGCGAAGGGCACGGAGGAAGGCAAATTTCAGCGCAGTCGCATTTTCAGCTTTGTTGAAATAGCGCTCAATAGACGACGACGAAGTAAAAGAAGGCACAGGACAGGCGCTGCCTGTCCTGTGCCTTCTTTTACTTCGTCGTCGTCTAGTGAGCGCTGTTTCAACAAAGATGAAGGCATACCAACTCGCTCAAGCTTCCATTCTTTTGCATTTTCAGCGCAGCTTAAGAAACTAGGGTCCTTAAAATTACGTATGTATGCATTTTCTATTAAAGGAACACGCCACCTAATACTTACCTAGTGATGCTGCACCTCAGATATGCATGATATTTACTTTTTGATCGACAACGTTCACAAGTATGAACAGCCGTACCAGTTCAAGACGGCTCGCCCTTGGGCAAGTGGTTCAACTTTGGCCGAGTGGCTGAATCGAGGGACGTGCCGACAAACAGAAAGACAGACAGAAAGACAGACCAAAATTTCTGCGTTTAAGTTCCCCAAGAAAGACTATCGTCTTTAAAAATCGCAGTGGAGGACGCAACCAACAAAAATCAGGGGACCGGAATTGAACCCATGGCATTCAGGCCGGAATTGAAAGCATGGCATTCAGGCAGTCGACCGCAGGGCCACGGTAGTGCTTGAAAGCTGCTTCGTAAAAAACCTTAAACAAACGTCATGTGTTTGCATGAATGGTTTTATTTCTGCAAAAACGTACATAAAAGTGATGTGAAGTGAAGGGCTATTCGGATCTGAAGAGGCTTTGCTACAACGTGACATAAGTTGCATGACCACAAACACAAAAATGTCGAACTCCGGAGACATTGCTATTGAATGCACCTTAGTACAAAAATAAGAAGCAAAAAAATAAAAACACGCGGAAAAGAAAATATCTCGGCGACAAGTGCATCTTTTTTTCACGACACTTTCCGGAACATATGCGTGCACAAATAACCTATAAGAGATAAAAGTAACAAATGAAAATGAAAAACGAGACTTCTAAGCCCAAAATATGAACAGTTGCGACGATTATATACATGGTTCGCGTTAAAATAAAAAAAAAAACGCCAGGCCAGCGCTGAAACCGCAGCACAGTCACAGCGAATGCTGGAAGAGCGGCGTTTCTAGAGCCCGTTGTAAGCTCTCTTGGTGCTACGATACAAGTACACTAGAAAGGTACCCACTACGCCATAAATCAGAATTTTCGCGAAGTTGGGAAGCACCTACTAAGCCATTATTCGTCATTCTGCGGAGAAACGAGGGCACCAGCTACACGTCTGTAAGGCATTATGTGCACTTTGTTGACGCGACGACTGATGACGATGAAGAATTATGGCTCAGTCCTTTGTAATGGGTTGGAAGATTTAAACGGCCCACCAGTTATGTAATTTGCATTGGGTGACGCCCGGTCGATATTTCCTCTCACGCCATGCTGTATAACATACGTTGACGTGGGGAGAGAGAGAGGGGGGTGGGGGCGAAGAACTTTACTGAGACCCCGAGGAAATGGATCATGCGCTTATTGGCTTCGTTGGCAACCAATAGAAGTGCACTTGCGAGGAACCCACTACGCTATAAATCATTGTAATTTTACTGAGACCCCGAGGAAATGGATTATGCGCTTATGGGCTTCCTTGGCAACCAATACAAGTGCACTTGCGAGGAACCCACTACGCTATAAATCATTGTAATTTTTGAGAAGTAGGGCAGCAGGCGATGTGCCATTTTTCGTCATTCTACGGAGAGCCGTGGTACCTGCTAAACGCATGTAAGGCATTATGCGCACTTTGTTGATGCTGTGCCTGATGACGACGAAGAATTATGGCAGAGCTCTTCGTAATGGGTTGGAAGCATTTAACAATCTACTCGTTGCGCAGTTCGCATTGTGTGACGCCTGGTTACAGAATTCGCGTTGTGCGACGGTTGGTGCTTATTTTACTCTTCTACCACGCTATATTGCATATGCTAATGTGGTACCTTCCCGGCATGAAGGCCGTATAGGGCCTTTTTGCAAAGCAGTTTCCAAGCACCGGCATGGCTCAGAGGTTGAATACTGGGCTCACACGCAGAGGGACCAGGTTCGAACCTCGTTCCATCCTGGAATTTTTTTCTTATTTCGTTTTTTTTCTTATTTCGAGCGATACTGGTTACGGACACCGGCGGCGGCGGCGGCGGCGGACAACTACGGCGCCAAAAACGGCCGGTGAAATGATCTCAGTAACAGCTTTCGCTGTAAAACAGCATTCGTTACCCCAGACGGGCTGTACGAATTCAACGTGATGCCGTTCGGATTGTGTAATGCGCCGGCGACATTCGAAAGATTCATGGACACTATTCGGCGGGGTTTGAAATGGCAGATTTGTATGTGCTATCTTGATGACGTAGTAATTTTTGGACGCACATTTCAGGAGCATAATACTCGTCTGGATATTGTGCTCGACTGTATTGAAATGACTGGGCTTATGTTGAATTCAAAGAAGTGCCATTTAGCTGAGCGTCAAACTTCAATGTTAGGACATCTCGTCGATAAAGATGGCATTAGACCTGACCCACAGAAGACAGCAGCCGTTGCATCATTCGAACCTCCTAAATCTCTGAAACAGCTTTGTAGCTTCATCGGGCTCTGCTCATATTTTCGGCGGTTCATACCCGGCTTCTCGGATATCTGTCACCCCCTCACGAATCTTCTACGCAAGAACACTCCGTTTCAGTGGACCCCTGAGTGTGATACCGCTTTTCACCAGCTGAAGTGTCTGTTAACTTCACAGCCAATCCTTCGGCACTTCGACCCTTCGTCTCCGACAGAGATTCACACAGACACAAGTGGCGTCGGCATCGGTGCCGTTCTCATTCAGCACTCTGGCAACAAAGAACATGTCGTAGCGTATGCAAGCCGTTCTTTAAGCAAGCCCGAACGCAACTACACTGTAACCGAGCAGGAATGCCTTGCGGTAGTATTTGCCGTGCAGCGGTTTCGCTCGTACATTTACGGTCGCCCGTTTACCATCGTAACAGATCACCATTCTCTATGCTGGCAGGTCAACCTTCGCGACCTATCCGGACGCCTCGCTCGATGGGCCCTTCGTCAACAAGAATATGAATTCACTATTTAGTACAAAAGTGGCCGTCGACACGCTGATGCGGATTGCCTTTCTAGGATGCCACTAGCGACGACAGATTGTGAAGCTGACAACTTTGACCATTTTATCGCTTCTCTGTCAGCTGACTTTCCCGATGCTTCGACTTTCGCCGCTGAGCGGCGCAAAGACCCCAGCTTGAAAGCTCTTTTTCCTCCAACGCAAGGCTCCATAAGCGAAGGCCGATTTTGCACCCGAAATGGTCTTCTTTACAAGAGGAGCATATCAACGATGGGCGCTCGCTTTCTACTGGTGGTTCCCGAGTCTCTTCACACATCTGTTCTGCGTATAACGCACGATGACCCGACGTCTGGTCACTTGGGAACCACGCGAACACTAAGCCGCACCAGAGACCGATTCTACTGCCCTCAAATGCGCAAAACAGTTGACACCTATGTGGCTAGTTGTACACAATGTCAGAGCCACAAGCGACCTACCTCAGCTCCAGTCGGTTACCTCCAGCCACAAAATCTACCCAGTACCTCCACCAAACTGTTACGCCCACAGGAGAGGTTTAAGGGGTATTTAATGAGCACCGAAGCACAAAGGACCGTGGTGATCGCAGGAGAAGCGTCGTCGTCCTCTTCCTCTTCTCCTGCTTCTCGCGTTTCCCTCTGGCAGTGACACCTCGTAACAATATACACGCACACATACAAGCGCTCGCAGGAACACACAGAAAGTATGGTTGAATCTCCGCCAGCAAATAATTTTTGGCTACGCCCCTGCACTGCGAATCTGTCCCAAGACACGCAATTGGCCGCAAACTCGAACTGCATTCTATATGGTGGCGCCACCTAGCAAAGCTGCCTGGAAACACACCTTTATGCGCCACGGGTGCGACACACAGTAACGTGCCTAAATAGCATTGAATATTTCCTAAAAATCTTCTGAATAAACCTGACACACTGTCCGCATATGTCTAATTTGTCAATGTACCCGCGTTTCATTTATAGTGCGAGTATTACTAACATAAATAGCGCTAATTTTAGCCCATTTCTAAATAAATAGCAAGGCAGCAATCACATTGGTAGGGTAATGGCAGTGTTCTAGTGGTCGGCACTCTTTTGGTCCAGCATTTCCTCTATAGTCTGTACTAACTTTATGGTAGGAGCAATGCGTCCTAGACTGGATGCCTGCGACGTAAGTCGAAAAGCTCGTACCCCGCCCTCTTCTGTTCTCTCCTACTCGGTTTCTCCGAGTAGTGATAAGGTCACTGGAACGGGAGAAGTACCGCGACCATCTTGCCCGCCGCCATATTGGGTCCAGCGCGGCCGAAGCTGCGGCGGAGCGGTGTATATTTCCAGCGGAATAACGCATGTTTAATAGTAAGGCGTGCGCTTTTGGAGCCCCGAATGAAGCATACCGTTGTTCCCTAACTGATTAGGAAAGAAATAGCGGCAGTTTGAACTTGCCTACACGCGCACGCACGCGTACTAACGCGATAAAGAAATGCGAACTGCGCGACATACGCGCTCGGCTGTCGGCATTTACTAAATGCGAAGCATTTCTTAGCAAACTTCTGCGACTTTGAACATATCTATCTATCTATCTATCTATCTATCTATCTATCTATCTATCTATCTATCTATCTATCTATCTATCTATCTATCTATCTATCTATCTATCTATCTATCTATCTATCTATCTATCTATCTATCTATCTATCTATCTATCTATGCGCCCACGACTTTGTGCTCTCCTGGCCGTTTAGTGCACCATGAGCGTGGCATGTGTATCACGTCTTACATGCCATGCGTGCCATTATTTTCGTTACCACCTGTTATTTATTATGTTGGCCATGGAGTCACGTTACGAAACGCCGATTTTGGCGCATATCAAGCCAGCGAACCGGCCGCGAGCACAACATCAACGTGGCATGTAAATCATGCCTTACATGACATGCTTGCATTAATTTCATGTTACCACCTGGTATTTATGATAATCATAGAGTCACTTCACGAGATACCGATTCTGGTGCATATCAAGCCAGTGAACCGGCCGCGAGTGCACCATGTGCTTGACATGTAACTCATGACATACATGACATGCGTGCCAATATTTTCATATTAACACCTGGTAGTTATGCTTGTCATAGAATAACGTCACGAAATACAGATTCTGGTGCATATCAAGCCAGTGAAACGGCCGCGAGTACACCATGTGCATGGCATGTAAATCATGCCTTATATGACATGCGTGTCATTATTTTCATGTTACCATCTGTTACTTATGCTCGCCATACAGTCACGTCACACAATACCAATCTCTAAATTCAGTTTTCATGGGGTGCTGATTGCTATATGTGAGCCCAAAGTAGTCAGTTTTACGCCAAACATAATTAAGGGCCTGGTCGGCAATGTTATTGTTCTTGAACCTTCTGCGGCGACCACGCGAAACAAGCTGCTCTAGTGCAGGGAAGACACAAACATTCCCCGAAACAACACTCGCGAATTCTCAGTGAAACGCCTAGAAAGGCGGGTATCAGTCGTGGAAAGAAATGTGTACCGCTGTATTCTGTGCAGCCATATAGCCCGTCGCTTGGCTTCATTTTTTCCGCTGGGAATAGCAAAGAGGGCTTTGCCCGTTTCCCGCCGGTTACTGCGCCCAAAAGCGCAGCACGCAGTCTTTTTTCGATGCCTCGGCATGCTTGCGACGAAGTGTGAAAATGATACAGTATGTCGTAATGTTCCTGCACGCTTTTCTTAGGGTATTAAAAACAATCGCCCTGCAAAACGCCGTGCGTCGGCGGCCGGGAGACACTAGCGAGGTGAACCGCCGAAAGGGCGCGGCGGCGAAGAGAAAACGAATGCAGTGCTTTTTCCGTTACAGTGACTATGGGTAGTGATGGCTGCGAGCGCTCCTTGCGTTCGCCATTCCAAACTGCGCTGCATCCGAGAATATAACAACGTCCACCGTAGTCCCGGAGGCAGCGCCAGCCGTAGACGCTGTGCCAATAATTGTGATGGCGTCACTTCCGAGATTTGCGGAAGTATCGGCCTGCGAGCACTCCTTGAAGAGACTACACTGAACAACGAGGAACCTCCCACGCCAATGGGAAAGCGAGTGACGCCGCAGGAATCTTTCTAGAGGAGGCGCTGGTAGGAAATGCCGCATAGCTTATTCTGTGTAACGTGCAAGTATTGTGGCTCGATGGTGACGCTGGGCTATTGGCACTGCGCACTTATGCACACGCTGGCCACTTATCACGACGAGCATGGGCCGTTCGAAGACAACGCACGTTACGTTAAGCGCAGGTTTGACAAAACTCTGCGCCTGCTATCGGATTCGACTGTTCGACTGTCGAGGACCATGTCGGACACGTGCACTGTATCTCGCCACAAACGAAAAAAAAGAAAGATAGGTTTTGTAGTCGAAATATCTGCGGCAGATAATGATGACACGAACGTGAATCTTCAGACGACGCAAGAGTTCTTGCCCAACGAAATGAATCCTAGCATAGGCGACATAATATGCGGTCTTAAGTGTAGCCGACTAACGTGAATGTTTGGGCGAGTCGGTAGTTCATCGTCAAGAAAATTTCAACAGCGCGGGAGAGCTCACACGGACAGGCGCTGACTTTCAATTAATTTTTTACTCAGAAAAGACGCATATCAAATATGCAATCAAACTGAGGTAATCTACAAAATCGAAAATGTGCTCACTAGAGAAATTGCAGAGGCGGCCCACATTGCACGTGAACACGTGCGTAATTAGTGAGAACACGGGTGTAATTCGAAGTTCATCAGTTCGCATCGCACCGACGGAAAGGGTGATTTTTCGGCCACTTTAATTCACTCCACTTAACATTATAGTCATTACGCTACAGTGAAAGACACTTATTAGCCCCTATGATTTTATGGCCTAATTGTATTTTGGATTCGCATGGGTGTGCCTAACATAGAAACCAGCCCCTCGAAAAATTCCCCTAGTTTCTTTCATACTTCATGCATGTATTACAGGCAATTTTTACATGACTAGTGTTCTGCACATGTTTGCTGTGCGTAAAAAAAGGCAGTTGAGAAATAAAACGAACAGATGAAAACATTCGGCAGATCCCAAGCCTCGTGAGAAAGGGATTCGTGCGAAGCAGTGTGTGAGTAGTTCTATGTAGCATATCTTTTTGGCTTTGAGCCAAGCATTACAACGTGGATTGATGAAAAAATCCGTAAACAGGGCCTCGGTGCTCGAGCCGACATTTCGACAAGTGGATGTGTCTTATTCAAGGCTGGAACTGATTTCCTTAGCTATCGTGTGTATATGCTTCGTGTCCTCTCCAGAATGGGGGTGGGAGAGGGGGAGGGTGGGAAGGCCGCCTTGACGAACTGTGTGTGTCATAAGGAAGGCGAAAAAAAAAGAACGAAAAGCGGGGGAGGGGGGGGAAGAGGCGGGAGAGGGGAGGGCGTAAGTTTCGCTGAATGATTGTTAGTGGAAGCACGAGGCATTTTAGCAATGGCAGGTTCGAAATTCCTAGAAGGCCAATTCCTCGAAGACCAGAACTAGATATTCCTAGAAGACCAGAACAGAATAGCGTCTTTGCAGCTAACCAAGCAATGTTTTATTGTTTCTGGCACATCACATATACGGCAGCTAACAGAAGAAACAAAAATACCTTTTCTTTTTAACCATGTGTTTACCGGCAGTGTTTCAGAGTGGAGTTTATAGAAAAACGTTTTTGAGGTCTTTGACTTTTGAGCCCATGCGTCGTGAGATTTTCAGGCCAATTAGTGAGGCTGGGTTGGGATTACTAGATCCTTATCCATGACAGGCAGTTTCACGGTTCTTCTTTTTTCGAGACAATTCCCAGCCCGTAATTCGTTCATTCTTGCAGGTTACACTTGTTGATTGTTTGCCAGGCTTAGTTGTTTCATCAAACTTCTCCGAACGCTTGTGTTTGTGGGGATTCATGGAGGAAGTTTACCTCGCAGTTCGGTTCCTTAAAGCTCGCTTTTTCATGGAGTACCTGTACACAGTCTCGCGCAAGGTACTATATAAGCATTCACTAACTATGATCTTCCCGCCTCCGTTGTACCGTTCATTGTACTCCGATCTTTCAGGCTACGATGTGTTGAAACGTGTGCGCAAAATGTGTATTAAAAGCCATCCCGGTGCTTGAAACTGCTTCGCAAAAAGACTCTTCCTAGGCTTCATGTCAGGAAGGAAGCACATTAAGATATGTATTGTAGCGTGGCAGAAGAGTAAAACAACAACCAGGCGTCACACAACGCGAAATCTGTAACCAGATGTCACACAATGCGAATTGCGCAACGAGTGGGTTGTTGAATGCCTCCAAACCATTGCAAAGGGCTCCGCCATAATTCTTCATCGTGATCAGCCGCACCATCAACAAAGTGCACATAATGCCTTACAGGTGTTTAGCGGGTACTACGGTTCTCCCCAGAATTACGAAAAATGGCATAGTGGCTGCTTCCCTACTTCACAAAAATTATGATGATTTATAGCGTAGTGTGTTTCTCGCAATTCCAGTTCTATTAGTTTCCAAGGAAGCCCATAAGGCCCCCATGTTCCATTTCCTCAGGGTCACAATCAAGTTCTTTCCCTGTCTCTCTCTTTCTCACGCTAACGTATGTTACGTAGTGTGGTGCGAGGGTAATGTAAGGCCGGGCGTCGCACAATGCGAATTACGTAAATAGTGGGTCGTTCAAAGCTTCCAATCCACTATCAAGGGCTCAACCATAATTATTCATCGTCATCAGCCATCGCATCAGCAAAGTGCACACAATGTCTTATAGATGGTAGTTGGCTTCTCCGCAGAATGAAGAATAATGGCGTAGTGGGTACTTCCCAACTTCATAAAAATAATGATTTGTGGCGTGGTGGGTACATTGCTAGTGTACTCGCCCCAAGGGAGTTTCCAAAGCAGTTTCCAGACCTGGCATGGCTCTGTGGTGGAATACCTACCTGAAGACCTGATCACGCAGACTGCTTGGGTTCGATTTCTGCTGGAATCCTCATTTTCATTCTTTGCATTCGTCGGGTCAGCGCTTGCGATGTCGGTTTTTACCAATGGCTGTTGTCACCGTTCTTTGGTAGGTATAAACTATCAATCACCTGTGGCGCATACCCGTATACCACGGGCCGAGGTAGACGGGTATGTGGCGTACCTGTGTGGAGGAAAGGGTTTGACGACGTAGGCGACAGGAATTTTACAATATTCATGTCATGATCAGACAGTCATATTCGTCAAGTCCTCTCACGCTCGTTCGCTAATTTTGGTCTACACCAAGCTAAGGAGGTGATGAGGAGAGCACCCAGATGTAGTCGCCTAGATAGATAGATAGATAGATAGATAGATAGATAGATAGATAGATAGATAGATAGATAGATAGATAGATAGATAGATAGGTAGATAGATAGAAAGGATCAAAATGCCAAAGATTCGTTTAGAAATGCTTCGCATTTAAAGCATGCTTGTGGCACAAGAAAATCCACGGTATACAAAACAGAGTAGGACGCGTCCTGTGGAGGCAGCTGATGGTTGAGTATGATGAGCGATGGCGCTACGGAGGCATAGTTCCTTTGACTTTGTGTTAACCTTGCGAAACGAGCAGCTAGGTTACATATTTATGATTGAAGCGGCAGCACCAGTGTCCACAAGCGCCGGCGTATGAAAGCCGTCGACACAAAACTTCGCTGAGGTTTGCCGGAGAAATGCGGGCACGTGGTTCTTTCACCAACAATGTAATTGGTGCCTCGGGAACACCGGAACCTCTGTTTCCACGCCCGAACGGCGGGGTCAATGGCGCATAAGTGACAGGGAGCGACATTGGGGAGATGTAGATCGGCGGCTAACTGAGGACAGCCGCTCGGTTGAAGAAGATTCTTGTAGCCATGCTGTCACGTTACACCGTCAATGGTCGTACTGACATTGCCGCATGGTATATCTGTTTGAACTGGAGAGCGGCGTCGATAAACTTTGCACATGTCCTGCATAACCGCAAAAATAGCAGATGGGACAGTTGTCTGCAGTGTGGCAGAAATTAGGGAACATATTCATTGGTAGGCTTAACAGAATTGATGGCGGCCGGAGAGGTGCCGGTGAGGAAGGAAAAGTTGATTGGTAGGGTGCAATGGCAGTGACGACCTGCGCGTACGCCAAGGGCGCAGGCTCCAGACACGGTGAGCGAGCGAAAGACAAAGCTTATGTCAAGCCTCTCCTCTGCTTCGTCTTTTGCGCTGTCGTCCTGTATCATGATAAAGCAACAAGCCCAAACAGTTACCCTCTTCCTGTACAACATGTCGTATGGCTGTGATCATATGGTGTGTCTGTGCTGATTCGGGCGTGCTCGATAATATGGAGACCCGCCGGGCGAGTTCCTCATACACAAACAGCTTTATCTGAGCCAAGCTCCCTCAGGTTTAACTGAGTTTTGTTATTCTTTGTACATCTATGGGATAATCATGTAACCGGAAAATTAAGAATGTGAGAGCTTCAAATTTAGAACTTGGAGTGAAAATGCCAGTATGTTCAATTCTAATGATCTGATTTGAGACATGCGCTTTAATTCCTAACCAATGTTCACACTTAAGCAGTCCCATTGCTTTTGAACAAAATTACCTGTGGTCTGTGAAAGCTTTGCCGATGAACGAGATAGGAGTCTGGGTCAGTGACACAAGCTTCTCCGCACTGCCCGTAGTTGTGAAAAGTTCCGACGATATATAACTTGGCTCTGGCGATATAAAGCACCGACGACATAAAACCGGCGGATAGCGTGTGAAACGCGAGTTGTTGGAGTGCCAGACAGGCTATTCGCAATGCCCATTGACTGTAGCGCCGCCAAGCGGAATCCAGGAGCGTCATCTCGAGGAGGGTTAGTAGACAACAAAATGTCAACACTACGCAGTCACTCCCTTTCGGCTGTGCTAGCCTCAGTGTCAACGCGTTGGCAAGAAAGGAACACTACGACTTTGCATATTCTCTGCATCAGTGAAGAAACCGGGACCTCTGTGACACGAGAAATCTGATTCGTTCTTGCGAGACGCGAAGTTTTCGTGAAAATACGGGGCAACTCGCGCTTTCAATGCTAGCCCAGAGCGTACACATACTATCAGCTTCGCGAGGTTTCTGTAGCCACGCAGATTAGTTAAATGTTATCGTCTGACATATTCAGTTGAAGCTCACCCTGTTTTACTTGCATATAGCATTCGTTAGTGCTTCTAGTAGTGCATGAGTTCCATACCACTGTGCGCGGGAGGTCTCGCGGTCTCGCGATGTGCTCTTGCATACGTGAGCGATCTCAAGTTGGCGATACATTAAAATAAGGCCTCTATCCTTTGTCACCAAAGCGCTGTTACGAATCGGGCGAGCGACGTTTCGATCACTCGAGGACGCGTCTGCTCGACGCCTTTCGTGGAGCGAACGCTTTCCACGCCGTCTTTCGCCAGTGTGCTGGGTTTCATAGCCACCGCTGCGCCGCTTGGTTTTGTACGTTTGTTGATAGCTGGCAGCACACTGCAAGCGATTTGCTTGTTGACTTGTCTGAGAGCAAAATGTTCTCCGCACCCAGACGTCTCCCTAATGGCAAACGTGGTGACGCGGAGTGGTCGATGTCGTTCGGTGGAGGAAATTCTTAAGATTGATTTCAGCAGTGATGTTGAAAGAAACTATCTTGACGACGAGGATTTTTAACTGGACGCAGAAGACTGTGAAAGCACCGAGAGTGACAGCGATGATGAACCATCAGCTGCTAACTCAAGAGGAGCGAGTTGCACTTCACGTCCCCTCGTGCGTTAATGTGCTTTCACGCTCGTAAGTCACTTTGATTGTATTTAATGTATAATATCCTTGAGCGAGATCAAAATAAAAGCATAGTTTCTCTTGTGCTTTGCATGTATCACAATTATTGTGGATGTTATGGTGCGCCGCATGCCGCCAACACGCTCGGGCTCTACCAGCGAAGCGAAATGGTTAGAGCGATGGAACGTGCAGTCACGGCCAGAATCCACGCCTCTCTGCTAACTTCTTCGACGTTGAGAAAAGCATACGTGTGCATTCTTTTCGATATTCACGTTTCGATCGTGCTGATCGAACCTGCAACATGCGAGTGAAGTGAATTGCACACGGCTAGAGTGTGACACAAGCGCTACTGAATGGGATGTTAAATGCTTTTGTTTCGTTGAAGACGTAACTCCGCCTTCCCGACTGCGCAAGTAATGACGACGGCGTATTATGTTTGCAAACCATCACCACGTTAAACGTGTGGTCCCGTGCAGCAGCGACGGCGCTACTCGCTGGCGGCCTGCTACTGCGGCAAATCTGTCAGGCAGACTCGGTACGTACTACCTCGTAGTGCCGTTCTGCTCATACTTCAGTTCTAGTTCATGCAGTTGTAGACGTCCAGGGCGTTGGTTGCGCGATGATATTGCGTGTTCACAAGTAAAGAGAGACAAAGGCACGTCTACAATAAGAACTCGTATATTTAAGCAAAAGCGCTGCGAGGCGAACGAGGCAGCAGCGACGGGGCGACTGGCGTAGCTTCGGCCCGGCGGCTGTGTTTACAACACCCGGCCGACCCGGCCGCCGTAACTCGAGTTCCCAGGTCACTCTCCGTGACCGCACAGTAAACACAACACGATGCGAACGTGGACTCCGAGCGCTGAGCACGCTCGCTCGGCGCGGTTGCTATACAGTTTTACGTAGCACGCACAGGATTTCGCAAAGCATCGTTATGCATGGTAACGGAGCTGAAATATAAACTTTCACACCGCAGCAAATAATTAGGTGGCGAGTACTTAGCACTTTCCACGGTTTGGGACAGCTCATGACTTCATCCGATGAAAGTAGCACGGGCCGTACGTCCGCACGTCCTATCTGTTCCTATGCTAACAAACGGGTTGACCCTCCTCCTGGCGCCATCTTGAAAAGCACGGCGCGCCACCTATAGTTCGTGGGCGTTGCGAATATAAACGCCGCATGCCACGAATATTCGCACTGCTTCACAGCCATAATGACTAGCACAGGCGACGAAAATACCAATTCAACGGCAGAGAGGTAACTCAGGTTGCTTGTATTAGCTAACCGAGAGAGGGTGTCCACGTCGGTGTGCTTACGGCCAGTTCGATAATGACGCACCTGTCGAAGTCTTGTAGCCGTACAAACCATCTGGCAAGGTGTCCAGTTCAACATTTTAACGCCGATCGCCGACATAGAGCGCGGAGATCTTTAACGACGTCCAAGGGGCAGCGGTGTGCTTATGGTCGAATGTTTACAAAGGCGCAGAAATATTTACAAGAGCGAAGTGCTTGTTTTCGTTGACAGCGTTGTTGAATTCTGCTTTCATTGATGCACAGCTGCAGCAGGCGTGCTCAAAACTTCCACTTTATTGTTGTGCCAGCAGTGCACCAAGTCCTCCACCGCTGGCGTCCATGTGGACTTCCGTGGGGGCCGTGGGGCAAAAATTGTGCGGAACGGGAGGCAAAGTGAACAAAACGACGCATTGTTTCAACTGCATCGCCACGACATGCGGTCCAAGAAGAAAGACATCTATCGCTTCGGAGTAGCTGAGTCCACGGAGCCATTATAGAAGTGAAATTCCGAAGAAAACGACGAAAGAGTAGAGCCCGATAAGGGCTCGGGATCCTTCAGAGACACATTTGGGAACTCGGTCACGTACAAAGTTTGGAAGCTGCGTGTAGCATGCCATCTTTGGATAATTTGTGTCCGAGTATTACGAGCTGCGCGGCTCCTATAAAACATTTCTCGAAGTTGGCACTTCTGCACGGTATCTGTACCGTATCTGTACCGTATTCAACGAGGCTTGTTGGATACGGTATAGATAATAGAGAAAATACGGAGAAAAGATGACGAGGTCGGCAAGGGAACATAGTCATCTCTTGCATTTTAGCCGACGAAGGAGATCATCCATCATTCATACGAAGGAGGCAGGTGAATAGCAAAGCCCCAATGGCATAACGTCTTTGGGCAATCACCGGAGCCATTGACATTTGCCTGAGTGTAAATCGATCGAGGAAAAATATTCCGCACCTTGGAAACAATAATATGCGTCGTCGAACCGCGGTATAGGGTAGACGTCTTTACCAGTTATCTTAGTAACAATGACATTGAATAGCTCGTTTCGCAGAAATTCCGGAGTCGGTATCGGCGTCGTTGGTTGTGAGAGAAAAACCAGCGTTGTCCGTGAGCGAAAATTAAAGAGAGATGAAAAAAAAGAAATAATAAAAGGCTAGGCTCGCATAGAAATGGAACCCACAACTTCTGCGTGGCAAGCAGGTGTTCTGCCCCACAGAGCCGCCCGTGATTGCAAGTGTCTTGAAAAAAAAAAAAAAAACCTTAAAAGAATGTCATGCAGTGCGACGAGTGTCCTTAACGCATCTAATATTGCCTGGCAATGGCATAAAATCGCAACGGGCGCCAAAATTTGTGATTTGCGCAGTGATGGGCTGCTTTGAAGGCCCACCAATTACAAAACGCAAATGCATAATCAGTCATCATTATCAGCAACAATATCAACAAAGTGTGGAGGTGTGCGCGTTGCCTGACGGGCGCGTTGTGGGTGCTTCGCCAAATCGAAAAAGGAAGGATTATTTCGTAGTGGGCACTCAACAGCACTTGTACTTGGCATTCTAGGATAGTTTGAAACATCCAAATTGACGAGCACAGACGTTGCATTGTTTGCAACATGGTTGAGGTGTCCACCGATAAGCGAAGACAGACAAGCGATTGAGAAGGCGAGGAGAACGGGGTCCGACTGCGCTCTGACATTGTACTCTTAAAGGTGAAGCCGAAGCCTACACCAAGTCTTTAAAGGGACTGTCTACCGTTCGGAAAAATTTTTCTGACTTGTGGTGCGATTGAGAAGATCATTTGTCACATCGGCGGCAACGAGCATGCTTTTGCCCTATCAAAAGAAATTATATTATTATTTGATGTTGAAAATCGTGAAAGAATGACAGCTAACGTCACCCAATGGCGATGCGGTTCAATCTGCTGGTAGGACAAGAAATCCTCGCAGGTAGACTCATTTTGCTTAAAAACAAAGAAGTATAACTTGAAATTGTATTTTACGCACTGGAGGCACCTTTCGGTTGAGCCAGAGAGTAATTTTTTTTTTCACGCATCCAAAAACGCCAGACCTGCGCTGGAACCGCAGCACAGTCACAGCGAAAGCTGGAAGAGCGGCTTTTCTAGAGCCCGTTGTAAGCTCTCTTGGGGCTACTAATACAAGTACACTAGCAAGGTACCCACTACGCCATAAATCACAATGTTTGTGAAGTTGGGAAGCACCTACTAAGCCAATCTTCGTCATTCTGCGGAGAAGCCAGGCACCAGCTACACGTCTGTAAGGCATTATGTGCACTTTGTTGACGCGATGACTGATGACGATGAAGAATTATGGCTGAGCCCTTTGTAATGGGTTGGATGATTTAAACGGCCCCCCAGTTATGTCATTTGCATTGGGTGACGCCCAGTCGTTATTTCCCTCTCCCGCCATGCTGTATAACATACGTTGACGTGGGAGACAGGGGGGGGGGGGAGCGAATAACCTTACTGAGACCCCGAGGAAATGAATCATGCGCTTATGGGCTTCCTTGGCAACCAATACAAGTGCACTTGCGAGGAACCCACTACGCTATACATCACTGTAATTTTTTAAAAGTAGGGAAGCAGGTAATATGCCATTTTTCGTCATTCTACAGAGAGCCGTGGTACCTGCTAAACGCATGTAAGGCATTATGCGCACTTTGTTGATGCTGTGCCTGATAACGATGAAGAATTATGGCGGAGCCCTTTGCAATGGGTTGGAAGCATTCAACAACCTACTCGTTGCGCAATTCGCATTGCGTGACGCCTGGTTACAGAATGCGCGATGTGCGACGTTTGGTGTTTATTTTACTCTTCTACCATGCTATATTGCATATGTTAATGTGGTTCCTTCTCGACATGAAGCCTGTTTAGGACCTTTTTGCAAAGCAGTTTCAAGCACCGGCAAGGCTCAGAGGTTCAATACTGCTCTCCCACGCAGAGGGCCCAGGCTCGAACCTCGTTCCATCCTGGAATTTTAGGGGCGAAGCTCCTTATGCCGTGGGTCTGTCCATCCTCCGTTTGTTTCTAGCGTTGTAGTAGCCACCTCTAGCTCGTGACAAGCGCGCGTTCTGGTATGCAGTAGAAGAAGAAGACGACGTTGACGAGTGAGACTCTCGTGCGTGCGCGCCTGTGTGGCATTCTTTCTTCTTTACTGCGCGCGTTCTGGTACGCAGTAGAAGAAGAAGACGACGTTGACGAGTGACACTCTCGTGCGTGTTCGCCTGTGTGGCGTTCTTTCTTCTTTACTACGTCTCGTGTTTTCAACGACACCCGAAGACAAAATTTCAGAAGTAACGCGCCATGAGGCTCCCTCTTGGCACGCTTTCTCTTTTGCTCGGAGTCGCCAGATGGAAGACAAGGCTGCGGAACGGAGGGCACGGAAGGCGGCGGCAGTGCGCGCTCGCAGACAGAATCCTGAGGTGAGAGCCCGCGAGGCCGAAGCTGCACGTCGACGCCGCGAAGCAGATTCCGCCGTTCGAGCCCGCGAGGCCGAAGCTGCTCGACAAGCTGCACGGCTGCGGCGCGAATTGTATCTTCAAAATGTGAAGGACCGTGAAGCGGCGAGAACGCGCGCGTACCGGCAGACAGAGCCGGAGGCTGTACGAGCACGTGAAGTGGCTGCAAGACGCATCATGCGGGCTCTGCCCGAAGGCGCCGACGCGCGCTTCCAGCGGGACTTCCTTGATAACAGTTTCGGCCATAGTTGCGGTGTGTGCAACAGATTGTGGTTCTCAAACAATCTAGTCACAATATCTTCCATCAAGAAGGACCACGCTCGCGCCAATGGCATCGCCGTGCTGCAGCGCGAGTTCGCTTCGCCCCACTCATCATCAGTTCACCACGTGGATATGCTGTGATTTTTTTTCTTTAATACCCCCATTAGCACTGGTCGTCAAGATATCTCGCGCTAAAGATGGAACCTGGAATACCTTACCTTTAACCCCTGCACCAGTTGCAGTGACACCTTCAGTACCTGCTTCGAACGCGGCTTGTCCCTAGTATAGCTTCAGCCCCTGATGAGGGCGCATACTCGGCACACAATACAAACGGTTGAGCAATTACTACCAGTTGGGATGTGACAACTCAACTGTTGAATATCGTGTTGTTCATGACGGACACGGTACTTGTGTGGTATCACATGCATGATGACACCCTCACGGCGTGGTGTCTGAAATAAAGGGGGGTTTCAGGGACTGTGTAGCGAAGAGGAAGCAATGTGAAAAAACGCTACCACAAAAAGCCCTAGACCCAGGTGAGACGTGCATCACATATAATGTAGCTATATATAAGCTCTGCAAGACTATCAACTAGGGGCTCCGGGGGGGGGGGGGGGGTTAAACCATACTTTATGTATGTTCGTGCGTGCGTTTGTATGTGTGCGTGTATATATACGCAAGTAAAATTGAAAAATTTGGGGGGGGTTTGAATCCCCCCCCCTGGCTGCGCCCCTGCTATCAACCCTCCCTTGTCTTAGAAGGACAAGGTCGGCCACCTGTTAAAAGAAGTTACCGAGGACGCATTCCATTCCTCATTGACAAAGAAAGGCTCGGCAGAGCAGTCGACGTCATACTGCACTGTAGTACATTTCAGGCCCTTCAGATGCGGCGTATCGCTCCAAATTTTTTTCGGATACCAAACCTATAACCACCGCTGCGAGTATTCACGACTGTACGTACTTCGACCTCGCGTCAGTACGGGAGAACGCACGTGAAGAGCTCGCCCGACGCCTCATAAGATGCACCAATGCCGGATCCCTCTCACCAAGCCTCCTACAGATCATTACCAAGGCCATAGCGCAAACACAACTAAATATAAGGTGCGAGTACCGCAGCAGTTATCCTTGTCGGCCGGCTGCCACCTACTAGGTCCCGAACGAAAACACGGGGTTCCTAACAATGTTTGTGCTCGTGTAGTGCCAGTTGTGACAGTGCTTGTCTAACGGCTTCGCTGTACACCTAATGTCACAGGACGCAATGGAGGGGGGAGTTTCTTTCGAGAAACCGGAACCAAGAAAAGGAATTTATAATGACTGCTGTCGCAGCTGTAGACCAGCAACACTCAATCCACGCTGAGCACTTATATCCAGAAAATGTCACTCGTCATGTGTTGAAGCAAGTTTTCAGTGAAACGTTTGAATAGTTCTGAAAAATCAAGAAGCAAAGTCGCCACTCGTGAATCTGTGTAGGAGAATCGCGGCTCGCTTGCTACGTAGGTTCAATCTCAAGCCAAATGACAGATATTGGCATTTATTTATTTATTTATTTATTTATTTATTTATTTATTTATTTATTTATTTATTTATTTATTTATTCCAAATGCCCAACGAAACCTGTCAACTGGTATTCACAAGAAGAGTGCGTGAAACAAGTTACTTCATCTTAAGAAAGGCAGCTTCGCATTAGAGCTGCCAAGACTCAAGGAAGTGCGGAGATGGGCGGCCTTCTCTGTTTCTCTTCATTTTTCTCTTTCTTCTTCCTCGCTGGCGTTTCTCTCTTCTCTGTGTTTTTAGGCCTTTTTCGTCTGTGCTTATTTCTATTTCTTTCTTTCTCTATCTATTTCTCGCTTTCTCTTTCTTTTTATCTCTTTCTCTCTCTCTATTTCCTTCTTTCTCTATTTTTCCATTCCTAGTTCTCTTTATCTTTCTTCCTCTATTTATTTCGTTCTTTCTCTATCTATTTCTCGCTTCCTCTTTCTTTTTATCTCTTCCTTGATTTCTTTTAGTATTTATCGCTTCCTCTCTCGTTTTACGTCTCTCTCTTTCTTTCTTTCTTTCTTTCTCTATCTATTTCGTTCTTTCTCTATCTATTTCTCGCTTGGTCTTCTTTGTATCTCTTTCTTGATTTCTTTCTGTATTTATCGCTTGCTGTTTCTTTTTATCGATTTTTCTATTTCTTTCCTTCTCTGTCTATTTCTCTCTTCCTCTTTCTTTTTATCTCTTTCTCTGTTTCTTTTTCTTTCTTTCTCTATCCACTTCTCGCTTCCTCTTTCTTTTAACATTTTTATTTCTCTCTATTTCGTTCTTTCTCTTTCTTTTTCTTGCTTCCCCTTTCTTTCTATCTCTTTCTCTATTTCTTTCTTTCTCTACCAATTTCTCACTTTCACTTTCTTTTTATCTCTTTCCTGATTTATTTCTGTATCGCTATCTCTTTCTCCCTCTGTATTTCCTTCTCTTTCTATCTCTTTCTGTATGTGTTCCCATTCTTTCTCTCTATTTCTCTTGCTCTTTCTTCCTATCTCGCTCTTTCCCTCCCTCTGCTTATCTCTATGTACTCGTTCTCTCGGCCATCGGCATTGCAGCATACTACGTCGGAAAAATCGTCACACGCGTTCTGGGAGCGAAGCAGCAGATGATGAAGAGAGCGAGTGCCGGTTTTTGACGACGGTAGTTTTCTGCTCGCACGACCCGGTGCCACGAAAAGCTTGAAGAACTCCCCTCTTAAAATGTAGGTTAACTGCTGCTTCGAGCGCCACATGTTCGACATGAAGGTTGATATTTCAGGGAAGACGGCAGAAGGTGCGTGGCGCCGTGGCAACAGGGCGGGTACACCGCTTTAACAAGGCTGACACATTTAGAAGTGTGATCAACAGGAGTGGTAGGAAGCGCAGTTAGGCACAACAATACAAAATTTATCACGCCGCGCAAGCCTTGCATCTTCGCGGCGTACCCGAGGAATTCGTGATTGCAAAGGCATTTCGTCCTTTAGGTTTCTCGCGTAAATAGGGAGTAAAAATAGTGTGCGAATATAGCGGCACGGTTCCATGTTCATTCAACGAGGTTGCTAAGGATGGGTTCAACAGGATCCCGAATAGTGGAACTTGTAATTTCGGTGTTGTGTATGATGAAGTAGGTTTACACAAGAGAAGGTATGCGTTAGATTTTGCTAGATGCAACGAAAATGTAGTTAGCCTCGTTAATAATCTCGATTAAAGGCAAACGCCCAGTTAGGTCGTCGGGGGTGGTAATCCATCGAAAACTGTTGTGTAAGGTGTGAAGTGCCAAACCGACACTGTGAGTATGAGTCAGGTCGTATTGGGTGACTGCAGGAAAATTGCGAAAAACTCGACTTCTTTATATACAATCCACATGTATGTCTCTACACATGGGGCGCCAGACCAGGGAGTTGAACACACGTCCTCGGGCTTAAGTGCACAACATAAACTTAAACGCCGGCCAGAAATGCCTATGAACTGGGGGCATACCGCGAATGGATGTGTTGCAGTTAAAACAGGATTTGTATAGTTGGCACTCATCCCGCGTATGAAAAAAAGAAACGAAATGGGTGTCGTTAGTAATGATTAGCATTAACAATTCATCGCGCTATTTTTTTAAGCTTTAGTGATTTGTTTTGAGTGCCAGGTCGTCCGTTAGTTACTCTCTGACGCAGTTATTCCGTCATATGCTTAAATATTACTCGGCTGGTCGTGAAAGTAACCTATAAAAGTTGTTTGGGCCCAAGAAAATACCTTATGGTACGCGACATAAACTTATAGAAAAACTGAAAATACCATGAATTTATTGCATTAATCTTTATAGTTAGTAAGGGAAATCTTACCTGAGACAAAGTTGTCGCGAGAGATTTACCAGCAAGCCTCCATGTTTGAGAAGACGGTGTTAACGGCTATCTTTCGTGCAATGTTAGCTTGAAGTTCACGAAGAAAATGCCGAGTTGACAAGATTTTTGAAATCCAAGCAGACTCTTATTAGAAAAACGCGAAAATTCAGCGGAATTAGGGCAATCGACCGCATGATTGCAAAGGCATGCCGCACCGTTTTTCAAAAAAAAAACAAAAAAAAACAGATAAATTTAGGGCTATTTGCTGAGAGCTTTCTTAGGAACTGTAGCAATTGTACATGCCTATATTCCAGTTGCGAAGAAATGTGCGGAGACTAGGTACACGGGAACCCTAACGCTACTTGGCCGCGCTGGCACGTTTTACGATAAACGGCCACGAGGCGCCACGCAACTGTAACCGCATTTCAACCTCATTGTTGGATTGTATCACTCCTACGTTTGAGATTTCTTCATATCCCGAAGATCTTCGCATGGAGCGTCATAGCCAACTTTACATTCGAGCGCGTTTTAAAGGTTATCGCGCGAGCGTCGACCAAGAACTACAACAGCGCCACGAACCAGAATTCTCTTTCGAGGAGAGGGAGGTATCGGGAGAGCTTCACTGACTCTTTATGTTGTTCCTTAAGCTGCGATCACTCCTGTTTAACGAAGGCACATTTTCATTTCTTTTTTTTTTATGACAACGCGATATTTTTTTTTTTCAACTTAGCAAGCCGTCTAAACGAAGCAGCGCCAAGCATGGGCTTTGCTAGGTGTTACCCAGCAATCTTTTTACTTTCCGTGGAGATAACCGCCAACGAAGAATACAATTGATCGCAACGACTGCAAAGCTTAAAATAACGATTAAGGAGGTAGAGTTCGTCATAGGGGCGATTGTCGTAGCATGGAAGAGCCAAAACGGGCGAGAAGAATGGGTGTTCTCGATTTTCACTGTTCCGAAGTGCAGCTAGGCCTCTGGGATGCTAGGCCGTTCGACGCTCGCGCGATAGCCTTCATATCGTGCTCGACTGTACTCCCACACGCGACGTCTCAAGTGCACCATACGCGGAACTGAAATTGCCCGTTTTTTTTTTTCAGGGTAGCTGTATATGGCCAGGTGAAACAAATATTTATCTGTCTTATGTGCGCGAAAACTCCTGGCGCCTATGTACCACAGCAAGTGGGCAAGCCCCACTACTTCCCACTGGTCCACTAGAAGCGAAGTGAACACGCTGGCGGCAAACATTGTCTCATGTGTCTCGCGTGTAGAGAGAGCTTTTCTACAAATGTGCCCGAAAATTCTCAAAAATAGGGGAAATGAAATATTTCCTTCGCAGTTAGGGCTCTCATTCTTCCATTTCATCCGACCGTCTGTCACGATTAATTAAAATGTTAATTACTGCACCTCACTTATTTACTGCCGTCATTCATGGCCCCCGCTGTACTAAGATGTCTGCCGACCCAGGAAAAGTATTGGTGAGTGCAATGAGCAAATACCCCATTTCCGTAATATTTGAGGCTTTTCGGACACATATCTTGAACCACCCTGTATTACGACAAAGCAGTGACACTAGCGTCCAAAATATTTTTTTACAGATAATATTTGCCCTAGGAGAGATGTACTTTACAATGCAGTAAAAATAATGAAATAAAATTCTCTCATGCTAAATATTCGACGTAATGTCAAAGTAACGTCGATGCGTAATGAAACGCTGAATTCTGCGGCGTTCAGGAAGCCCAGAATTTTCGTTGAAGAATATCAAGGCACTTGGTGACATTGACTGACACGAATATGTCGTAAAGGCGTGTCTGCGCATGTTATGGACCGGTTCGTGCAATGCATACGCACTGCAGTGCAAAACAAGCAACTTTATTTTATCCTGTTCATTGTAGTCAGCATAGGGTCATGATACCAACACAGATAGCGTTTGGTCTGATGCAGCTCTGTTTGAAAACAGGGTAAGTGAAAGCCCCACATAAATCCCAGAACACTTTGTCACATTCGTGCGTTTTCCCAGTCATTGAGTGCCAGGTGTGTTGCTCACAATCGCCTTCTGCAAAAAAGAAAATACACAAATTATGCTTAGTTTTTGAACTTCTACGAACGGTCACTTATGCTTTCCATAACTTTGGTGGGCTGTTGCCTAACTTCTTTCAAGCCGCCTGTTATTTGGTGCGAATGTGGGCAACAAGACGAAATGCAACCAATAAAAGTTAACATGGCCGCCTGTATAGCTGGCAATCAAGAGAAGTTTAGTGTTTAAATTCGACGAATATGAAGTCATACACTTGTTAATAAGTGGTTAGATATGCTACAAACTATTCCTACAGCGCTAGCGGCACAAAAATGAATACGGTGTGAATGACACATTTCGTGAATTTTCGCTCGCGTATTGTTCCGCCCGCCGTTGCGGCTTTATTCTGTGCAAGCTAGCAAGGACAAAGCTGGGTGTGATAGGGAGCCTGTGTTTTGGCAAGCCGTATTTGCGGAATATGTTCACTTTGGGGAGTTTAGTGATCTGCTTCAGCCCTAATACAAATTGCGCTGACAGCTATGAGAAGCATCGTCGCAGCTTAACAGGTAAGATGTGCTCGTAAACAGGGTGACTCGCGTTCGATTCTCGGAGAAGGCGGCGGCAGTTTGACGTGAGAAAGTCAAGTACACCCGTGTATTCATATACAGGGTGTTTCAATAAATGTGTCCGAATATCATGAACAATCAATAAAATGGGATAATTTCTCGCTCTCTTCACAATTGTTTTTTCGGTAGAGGCAGGCATCCTAAGGTGGTCAAATACATCGTTTAGAAAAGTATTTAAGAAAGTGAAATAATTAACTTTATTTATTGGGGGTAGGTGATTATGTAAAACAGGAGAATTGAAGTTCTTCATGCGAAGAACTCATTGAAGCTTTTAGGTATAGAAAAGGCGGCCTCAAGGAATTAATGTGGCGTAACAAACTCGACCGTAAAACAGAAAGCGAAATATGAGCGCAACTGTCATATTCATTTGATGCGTCCAGAATGATTAAAGCTTCGTTATATCAGCCAACAACCGATTTCGTTGTGTGGTTGTGCGGGCTGCGCTTGCGATTATAGTGCGCATGCCGCGAGTACGTTAGCGAACCCGGATTAACTACACCTCTGTAATCGTTGTCTTGAACAGTTAGGTCATTCTGGCCGTCTGCTTGGTGCGCTCATCGGTGCTTCGGTTTCCGTTTCGCTGTCAAAATTGGTTGAATGATTTTTAGATTCAGGGCGGGGGAATCAAAATCTCGCTCTCTTCAGCAGTTGCGTTTGAAACACTGCAACATAATAATACCAGATCGTAGGCGGTTCTCTACAGAGAGTGGCTTGATAGAGAGGCTTTTACCTAATAAAAAAATTATCGTGTGAAGGCGAAACAACCGTGTGAACATTCAAAAGCATACGGTAAGATAGCGTTCGGCACGCTCATGAAATGAAACGCTGCAATCTAGCGAATCGGGATAGACTGCTGCCTGTGCGATTACGGCTGGATTATTTCGTAATGAAACCGGCGTTAAATGAAGCGTTCTTCTCAAATTATAATATTTAAGAGTTATCTCTTGTGTCAAAATAATTTTCCAAGGGGAACCAAGGTGAGTATCTTTATTGAAATATAAATATTTCCGACATGCATGCCAGTGATTTCCCTACACCCCCCCCCCCTTGTCTTAAAGCACACCTTTTATTCATAACGAGTATTTTTTGGTTGATATGCGCGACGGAAAATGTGTAATAGCGCCGTGTGTGTAGTAACACAATAATGTGCAGCAACAAATTATCCTTAGCTGCCCCTGGGGCCGAATTCACAAAGCTTTCTCTTGCCTACGCAATTTCTTAGCCAAGAATTATCGTATCTCGAAGGAATACGATAACAATCGTACGAATTTAACTTATTCGCTGCTTTTGAGGGCAAGGAGGCAAAGCGAAAGCCGATGAAACGACAAGGAGTGAAAGAAGTGCGCGCAGATGATAGCAAGGCAGCACGCGAAACGTCTAAGCATCGAGGGTACACAACGATAGCGAATGTATATTCGCTGCATCTCAGCTTCCGGTTCCGGGTGTATGCTAAAGCGTTTACGCGCTGTCGCGTTGCAGCAGACGTCCTCGGGTCTTGCGCGAAGCCAAGCGTTCGTTTTTCATCGATGACCATAGCTAAAAAAAATCTAGTTGCTCGGTGGCGTTAATCAATAATCCGTGCGCTATCTCCTCAAGTGCAGGCGAACAACGCTCCCGATGCACTGCAGCTATGAAACCACGCATAAATTGAAACATTGAAGGTTTGAAGGTGTGACCGAAACGTCTCCCCCTGTTTACCACAACCAGTTTAGCCTCATTTTCATGAAGCTGCGCTGCCACCCAACTAATTAGGCATGTTGAGCACGGTATGGCGGCTGCCATTACGGTGGTTTGTAGCTAGACGTAAAATGTTGCATTTCGTAGAGAGATCTTAGTACAAGACATAGGAGCGGCTTTTTGAGCCTACGGAGAAACTGTTCAGAAATATAAAGCAGCACTATGAAAGGCATCATGAGCGTAATGATGCAGGTTCAGTACATCGCAGCATTTTGACAGGGCCGGAATGCGAGAGCAATCGTATACACTTATATATGTGAATACTTAAAAAGAGGAAGATTTGTCGGGAGGTTTCTATGTGCTTATGCTTTTCAGAAAACACGGCGCAGTCACTTCATGCTTGCGGCGTTTGCGTGAGCAAACATAAAAGAAGCGGCCTTCACGTGTCTCGGCCTGAAGTGACATGACTACACGTGGGCCTCGATTCTTGAGGCGCGCGTGGTGCGCGTTCGCACGATTAACAAAAAGAAAAAAAAAATGACGGTGTTCGCGTGACCCTTATTGCTTCTTTGCGAAATCGTGAAATCGAAGTGGTAGAGGAGAAGATAAAGACGACGATCCCCCTAGCGCAGTAGACGTCATGGAAAGCTTCCGCTGAGCGGCATTGGAGGCGTGGAGAGCATGAAAAAGCGGCGTCCGCGTTACTCACTAACGTCTATGGGAGCGAAAGCCGTACAAAAGCGAGCGAAAATGTGACTGTGCTTGTATATAACAATCGAAACAAATTAGGGGAGCATTGATTTGATTAATGAAAGTTTATTCAAATGACGATAATCGAAACAAATTAGGTATTAATTAGTGAAAGGGACGATAGTGACAGTCAATTAGCTATAGTTGATTACTGATGTCGCACGTCGATATAAAAGACAGAGTAATATAGCCACACTTCACGGCTTTAACCTTCGAGTCACCTTGGGCGAATGCATTAAGGATCCCGTGTTTTTTTTTCTTCTTTTTTTGATCTGTTTTCACCGGACGTTTTGCATTAGATGTCATTCGAGGGAAAGATAATATATATACAATGAAGTAAGTGCTATAGTGGCCAGAATGAAGGACTGCAGCTGTGGTGGAGTCGTTACAACGTGTGACTACAATGCGGGAGGTACTGGGTTCAATTCGCAGTTGCGCGGCGCAGCAACCTCTTACATTTTTTTATGGAACAACAGGTAGCATCTCCTGAGGTTATGTTTTCCGGACACTCTTTTTATTGAGAAGGTGGCCTTTCTTCTCTCTTCTTTTTTAGACCCACGCACGCTGCTCCGTGCTCCCTCACGGATTACAGAAATAAGAGTTTCTTTTTTTTTTGCTCTTACCACTAATATCGCAAGAGCGCAAGTCCCGAAACCCAATTATCATACCTGCGCAATTACTTTTGACGACTGTGGCTATTCGAGAGTTGGTCAGACATCACGGTGTTTTCAAGAACAAATTGCTTGCGGCCAAGATGACTGCCTTTTTTATGACGCGTTTCCGTGATAGTTGGGTGGGATTTATTATACGCAGCGGCGCAAGACGACAGGGGCAGAGAGAAATGACACGAACACAGTGATGTGTTTGCGTCTTCTCGCCGTGTAATGTGTGTCTTCTCTTTGTGTCTTCTCCCCGCGAAGCTCCGTGTAATGCCTCTGTCAATGGTTATAAAGAACTCAAGGAGACTATCGAGTTATGAGGAGAGGGTGAAACAGTAAGCCTGATTAGGCAAATTGATTTTCGTCATAAAGGGCTACACTTCCCAGGATCAGTACATGAAAATTTCAAACCAGAATTTATTCTTTATCAACAGCAGTTACAGTATAGAGGACAGGCGCACAGACAAAAATCCGCGTATTCAGCTTGACTTGTTTTGTGGCCTTAATAGTAAATGGCAACACGTATGACAATATGTAGAAATACCACGCACATATGTAAAAGTATGTACAGCCTCGGGAGAAAGCTTGGATGCTGGTTGAAGTCGACTACTCTATTGTACATATTCGACAAGCGCAATGTGTAAAAGCAATGTTACACGGAGGAGCTGTCCTATAAACTTATTTTTGCTGGTTGAGTGCGTAGTTGCCAACTTGCTCAGAACTTTACGCTGTAAAATGAATCGTCTTCTTTGAATGCACACATTATATGTAAGGTTACATTAATTTTCGCGCCGTAGAAAACATACTTGAGAAATCAAAATAAGATAGAAAAAGGAGTACTGAAAGCAAATAGCAAAATTCTTATCAAATTTACCCTAAACAAAAAACGTAAGTTTTTGCTTAAAATATACATGAATAAACATCCATCCATCCATCCATGCATCCATCCATCCATCCATCCATCCATCCATCCATCCATCCATCCATCCATCCATCCATACATACATACATATATACATACATACATAAATACATACATATGTGTAGTTAATAGGATGAACTGCTATAAAACAACAATGCTGATGAACTCAGTCTCGAACACATGAGGTTTCGAAGCACTAACTTACTACAGGAATCCCTCACCACTCCTATGTGCCAACTCGGCATTTATCAAACCCTCTTGGAACAATTTGACGCGTTGTTTCTCCTGCCGCCCAGTCACAAGCGCTTTTTATATATTTTCGTGGATGGCAGCCCACGACGATATATCAGAAAAGAGCATCTGACAATGCGATGCCAAGGAAAAGCGCAGTGCATCACATTTCGGTACATGTATGCAACATGACACAAAGTTTATTGACATAGCCCAGCACACTGACAACACTATAACATCCCGTGTTAGGTGACGTGGGCTGAAAAATTGGCACAGCTCGGACAAATACTGGGCAATACCTAAATAAAACAATTCGCTGTTACTAAGCTCCTCGGTGCAAATAATGCTGTTGTTGACATTTCAAGACCCTACTGCTTCTCCTGAAAATGTCCAGAAAGGTTTCAAAGTGTAGTAATGCTTTCATTGGGCCAGTTGGTGCAAACTTATACCTTGTTTCATGGCTGCGCCAAAACATGGACAACAGACAAAACATTGCGCCCGTCGTGTGTACGTCTCTTCTGTTGTCCATGTTTCTTGCGCAGCCATGAAACAAATCCAAAGTGTGCACATGTGCCAACTTCCCGTACAGCAGTCTCATTCTACTCGACAAAAATTTCAATAAACTGCTAGGCAAGGCATGTGAGACGTGACGCTTCGGTGCCTTGCATGTATATCTTGCCGCTGGCCTCACCTGCAATGTTTATCAGCACAAATGTGCAGAATCACATTTTAGAATGTGCCACGACAAAGTAATAATGTTTCAGGTGCATAAAACGCAAACCACAATAAAAGAAGTTAAGAACATTTACTTGGCAAGTATACGGAATGTTAAATACATTTTCATGGAGCTATCACAGCTGATCTGAATATAGCAGTAATGGCTATCAGCCTTCACATTTGTTCGAAGTCGCCAGTGTCAAGATCAGAGCACACCAGCAGCCCTCTTTTAGCGAAACCATGGTACAGGCGCATCAAAGGCATAAGTAAATGCGTGCTATAGTCATCCTACAAAAACAATAAATACTTACAGCAGTAATATGAGCAAAGCTGCATAGATGATGAAATATTTGCAGAGTATACAATTACATTATGAAGAAACGTATGGCAGCAAACACTATATGAAAAAAAAGCTAAAACTTACACAGTACATACAGAGAGGTTTAGAGTTGAAGAGGACAGACAGGCGATGGGATAACATTACACAGGCGCTAAGAACTGCTGTTGCATATACTAGGAATAGTGACGCTCCTCTTGCATGTAAATAATATATGAAGATGGAATTTCCAGAGCTTCTATATACATGAAATCATTTGTGCTATACTAATGCGTGTATCCTGAACAACTATATCGAACAAGTGCAAATTTACCTGCTTAATGGCTTTCATTCTTGCACTACCATACATGAAAACACGGTTTTGGTTGCCAACCATCGCTGCTCTTTCTAATGGGAGCGAAATGCAGACACGCATGCACTTTGATTTGCGTGCATGTTAAAAATTGAAGGTAGCAGAAATTAATTTGCACACTACCACTATAGTGTGCTTCACATTAATGTTATGGTTTGGTACATTAAATGCAGAATTTAAAATATCTTGAAACCTCAAGTGCAAGGGAGTGCTGAATGATGCACTGCTAAAAAAATTAAGCTGCATCTGTGCAGTTTGTCACCATACAATTCAAACTGTTCCAGCCACCACAATGCATTCTTTCTGTTGACATGCACTATGAACAGCAGGACACAGTCACTGGTAGTCGCTCTCTACTTGTTGGCCTTGTGTGTTCTGTTCGAGATACACTGTACAATGAAATGACTGCGGGGCACCTGATCTCATGATACTTCTGGGACAGAAAAATGCAGATGGTTGTTACAGCCATGCTATGTGTTAAAATGCACAGATGATATGTGCTAAAAACTCTAGCTCTCGTATTTTCAGAAGGTGATGACAAGTATGAAGAAATAATAAAAAGAACAAGAAAAAAAGCCTGCACATAGAGGCACCAACAATGAAGATTCTAAAAGAATACTTTATGATATAAATGTATCACTACGATGTTCATTTTGAAGGCGAAAATCTTCTAATAGTTAGACATAAGCCAATAAAGTATCTTCTATTTGGACTTTCCACTAGGTGCAAGAAGCCGACCAAAGATGAGTTCACTATACTACACTGTACAAAAAAATCGAGTATTTGGGGAGTATTCCTGCTCCACAACTATAACCGTCATTCACCTCACGTACTTTCCTCGCGTTATCACCGTGGTCCCGGCACTTACCGGTGACGAAATACGCGCGTGTTATCAGCGTGCCACAGCATCCTTGATAGGAATGTGACGACCAGCCGGTTTTCAAGAAAAGGAAATGCGTGCAAGCTAGATTAAAATTATTGTTGTGTGGCAGAATACTCCC